>NC_053027.1:259808346-260144186 GCF_003073215.2 Triticum urartu
AGTCCCCAGGATATAATTTAATACTTCTCTGCTAAATATTTCCCTGCTCATAAGAAACAAGCTGCCTTAAGGGAAATATATTATTTTGTGCAAATTGAAGAAGAGAGTCTCCCACAAGCTTGGGAGAGGATTCTCCAATTACTTAATGCTTTGCCTGATCATCCTCTCAATAAAAATGAAATACTTGATATCTTTTATAATGGACTAACCGATGCTTCCAGAGACCGCCTGGATAGTTGTGTTGGTTGTGTTTTCAGGGAAAAAACTGTTGATAAAGCTGAATTCCTATTGAATAATATGTTGAGTAATGAAAATGATTGGGCACTTCCTGAGCCAACTCTTAAGCCAACTCCGAAGAAAAGGGGTATTCTATTTCTCAGTCCTGAAGATATGCAAGAGGCAAAGAAACCTATGAAAGAAAAAGGTATTAAAGCTAAAGATGTTAAGAATTTACCACCTATTGAAGAAATACATGGTCTTGATAACCCGACACACGTAGTAAGGGTAAATTCTCTCTATAGATTTGATGAAGGTGATATTCCTCGTTATAAGTCTGCTAGCCAATGCTTAGATTGTTTGATAATTTTATTGTTAAACAAGAAAACTTCAATGCTTATGTTGGTAGACAATTGAAACGTAATGCTTATATGATTGAACACGTGAGTGATTATATGTCTAGAGTTAAAGGTGAACTTAAACTTATTAGTAAACATGCTTCTATGGTTACCACTCAAGTAGAACAAGTACTTAAAGCTCAGAATGATTTTCTCAATGAATTAAATAATAAGAAAAATGATAGTGATGTTAGAGTTTTGACTAGAGGGGGTAAAATGACTCAGGAACCTGTGTATCCTGAGGGCCACCCTAAGAGAATTGAGCAAGACTCTCAGAGAACTAATGTTGATGCACCTCGTTCTTCTAAGAAGAAGAAAAAGAAAACTGATAGGACTTTGCATGCTTCTAGTGAACCTGTTGTAGACACACATGAGAATCCCAATGATATTTCTATTTCTGATGCTGAAACACAATCTGGTAATGAACATGAACCTAGTGATAATATTAATGATGATGTTCATGTTGATGCTCAACCTAGCAATGACAATGATGTAGAGAATGAACCTGTTGTTGATCTTGATAACCCACAATCAAAGAATCAATGTTATGATAAGAGAGACTTTGTTGCTAGGAAGCACGGTAAAGAAAGAGAGCCATGGGTTCAGAAATCCATGCCTTTTCCTCCTAAACCATCCAAGAAAAAGGATGATGAGGATTTTGAGAACTTTGTTGAAATGATTAGACCTATCTTTTTGCGTATGCGTTTGACTGATATGCTTAAAATGAATCCTTATGCTAAGTATATGAAAGATGTTGTTACTAATTAAAGAAAGATATCGAAAGCTGAAATATCCACCATGCTTGCTAATTATACTTTTAAAGGTGGAATACCTAAGAAACTAGGAGATCCAGGAGTACCAACTATACCATGCTCCATTAAAAGAAACTATGTTAAAACTGCTCTATGTGATCTTGGAGCCGGTGTTAGTTTTATGCCTCTTTCTTTATATCGTAGACACATACTAAAATACCTTTGCAAATGGCCAATAAATAAACTTCTATACCTGTCGGTATTTGTGAGGATGTGCCTGTTATGGTTGCAAACGTTACTATTTTAACGGACTTTGTTATTCTTGACATTCCCGAGGACGATAGTATGTCGATTATCCTTGGTAGACTCTTGCTGAATACTGTTGGGGCTGTTATTGATTGCAACAAAGGCAGTGTCACTTTTCGTGTTAATGGTAATGAGCATACGGTACACTTTCCGAGGAAACAACCTCAAGTCCATAGTATCAATTCTATTGGAAAAATTTCAATGATTATTATTGGAGGTTTTGAATTTCCTTTTCCTACTGTCAAGAAGAAATATGATATTCTTATTGTTGGGGACGTGCATATCCCGGTTGAGGTAACCTAGTGTTATTCGAAATTTCTCCGGTTTCATGCAATTCAGAATGATTTAGTTAACAAGACTTGATCAACCTTGTTAGTTGATTCCTTTTGATGAGCATGAGATGGATGAAGGTAGAAAGCACAACTTTCTATACCCTCTTTTTACTTTCTGCTATTTAGATTAAATAAAGAAAAAATAGTATTTTCTGTCTATTTTCTGAATTATCCATGCAATAAAAAATACCCCGAAAATAAAAGTTCTCCAAATGTCCTGAAAATGAAATATGATTTTTTGTAGAATATTTAAGAATTATTGGCACTAAGAACACACCAGAGCGGGCAACCACCTGGCCACGAGGGTGCAGGGCGCCCCCTAGCCCCCTGGGCGCGCCCCCTGCCTCATGGGCCCCTCGTGCCCCCTACACTTATTCTTTCACCACACACTTCATCTTCCTCCAGAAAAAATCATCCACTAGCTCAAACCCGAGTTCTAGCTCATCTTGCTGCCATTTTCTATTTCCTTGCTCAAAGCTCCATTCACAAAACTACTTTGGGGGATTGTTCTTCAGTATGTGACTCCTCCAATGGTCCAATTAGTTTTTGTACTAGTGCTTTATTTATTGCAAATATTTTCTGCTTAGGTGACCCTGTTCTTGAGCTTGCATGTCAAATTTATGTGGTCAAAAGTACTTTTAATGCATGATATGGCCTCTAGGCACTTGTAGGAGTAGTTGCTATCAATTTTGTTGAGTTTGGCTCACTTTTATTTTGAGTTAATAAAAAAATTAGAAATTTTTCACAGGAAGAAATTTGTTTAGGAAAATATACCAAGGTGGTTCCTCGAGGAAGCAAGGACCCAGGCCCGCGATACATGAGCCGGACTATGAACTACCAAGAGAAGCTCAAGTGCGGCCTTGTGAATGGCTGTCAGAGAATTTTATGGCCCAAGCAGGAATTAAGGAGGAATTTGATGCGTATGTGCGTAATGCTGAACTTGAGGGCTTCTTGTCAGATAAGTGCCCCCAATATTATCACCTAACCGGTTCCTTTGTGAGAAGGTTCAAATTTACATCATCACGCAATTCTCACACTGTCCTATTTGATCTGTATGATAAATCTTATACCATGGACTTAGAAGATTTTAATATTGCTTGTAAACTCCCGCAGTGGGGTAATATTAGTGAACCTCGCAAATCTGAATTTAAAGAATTTCTTGCTAGTATTACTTTGGGGGAATCTAGAGAAATAACACAAGCTGCCAAAGGGAGCATTCATTTTCCTACCATACATTATTTTGCTCTCTTTATAGTTAGATGCATTATTGGTAAGGATGAGGCATGTCACATGTGTGTTTCCGATCTTAGTGTTCTCAAGAGTGTTGTATTAGGAGATAAACACTACAACTTGGGGGCCATTGTTGCACGTAGGTTGCATCATAACAGTATTAGTGGAGATTTGTTCGGTGGAATTTATGCAACACATTTAGCTAATTTTCTTGAGGTACCGATACATGAAAATGATATGGAGTTGCCTCCTGCTTATCTAGATTATAATGCTATGGTTCACCATCAGTTTATTGAGAGGAATGAACAACCTCTCCAGTACCAACTAATCTTTGACAGGCACCGCACTGTCCATGTTGCTCTCCCTGCTCCTGCTTTCTTTGACTTTCAGACAAAAGGGAGATATGTTGTAACCAGGGAGGAGGCGAATGAATACGAGAGGAGGACGGAGGCAGCTCGCCTCCAAGCTGCAGCTCTTCAGGCAGTAGCTGCTGCATCTCTGTACGACCCCAGTTTCAACTTCAGATATCCACCAGGCTAGCCATGGCCATAGAACAACTTAGGCCAAAAGCCTAAACTTGGGGTAGTATGTATTTCTCACTGACATTATATTCATGTTCACACACTCATGCCAGTTGTCGATGCTCATACTTCTTCATTGTGTGTTTGAAAAACCTTAATGGAAACAAAAAAAATTAGTTGTAGCTTTTAGCTATTTTACTTTCCATGCCTGCAGTAGTAGTAATTAAAAGAAAACACAAAAATATTTCCCGTTCTTCTTTTGCTTGTTGGGAGCTTTCCCGTGTAAATAGTTTTATTTCTTTTCTTGTTATTTGGGGGTCAAGAGGAGAAGACCATGATGAAAATGTTGAGTGGCTCTCACATGCATTATTGTTGATCTAACAAAGGGCCCATATTACCTTGTCTTCTCCCTTATATTGAATGCTTGCAGATTCCAGCTTAGTCCAATGCACGTGCAGTATTATTACTATCCACACAGTTCGGTCATGCGAGTGAAAGGCAATAATGACGATATATGATGGACTGGTTGAGATGAGAGAAGCTGGTATGAACTCGACCTCTCTTTTTTGTAAATATGATTAGTTCATTGTTCCTGATTCAGCCTATTATGAATGAAACATGTTTGCAATGACAATTACAGATTATAGTTGCTCATGCCATGCTTAGTTTGCTAGGAGTTTATAATGGTTTACCTTGCGTGTCAACATACTATTAAAATGGTTGTGATGTGGTGTGATAGGGTGGTATCCTCCTTTGAACGATTCGAGTGGCTTGACTTGGCACATGTTCACGCATGTAGTTGAAACAAATCAACATAGCCTCCACGATATTTATGTTCATAGTGAATTATATCCTACTCATGTTGCATTCAGTGTTGATTAATTTTAATGCATCTTCATGACTGTTGTCTCTCTCTAGCTGGTCGCTCCCCAGTCTTTTTCTAGCCTTCACTCGTACTAAGAGGGAATACAACTTCTGCATCCAATTCCATAAACCACAAAAGGTTATTCCATATGAGTCCACCATACCGTACTATATGCGGTATCTACCTGCCGTTCCAAGTAAATTTGTATGTGCCAAACTCTAAACCTTCAAATGATATTCTGTTTTGTATGCTCGAATAGCTCATGTATCAACTAGGGTTGTCTATATCTTCCATGCTAGGCGGGTTATTCTCAAGAGGAGTGGACTCTGCTCCTCATTCACGAGAAAATGGCTGGTAACCGGGATGCCCAGTCCCATGCTCAAATCAAAATAATTGCAAACAAAACTCCCCCAGGATTGTTGTTAGTTGGAGGCACCTGTTGTTTCGGTTAAGTCATGGACTGATGTTTGTTTGTGGTAGGGGGAGTATAAACTTTACCATTCTGCTTGGGAATCGCCTATAATGTGTGTAGCATGGAAGATATCTAGATTTCTCAGTTGTTATGTTGAGAATGAAAGTATACCACTCAAAATATTATTCATCTCTATTTCAAAAATCGAGCTCTGGCACCTCTTCAAATCCCTGCTTCCCTCTACGAAGGGCCAATCTATTTACTTTTATGTTGAGTCATCATCTTCTTATTAAAAAGCACCAGTTGGAGAGCACCGCTGTCATTTGTATGCATTACTATTAGTTTGCATTGAGTATGACTGTGACTAGATCTCTTTTACCATGAATTACAATTTCCAGTCAGTCCTTGATCTTCAGAGGTGCTCTGCATTTATGTTTTGCGTTCTTAGAAAGGGCTAGCGAGATACCATCTTGTTATATCATATTATGATTGTTTTGAGAAAGTGTTGTCATCTGAGGTTTATTATTATTGCTCGCTAGTTGATTATGCCATTGATATGAGTAAACATGAGACCTAAATGTTATTGTGAATATGGTTAGTTCATAATCTTTGCTGAAAACTTGAATGCTGGCTTTACATATTTACAACAACAAGAGCAAACAGAGTTTGTAAAAGTTTTTTGTTTATCACTTTCAGTTTGTCAACTGAATTGCTTGAGGACAAGCAAAGGTTTAAGCTTGGGGAGTTGATACGTCTCCAATGTATGTACTTTTCCAAACACTATTGCCCTTGTATTGGACTCTGGGTTGCATGATTTGAATGGAACTAACCCGGACTAACGCTATTTTCAGCAGAATTGCCATGGTGTTAATTTTGTGCAGAAATAAAAGTTCTCGAAATGACCTGAAACATCACGGAGAATATTTTTGGAATATATAAAAATACTGGTGAAAGAATCGACGTAGGGGGCCCACACCCTGTCCATGAGGGTGGGGGCGCGCCCCCCTGCCTCGTGGGCCCCCTGGTGCTCCACCGACCTCAACTCCAACTCTATATATTCATGTTTGGGGAGCAAAAAAATCAGAGAGAAGGATTCATCTTGTTTTACGTTACGGAGCCGCCGCCAAGCCTTAATCTCTCAGGAGGGCTGATCAGGAGTCCGTTCGGGGCTCCGGAGACGGGAGTCCATCGCCGTCGTCATCATCAACCTTCCTCCATCACCAATTTCATGATGCTCACCTCCTTGCATGAGTAATTCCATCGTAGGCTTACTAGATGGTGATGGGTTGGATGAGATTTATCATGTAATCGAGTTAGTTTTGTTAGGGTTTGATCCCTAGTATCCATTATGTTCTGAGATTGATGTTGCTATGACTTTGCTATGCTTAATTCTTGTCACTAGGTCCCGAGTGCCATGATTTCAGATCTCAACCTATTATGTTTTCATGAATATATGTGAGTTCTTGATCCTATCTTGTAAGTCTATAGTAACCTATTATGTGTTATGATCCGTTAACCCCGAAGTGACAATAATCGGGATACTTACCGGTGATGACCGTAGTTTGAGGAGTTCATGTATTCATTATGTGTTATTGCTTTGGTCCGGTACTCTATTAAAAGGAGGCCTTAATATCCCTTAGTTTCCAATATGTCGGTGGGAAACGACACCTATGGGGTCATTGGGATCCCTTCTATGGTCGGCGGACACGGGGTTGTGCAAAGAGCGGGTTTGGCGGTCAGCACAAGGATCGTTTACCCTGGTTCGGGCCGTGGAGACGCGTAATACCCTTGTCCTGCTTTGATGTATATTTGAGTGTTCTTGAGTTCTTGAACTAGCTACGTTGTCTCTCTAGTTCCAATGATCCGAATCCCCCTCCAATACGCCTCGGGCCTCCTTTTATAGACAAAAGGGGTCGCCACAGTGGCACACAAGAGGTGGAAAGGTGCATCGCGGCTGAGTCTATCCTTTGGCACAGTCGGAAAAACGCATTTAATGCGCTGCCGATGTGCCCCTCTTGCTTTATCGGGGATGGCAAGGAAGCTCGTCCCAGCTGTCGCCGCCTCGCCTGGCTCCTACGCGCATCCGAGCTGACGAGGCGTTGTAGCGCCACGTTGGCTGGCTGCTGGGCTGGTGTGATGGCGGAGCCTTCACGAAGATTTGCATGCCACCACGCAGGTGCTTGCTGAGTTGGTGTGGAGGCCGCACGCTGCCACGCAGAAGCCTACCCAACTAGTTGAGCTAGCTACTGCATGGGAGCGGCGATGGAGTCTTGGCAGACATGGGCCTGGCTGCGGCCCCGCAGATGTCCTCGGCAAGGGTCTTGCCGAGGGCCCGGCAAGGGTCTTGCCATGGCACCGCGGTCGTCCCCGACAAGGATCTTGTCGGGGGTCTCGTGGATTTCCATGGCAAGGATCTCGCCAAGGATGATCGTCTTCTGGTTCTCATCTGATCTTGTGTATTTATGATCTCCACAAAGATTTGCATGCCACCATGGAGGTGCCTCCCGAGCCTTGGTTTTGATGTGGCTGATGGCGTCCGAAACCCTTTGGCTCAAGGGTGGCGTGCTCTGCTGGCGTCAGGCAAGTTGCCCCGGCAAGGATCTTGCCGGGGCTGCGGAAGCCACACCGGCAAGAGTCTTGCCGGGGGAGTCCACCTCACCCTCTTGCTCTCTTTGCGCCCCTGGTCTTGGTGTTGCTCTGGCTGTCTTGCGCTCCAGCATCCCTCCTCTGCCCTGCTCAGTGCGGCCGTGGGCAGGCGGGGCGGATTTTTTACTGCAGTAACTTTTTCGTCTGATGCGCTTCCCCACGACCCGTGTTGAACGTGTGACGTGGGGGGGTGGGGTCATGCGTGACGTGGGGGTCATGCGTGGGGCGCTTTCCGCATGCATGCATCACATCACAGTAGATGGTAAAGAAGCGGCCCACACCTTCCACGTAAAAAGGAATAACCGCGGGCGCGCTGCTCATTTACCCTTTTGTGCCCTCGCCAATCTCGGAACCGTCGTCCCCTCCTTCTTCCTCCCCAAGCTCTTGCTCTCGCTCTCCGCTGCCGCGTTTTCGCTGCCCTTCCTCCTCCACCTCTCGCAGTCGCCATGGCACCCAAAACTAGGAAAGGCAAAGGAGTGGCCAAGGATGTGGGGGGGACGGAGCCGCCGGAGAGTGAGTCGGCGGCGCGGTGGACGCAGCTCGCCTACTTTCCCTCGACGGTCGACGCGGTCCACCTCCGGGACAACTTCATGCCCCTGTGCGGGTGCAATATGGGGGGAGAGACGACGGGGCATCCGGCCACGTGCATCATCCCCGCTGATTTCGCCAAGGCCGGCCCTAATCGGTACCCATTGTTCGTCGACTACTTTTCATGCGGCCTCTGCCCCCCTTTTTCCAATTTCTTCAATGATGTCATGCACACCTAAGGCTTCCACCTTCTAGATTTCACTCCAAATGACGTGGCGTGCATGGCCCTTTTCGTCCACCTCTGCGAGGGCTTCGCTGGAGTGCATCCCAACATGACGCTTTTCCGCCACTACTTCTATCCTCGGATCCAGAGGGGAGGCGCGATTTCCGGTTGTGTCGCCTGGATCCCAAGGACCCTGGAGAAGGGGACGTATCCACAGGGCGCTCAGAAGGAGAGGTGGGAGGAGTGGCGGAGCCGGTGGTATAGGAATTTTGCCAGGTTCGCTTGGCGCCGCCGGTTCGCAGAGACGACTGGGGCGATGTCGACGCCCAGGATGGGAAGGTCACAGTCGCCATCACCAGAATCCATCGCCTCACTATTGTCGGGCTCACTCTGGAGATGATTGGGGCGGATTTCATCTGCCGCCACATCGCTCCACTACACAACAAGGGGAGGCCACCCAGGCTCTTCAGGAATGCGGCTGACATCATGCGGCTCCGTCCCGGCTTGAACCACAACTTCATGGTGATGGGGCATGCCCACTTCTGCCAGCGGCTTTTTCAGCTCGACATGAACCGTGACGACAGGGCTGAGAGGACCGGCAAGTTCGCGAAGGCCGGCAAGGTCGCCAAGGGGCCCCTGTTCGGGTTGCCGGTGGGGGTGGTCCCGCTGAGACACAACTCTCAACAAACCGACATCATCGCCATGATGCTGGACTGTAATGCGCACGGTGTTCACCCAAATTGGGTCGAGCCGGAGGCGGACCAGGTGCAGAAGTTCTTCGACACCCTGTCGGAGAAGTACATCCGCGAAGAGCCAGTACTCATTGCGGACACCACCCAAGCGGAGTTGGATTATATCGCCGCCAGAGTGGCGGAGGCGGAGCTCTCCAAGGTGGCCGGTAGCACTGGCAGCATGGAGGACGAGGCCGTGGCGATCGCGGAGGAGAAGGAGCTCGCCGAGTGGGCGGAATCCGCTGGGGAGGCCAACAACGCCGGCACCGGGTCCCACCTCATTGAAGATGAGGTCGATGAGTCGTCCAGGGAGGAGGTCGAGGCTGTCGAGCCCCCAGCCACAGGGAGAGGGCGTGTCCTGCAGCGGGCCAACTCTGGTGAGCCGGTCCGGCCCGGCAGGACCGCACAACCGCAACATCCTCAGGAGGCGTCCATGTGCCAGACGAGGGCCGCGGCAGCAGGGAAGGCGGTGAAGGCTACGGTGGCGAAGAAGAAAGCGTCTGCCTCTTCTTCGTCCAAGCGTCCTCGGACTCCACCCGCTTCCCCTCCTCCCGCAGACGACGACACAGAGGTCATTTTTGACCTCGGGTCCCTTAGCCTGAGGAGGAAGAGGAAGGCAGCAGAAGAGGAGGCGGAGGATGAGTAAGTATCTGGTCTTTTGTCATCTCCGTCCCCTCAGACCGTGCCGCTTTTCTTGACTTGTCTTCATCTTTGCAGGGACATGGAGATGCTGGCCTAGAGGGTGGCGAAGAGGGCCAGGGCCTCGACGGGCGGCCAGCCCCCGATGGGCACCTCGAGTATGCCACTGGTGGTGGAGAGCAGCCCGGATAGCAGCCCCGGCATGCGTTCATCACTCGCTCCCCATCGACGTGTGCTGGGACACGATTTCTTGGTGCTGACCTTGTCGTGGTTGCAGGAGGAGGATAGCAGCAAGAGGAGCCATTAAGGGCCACCCCCAACACGCCGCCCCCATCAACCACGCCGCCCCGAGGGGCGTCCCCGACAAGGGCGCCAAGCATCGAGCCTATGCGCACGAAGGAGGAGGAGGAGGAGGAGGTGAACCCGGGCGCCGACGGCTCCGTCCTGGCACCGGATGTTGGTGGGGAGGGGGCCACTTCGTCCCAGCTTGGCACGGGTGAGTTGTTTTCCTCCTATTCCCGCTCGTTTTTCTTCTTTCGAATTCTGATATTGACTTCGCCTCATTCTCGTTCTTCGTATCCAGATCCTTCCTCGGCGGACCGGGAGGACGTGGACACTGTCATCGAGGAGGTCGCCAGGGATGCCGCGGCCGAGGCCGACGAGATCGCCGCTGAGGAGGTCGCCAAGGATGTTGCTGAGGATGCCACCAAGGGTCCTGCCGGGGAGACCGGCAAGGCCGCTGCCGAGGAGGCTGACAAGGGGCCTGCTGGGGAGGCCGGCAAGGCCGCTGCCGAGGAGGAGGTGGTTGACGACCATCCTTCCTCCTCCACCGGCTCTGGCTCGGGAAAATATCTGAAGGTGAGCGATGACCTGTTCGTCCACCTCCCATGGACGGCAAGCACCAGGGTGCCCGCCGAGGGGGAGGTGTTCGACGATGAGGTGCTTGCCGCCGCTGGGCTCGAGGTCGTTGAAGAACCGAGCGTTGGTGGCGGCGGTTCCCAGGAAGAGCGGCTCCTCCAGAGCATGAGCGCCAGCTTCCACAAGCTTCAGGCGCTTCACCGTGCCTGCCTGGACAAGGCCAAGTACAGGATGGCGATGGTGGACAAGGCGGAGGCGGACCTCGAGGGGCGCGCTGCCGAGACGCAGGCTTGGTTCCGCCAGGCCTGTGAGGAACTGAAGACCGCCCAGGATCTGCTGGCCGAGCGCAAGCTAGAGCTTGTCATGAAGCAGGTCGATATCGAGAAGGCCCGAGAGGCGGCGAGTCAACAGGCCGCCAAGGACGAGGCCGCTCGGCGTCAGCACCAGGCCAAGCTGAACTCCCAGGAGGAGGACCTTGCCGCTCGCGAGGAGAAACTCCCCGCGACACTACGGCAAGGATAAGGAGGTCAAGGAGCTTGTCGTGCAGCGGACCCAGGAACTGGAGCAGAGGCACGAGGAGGCCCTCAATGCTCAGGCCCAGGTCCATGCCGGCAAGGTGAATGAGCTGGAGGTGGAGCGAGACGTGCTGAAGAAGCAGATCCAGGAGCTGACGGGGGAGAGGGATGCGGTCAAGGGTGCCTTGACTGATCCGCAGGTCGCAGTCCTCGACAAGTTCGAGCTACTCTCCACGGCCAACGAGTCCATCAAGGACCTAAAGCTAAAGCTGGAGGTCCTTGAGGGGACGCTCTCAGAGGTCAGGGCCCGGGAGGAGACCATGACCAAGAATCTAGAGGAGGAGAGGTAGCTGCGGAAGAACGACGCCGTCAACCATGCGGATTTTGTGGAGGGCGAGAAGCTCTAGGTCAGCCGCCTCGCCGATGTCACCAGCAGGATCACCATGCAGCTGGCTACCATGGGGATGCCAAACGTGAGGTACGTCCTGGAGCTGAACGTGAGTCCTAATGCCAGGCTGCCTCTGTTCTTCGAGGGTGTTCTCGGGGCCCTGGAGCGATTCCACTCCAACAGGGCGGCCTCTCTGGCCGATGAGACCCGGAGGCTTTGCTGGGTGCCATGACCAAGGTCCCCACCAAGGTGGCGTACTGGAACCCTGACCTCGACTTTGAAGCTACGCTAGATAGCTTACTAGAGGGCGTGGACCCTGCGACGCTCGAGGAGCGTATCGAGCCCGTCATCAGCCACATCGACGGAGTTCAGAGGATAGAAGGCCAGCACCGGGACTAGGCACCCCGTTTCTTATCGCCGCTGCAGGTTCACAACCAAGACAATTTTTATATTTCGTTAGAACCGCAACAATTGATGTAATATAACTCTACAGTGCTTTTGAAACGATGCATGTTTTTTCCCGTTCGATCTCCCTTTGTATGTCCACCCTACGTTAATCGGGTAGGCATGCCGGCGCGGAAACCCAGGTCGCGGCGCCTTGAGGACGGATCCCCAATGGCCTGCCGGGCATGCTTGCTGCCGGGAAAACCACCTCACTGCTCTTAACGCGGCCGCTCGAGCTGTCCAGCGAACTCGAGACAGAACGAGAGCATTGCCAATCGCAGAAGGTCACCCTGCCGTTCTCAATGCAGACGCTCGAACTGTTGAGCGGACTCGAAACAGAACGAGGGCGTTGCCAATAGTGGCAAGGCCCCATTGCGTGCAGGTTTTCCATACACAGGGCAAGATCGTCAATGACGATAACCTTATATATAAAAAGGAATTACTCAAAGTTTTGCATGACTTAGCTTTTCTGCCACTGCGTGAGCGTTCACTGCGTCCACCGAGGTCGCCACTTGTTCGGTCGTCTTCTTCCTTGGAGTGACGACCACGATGAAGCCGTTGCTTCAACCAACCCAGAATTTCCACAACTGTGCACCCCCCTACCTAGCGTGCTAGAGATGTCAGTGGGAAACGACACCTATGGGGTCACTGTGATCCATTCTGGTCAGCACAAGGATTGTTTACCCAGGTTCGTCCGCGGAGATGCATAATACCCTAGTCCTACTTTGATGTATATTTGAGTGTTCTTGAGTTCTTGAACTAGCTACGGTGTCTCTCTAGTTCCAAAGATCCGAATCCCCGTCCAGTACGCCTTGGGCCTCCTTTTATAGACAAAAGGGGTCGCCACAGTGGCACACAGGAGGTGGAAAGGTGAATCGTGGCTGCGTCTATCCTCTGGCACCATCGGACAAACGCATTTAATGCACTGGCAACGTGCCCTCTTGCTTTATCGAGGACGGCAAGGAAGCTCGTCCCAGCTGTCGCCGCCTCGCCTGACTCCGACGGGCGTTCGAGCTGATGAGGCGTTGTAGCGCCACGTTGGCTGGCTGCTGGGCTAGCGTGACGGCAGAGCCTTCACGAAGATCTGCATGCCACCATGTAGGTGCTTGCTGAGTCGGTGTGGAGGCCGCACGCTGCCACGCAGACGCCTACCCAACTGGTTGAGCTAGCAGCTGCATGAGAGCAATGATGGAGTCTTGGCAGACGTGGGCCTGGCTACGGCCCCGCAGATGTCTTTGGAAAGGGTCTTGCTGGGGGCCTGGCAAGGGTCTTGCCATGGCACCGCGGTCGTCCCCGGCAAGGATCTTGCCAGGGGTCTCGTGGATTTCGTTGGCAAGGATCTCGCCAAGGATCATCGTCTTCCGGTTCTCATCTGATCTTGTGTATTTATGATATCCAAAAAGATCTCCCGAGCCTTGGTTTTGATGTGGCTGATGGTGTCGGAAACCCTTGGGCTCAAGGGTGGCGTGCTCTCCTGGCGTGAGGCAAGTTGCCCCGGCAAGGATCTTGCCGGGGTTGCGGAAGCCACCCCGGCAAGAGCCTTGCCGGGGGAGTCCGCCTTGCACTCTTGCTCTCTTTGTGCCCCTGGTCTTGGCGTTGCTCTGGCTATCTTGCGCTCCGGCATCCCTCCTCTGCCCTAGTCAGTGTGGTCGTGGGCGCGGCTCTAACTTCCCGTGGACAAGTAAAGGGGTGCAAAAGGAGAGCCCCTACTTTTGTACACAGACACAATAGGACCCCGCTCCCACGGGAGGGTAGGACAAAAGATGTCATCCAAGTTCTTTTCCATAAGCACGTATGACTATATTCGGAATACATGCCTACATTATATTGATGAACTGGAGCTAGTTCTGTGTCACCCTATGTTATTACTGTTGCATGAGGAATCGCATCTGACAGAATTATCCATCACTGATCCATTGCCTACGAGCTTTTCATATATTGATCTTCGCTTATTTACTTTTCCGTTGCTACTGTTTTGCTACTGTTACCTTTGCCACCATTAACATTACTTCCATATTACTTTGCTACTAAATACTTTGCTGCACATATTAAGTTTTCCAGGTGTGCTTGAATTGACAACTCAGCTTCTAATACTTGAGAATATTCTTTGGCTCCCCTTATGTCGAATAAATAAATTTGTTGTGAATACTCTACCCTCAAAAACTATTGCAATCCCCTATACTCGTGGGTTATCAATTATTTTCTTAAAAACTGAACCATTCCTGACCTTTCCTCTTCTTTTAAGCATATTTTGTGTAGTTCGACTAAAATAGACCGCCTTGACAATTCAGTGACATTGTACAAAAAGAAATGACTAAACATTACATCATGATGCCGGGTATGTAATCGACAGGCATTAGAGACAAACATACAGACCTCCCCCGATAACATAATGAACATTAATTTTAACAAAGGTGTGACTAGCTTTACCGGGATAATTCGAGTGAACTCTACACCCTCTGTTCCTTAATATAAGACGTTATCGCAGTTCAATTTAAAGTACCCAAATGTCTAGTATTTAGAAAAAAGGTAGTAGTTTTCTTGAGCACATATCTGGGAAAGCTTGTCACACTTTATATATGTCCATACGCTAATGCAACACCATTTGAATACTACAAATATACACTAATTCAGTGGCTAGTTCAATAGTAGAGTAGTTTTTTTATTGTAGGGTATAGTACAATGGTTTAACTGAACAGATTTCCATAATCTAGCATTGGAAGATTTATATAAGCATTAACAATACAGAATGTAAAGGTAACAAGTTTTAGCATTGGTATAATAGTTGTTCAAGAGCATTAAACCATATACAAAAGTCTGAAGGTAACTAGCATTATTAACTAATGACAGTATAAAAAATTGCAAACTATGTACCTTCAAGGTAAATATCATTTCGAACTCGAAGGGACCTAAAAATTGCTATCCCAATCTTGATAATCGATCAAACATAAAAACTTGATCAAACATAAACTCTTGTCTTCATAATTTTTTGTGTAGTTTAACCAAAATAAAATGACATCAGCGCCTTGGCATTTTGGTGACACTATACAAAACAATTTGACTTATCTCATGAAAGTGAGGTATGTAATCTATAAGCATTAACAATGCAAAAATCTGAAGGCAGTAACAAGTTTCGTTGGTATACTGGCCGTGCAACAGCATTAGAATGCCTTAGCTGAAAAAGCTTCAATACATCCACAATCAATAGCTAACCCTGAAATAATACAATGACATTAAATGTCATTGCTTCAGTTTATCGATGGTATTAGACTGAGTGCAACATTAGTTAAATGTGACATCACTTTAGTAGTAGCATTGCTTGACTTTATCGCTGGCGTTATACTAACAGCAAAAAGTTGGCAATAAGAGCATGGGAGGCCCATTCAGTCAGTGGGCGCACCAGTACGATGTACCTCCACGGATGCATTGAGTGGTGAGGGAGGTATATATGGTTCCCCAAAGCAACAAATATCCAGGTGGCATATGTGGATTACGTCCCATTTTTGTTCTCTGTAGCCACCTTTTTCCTATGCGAGGACAACAAACCGATCAACCTAGTCATTCCCTATTGCGTTGTCATGCCTTTCTACCCCTTTTCACCCTTTTTCAACCAAGAGACACGAGACTTGTTCCTTAGCTACCAATTTTCCCCTTTTGAACCTAGATGCGGGTTCGACACCTAGTCTCTTGGATAGTACTTTCTCCCTTCCATACCTTATTCAACCTAGACATGGATTAGTCTGCATGAAGTAGGGTTTCCTTTAATAGTGAAAATTAAGGTTTTCGTCTGCGTGACCAGCAGAGCAGAGGATAGCAAATTGGGAAGATGGTCGAGTGGAAAAAGATCCACACACAGCGACGTGGCAGATGGGGCAATAGAACAAGGGTATGGTTTGAAACAGGTAGCATACCAGAGGGTCCGCAGGAAGTGGCTTCGCTCATGGTCGTCATCCTCCACACACACTACGGCAGCGAGCTTGAGGACAGAGGCCATCCCGCGCGCGCGCTAGGTTTGAGAGGACGGCCTTGTCGTTAGTGCGTGACCTCTCTCGCCGACGACGAGTGCGTCAACGCTGCCCGTCCTTTTCTTCCCCGGTGGATCTGAGACCACCAGTGAGAATTGAGAGAGAGGTCATCTTTTTTAGATCTGGAAAGAGGGTGATAGTGTGAGAAGCAAGTGGGAAGACCTTAGCAAGAAAGCGCTGAAGCTCCAGCCAATATATCTTTTTTGATACTAGTACCAGAGGTGGAGTTGTGGTAGAGTGGTTTATATTTCTCTGCATACAATACTAGTTAGTCTTTCTTCAAAACTTAAAGGCATGCCATTAAAAAAATAAAGTTGATAAATAATGCGACACCTCGGGCCAACGCGGCCAGATCGCATTTTGCACGAGAAATTACACACCATGTTTAATTTATATGTGGTCCCGTTCCAACATGTCAGTGAGACGACGACGAGTCCTTTTGTACAATTTCTGAACGGATGTCTATGTAGGCCGAGCCACCACTTCGTGTACTGTGGCAACTGTCCACCGCCTCTTCGCCTTTCCCTCTCGATTTGGAACTACTGTCGCGCGCTCTTCCTCCCTCCTCCATTTACCTTCACCCTTCCTTCTGCCATTGTTCAATCGTCTTCTCCATGGAGGGAACAAGCTAGAAATGACCCCGTTATTCTTGCCCCGATACGAAAGATGACGTGGTGGAAGAACTCATTGATTGGTGCAACATCATCACCTCATCTAGCATGGGAGGTTCGTTCAAGACCATTCTCGACTCAACTAATAACATCATTACAAAGAACCCAACGGTCCAGGAGCAGTTTGATCTCCCCTATCTTCGTCTCCATGACCCTGCTCGCTGGCGCGCGGACGACGGAAGCCTCGCCTTGTGCAAGTTGATGCCGCTTGATAATGATTCTTGTTATGTTAAGATGCCATCGCTTAAGGGTAAGGCCTGGGCAGGCGCAAGTGGAGATTGGGTTGTTTATATTCGGTACAACTTCGAGTGGGAACTTGAGAATGTGTACATTCGTCACCGATTTCAATTTTTTGCACCTTTTCCTAAGTTCACAATGACAATGTACTCCGATTTCTGAAGGAATTTTGGAGGATTTCAGGACATACACCCCCACCCTATATTCGTTGCTTGATTCATATTGTTACAATGCATAAGCATTTCTCCTTTGGATTCATCTGTACAAGTTTTCTTAGGGAATTTTTCATCCAATCCACCTCTTGTGAAGAAGGCTACATGTTTCTAGATTGTAATCAAATGCCCATGTTAATCATGTCAGATTGAAGATGGCACATTGGTGCATTTTACAAATCCTGCAAACCAAATAGGCGTGTGGTAGTGTTCAAAACTGCAAGTAGGCACTAACATGTTCTCTTGTTTTGCTGATAATAATAGGCCCGGAGGTGGATAATGTTTGTAATGACAATCACATCGAATGCATGTATCTACATCTCTCAAATATTACTTTGAACTCATACCGAGGGACCTTATCAGAGATTACACTCGCCTGGTTCTTTCTTGTCAGAGCAAGGGTGCTCAGGGAACAGAGGTTGAACACCCATTTAATTAGGAAAGATGAATGGTATGTTGATCAGAGCCGACAGGTACTGCAGAATGGAAGAGGCTCCACAAAAAAGCTAAACTTCGTATTGGAAGAGCATATGACAGAGTAATTGGAAGTCACTATGTCAAACCCATACATGACTTGTCAGCGGCTGATCCCTTTGCAGAAATGACGAGGTTCGCAATGTTTGAATTTGGGCATTGTAATCTTTGAATTTGAACCTTGCAATATTTATGGTATTTGTTATATAACTTAATTGGATGTTTAATTTGGTATTGCAATCATCTCATGTTACAAGTATATATATGTTGTTCTTATGTACACAGAGCATAGATGTTCTACAGACATAGCATATCACATCACACATGGACCGCACTACGTAACTCGTCAGCGATGAATTCATCAAGCGCAAACGGTTATATACCAGCAAGCGTTTTCCCACAACACACACAGCTTATTCCATCACAAACAACTCAGATGGATCAACTGTATGCCACGTATGGCACACGCAACTCTAATATGATTCTTGTTTGATGTCTCCGACATCGTTCGCATAGTTTGTCTTATTTGCCACGTATCACTATGCCGGCCTCTGCTCGCCATTAGGCACCCCGGCATG
Source organism: Triticum urartu (assembly GCF_003073215.2). Classification (NCBI taxonomy): domain Eukaryota; kingdom Viridiplantae; phylum Streptophyta; class Magnoliopsida; order Poales; family Poaceae; genus Triticum; species Triticum urartu. The sequence continues at coordinate 259,826,548 of NC_053027.1, forward strand.
CTATGCTCGCGTCCGGCATCGCGCTTGACTTGTGGACAACTTTTCCTTGCGTGTTCAACTGCTATATGCATATCTATGGTTGCTTGCCATTGAGGCGATCGCGGAGCGCTCTACTCGCGTCCCTCCATGCACGCTCTGCCAGCGGTTGGGCCTGCGCATGATCACATCGGGGGGCCCATATGCATGCGGTTGCGCCGCGCGCGTCACCACATGATGCAGTTACGTGAGACACGATGGAGTTACGCACTGCAAATTAGAACTGCCATCAGGGCGTGCCGATATTCCAGGTCGTCTGGCTTCCCCTTTAATTCATGTGGCCATTATAACCTTAGTATCTTCAACGTTTCGATCGCGCCCCACAACACAACAAGCACACCCACAATGACACATAGAGAGGGGATGTCTAGCGGTGCTCCAATGGAGTTCGGCGAGCATAAAGTGGAGACCCACGCGAGGGAGACAGATCTCTTGGTGGTGTACACCATCGACCCAGCCGTGGTGGACGACTACAAACATCGTTGAGCAGTTGCTTGGTCGAGACAAGTACAAGGTGGTCGGCATCGACCTCTAGTACACCGCCGGTCATCCCAACATAGATCAGAAGGTTGTCTTCGCCCAGTTGTGCATGCACCATCATGTCCTCATCTACCACTACTGCATGACCACAGAGCATTCCGACCGTTTCACCAGGTTTGTCAATAGCACCGACTACAAGTTCGCTACGGTGGAAACCATCGACGATGTAAAAGCGCTCAGGGTTACGGGCTTGGCCTGCGAGAACCTTGTCGAAATCCGTGAGCGCTACAGGGTCTGGGGCAACACGAAGAAGGACTCCTTGGTTGAACTCGACTCGGCCATCATCGACCCATACTACGAAAAGATGAACCAGGATGCCAACAAAACATGTCCTGTATCCTAGCACGGGGCCTGGATGCGGCAACTGGATGAACCTCACCTCAGGTTCGCGGCTAAGAGCATGCACACGTGCTACAAGATGCACAGGCGGATCATTGACATGAGGAAGTGCCTTGTTAACGAGATCTAGGAGGCCGGATCGAGCCACAAGCAGAGGAGTAGTGGCAAGCATCCCAAGAAATAGATGATGATCTAATGATCATTTATCCTAGTTAATCATGCATGTAATATATAGTTGACTTTGGTGTGTGCAAATGTCATGTGTGTAGTAGCCACCTATGTAATTATGCAGGTAATAGTTTACTTTGGTGTGTGCAAATGTCATGCATGTAGTAGCCACCTATGTAATTGGATGTTTAATTTGGTAATGCAACCATGTCCTTATAAGCGTGTGTGTATATATATATACATATATATACATGTTGTTCCGTATGCAATCCCAACGTACAACACACACGTATTATTAGCAGCAATTGTCTATGTTATTATCGGTCTTCGCACACATTTATGATTACAAACCTGTTTGCCGCGTATCACACACATCTTGTTAAATTGAACCGTTTTTGTTCTTTTGGCTCAACACAAATAGTTCATCCGAGTGAACCGTATGTCGTATATCGCACACACCTTGATTTGGCTGACCATTTCTTTTGTGTTGCCTAATCATAACAGTTAATCCAAGTGAACTGTATGCTATATATTGCACACATCTTCATCTGGCTTCCCGTTTCTGTTCTTTTGCCTCATCGCAAATAGTTAATTGAACTGAACTGTATGCCCCTCATCACACACACAACTCAGTTCTGAACCATGTTTGATGCATCCATCATCCCAAACGTTTTGCATCTTTTTTGACGGGTTTTTTACATCACCGTTTATGATTATTGCATCGCACATAGTTCTGTCGAAGGGTCTCTGATCGTAGTGTCGCGTTAGCAGCATCCTGCAGTAGTGATAAGCATTGAAGTTTTCTTGTTTAATAATAAAGCTATCAAACTCATCCAAGCATTGACTAGCAGACTTATTATGAGTAATATCACCTTCATGAAATCTATAAAGAGAGTTTACCTCTACTACCAGTGTCGGGGTAGTAAGACCATGTATTTCTTCAATAGGAGGTAAATGCTTCACGTCTTCGGCTTTAATACCTTCTTATTTCATAGATTACTTTACCTCTTGCATATCTTCAGGACTGAGAAATAGAATACCTCTTTTCTTCGGAGTTGTCTTAGGAGTTGGTTCAGGAAGTGTCCAATCATTATCATTACTCAATATATTATTCAATAGCAATTCAGCTTGCTCAATAGTTCGTTCCCTGAAAACACAACTAGCACAACTATCCAGGTGGTCCCTAGAAGCATCAGTTAGTCCATTATAAAAAATATCAAATATTTCATTTTTCGTGAGAGGATGATCAGGCAAAGCATTAAGTAATTGGAGAAGCCTCCCCCAGGCTTGTGGGAGACTCTCTTCTTCAATTTGCACAAAGTTAAATATTTCCCTTAAAGCGGCTTGTCTCTTATGAGCAGGGAAATATTTTTAGAGAAGTAGTAAATCATATCTTGGGGACTACGCACACAACCAGGAAAAAGAGAATTAAACCATAACTTAGCATCACCTTTAACGAGAAAGGAAACAAATTAAGAATATAGTAATAGCGAATTTTTTTCTTCATGAGAAAATAGGATGGCTATATCATTCACTTTAGTAAGATGTGCCACAACAGTTTCAGATTCATAACCATGGAAATGTTAAGATTCAACCAAAGTAATTAACTCAAGATCAATAGAGAATTCATAATCCTTATCAGTAACAAAGATACGTGGAGTAGAAAACTTAGGATCATATTGCATTCTAGCAATCAAAGACTTTTATTTCCACTTGCATAATAATTTCTTAAGATCATCTCTATCCTTACAACCAAGAAAGTCCCTAGCTACCTCTCCATCCATACACTGGTACAGCGAGGTGCTATACAAACGGTTTTAACCCCTTTCCGCGACGGCATTTGGAACCATCCTCAATTGAGTGTGGGTGATAGGGGGGTCCTATCCACACGACCTAGAAACCGTCGGGGATATGCCCTCCTGGCACACACGCTTGGCAAAATGAGGTCGTGTGCGACCGATGAGCGATCAAATACAGTGTACGTACAATAGTGCTACAAAATACAATTATACAGGGGAAATCGTTTCTGGTCGTAAGTACATCCCACATAGTCAGTCCCTGCTAAACGTTTCCATTCGTATATACATCCCACACAGTCGCTCCAAGGAAAACGTTTCCGTTCGCATGTACATCACACATGATATTAACAATTTTATTGTTTGTGTTATTGAATGCATCACACACGGTGCATAGAAGAAACTGTGTGGCAAAGGTTGTCCATCACACACAGTTTTTATGTGGTAAACGTTTTCACAAGGTGGACTGACGCAAACAATTTTCAAGAGAAGGTCGTGTGTGATTGTTCATTGATCCTACACGGTTTATTCCTAGAAACTATGTGTGTTGCCTAAGGTCATCGCCCACGGTATTTTCTGAATAACCGTTTGCAATAGCAAAACCCAATTAGCAGGCTAATTCGCCATGAGTAGGCTAATTGCCCAATTATTAATAATCCATTTATTAATCTAATTGACATTCATATTAAGCACATAATATATTTCATTTCCATATTAAGGAAGCAGGATTTCATAATTGAAATACGTCAGAGTACAACATGGTATAGCTTCAGCACTCAGCTACCCCATTACACAACTGCACCAGCACCAAGTTTCACATGCAACATGTAGAACCTTTCGAAATTAGCATCATAGATGGTACATAGACAGATGCATCTCATCTGGAAAACTGTTGAAGTAGAAGGCGGATATTGAGCCTTCATTCAAGTTGAAGGTCTTTGCAACTTTAGGCCAGTGCCTGTGGATGATTGACCATCCGTCCTTTGTCCTCTTCAGGAACACTTCAATATTGAACCGTGGGTGTTGTATGAAAACCTTCCTCTCCTCCTGACCATAGAGGTGGTTTGAGAGGTAATCATCGGTGAACTGCTTTGGAAAGGCATGAAAACAAGGATGTGCATGAATATGTTCTCTATATTGGAAATAGGGCAAAGGAATAAAAAAGGCAAGGTATAATAGTTCGTACCATCTTGTAGTGAACTTATGTCTTCTTCATTGTGCAGACAAATATCTTGTTGTTGTTTTTTCGCTAATTTCTTTATCTAACAATCTTTATGAGTTTCTTGACTTGATTGATATTCATGGACAACTCATTTCCCCATATGCAAAAAAGGTCGAACAGTGGGTCAAAACCTCTAACAGCAGGACATACATGTGCAACACCAAATTGTTAAAACCCTAAAAATTAGAATTGTTCTTGCAATTGCACAATAATGTGCTATTAGACAATGGACCATGCACGTGGTAACCTCGATTGTAAACCTTAGTGCTTCCCATTGTTTCCCTACAACACATATAAGGTAGTTAGTCATCAGGTCAAGTAAGGGTTCGCATGCTATCCATAAAATATGTTGACAAAAATAAGCACATTGCAGATTCATCAAATTAATTCAAGCCACATGGAAAAGCCATTTATCCAAACTAAGCATGATTAAGAACTAGGAAATATAGCACATGTATAAGTTTCTCATGTATTAAGTGCAGCCAAATTCGATTTATTCCTCACATGCACAACAATACAAAATTCTACCTACGACAATTGGACATCGCATTGCAGAATATAACATTAACTGAGCACCACATTGCAAAATATAACATACTCCTAATAGAAGATCAGACAGTTAACCAATCCAAGCATGCTTAACAACTTGGAAATGTAGCTGTTGTATTTGTTTCTCATGTATTTACTACAACCAAATTCAATATATTCCTCACATGGTATACAATAACAAAATGCACCCACAACAATTGAACATCGCATTGCAGAATTGAACCGAACAGTTAACTAAACACCACAACAAATGAACCAAACGTTAACTGAGCACCACATTGCACAATATTGCATACTCCTAATGGAAGATCAGGGAGTTAACCAAACCAAGCATGCTTAACAACTTGGGAATATAGCAATTGTATTTGTTTCTCATGTATTTACTACACCCAAATTCAATTTAATCCTCACATGGTATACAATAACAGAATGCACCCACAACAACTGAACATCACATTGCAGAATTGAACCAAACAGTTAACTAAACACCACAACAAATGAACCAAACGTTAACTGAGCACCACATTGCACAATATAACATACTCCTAATAGAATATCAAACAGTTAACCAAACCAAGCATGCTTAACAACTTGGAAATATAGCAATTGTATTTGTTTCTCATGTATTTAGTATAGCCAAATTTGATTTATTTATCACATGGTATACAATAAAAGAATGCACCCACATCAATTGAACTTCGCATTGCATAATGGAACCAAAAAATTAACTAAACACCACAATAAATGAACCCAACATTAACTGAGCACCACATTGCACAATGTATAAACTTCTAGAAGATTAAATAGTTAACCAAACCAAGTATGCTTGACAACTTGGAAATATGGCAATTGTATTTGTTTCTCATGTATTTTGTAAAGAAAAATTCAATTTATTTCTCACATGGAAGACAATACAAAATTGTACCCTGAAGAATTGAACATCCCACTTGCGGAAGTGAACCAAACAGTTATCTGAACACAACAACTAATTAACCAAACAGTTAGTAAGCGAGCACCACATTGCACGACATATAGAACATATACACTGGAGCAACAGATTGCATGGTAAAAGTAGATAGCGCAATTCACTAGAATTTGTTAAGAAAAGGCAGTAGCTAGCAAACTGAACATGGTCCTTATAGTAAGCTAATAAGACAAGCTACTCCTCATTGTCGGAGATATCGATGATGATTGGCTCCTTGGACATGGAAGAGGGCGAGGCCTCCGCATCATGGGTGCTCTCGTCGTAGTGGTGAGTTCCCCGAGCCAATCCGAGGACGAACCTGCTGGCTCTCGAGTTGAGGTAAGCACGTGCACGCTGAGAAAACACCTCATAGTCTTCGTCGAAGGCACCGAGGGTGGCCTCGAGAAAATGCCTACAACTGTCATTTAAAGCAGCCAACCGTGTCGCAGCGTCGACGCGCGAGGCGTCGACGGTGGCCTCGATGGCGAGGTGCTCCTCCAAGATCTGGGGGTTGGCACGAATGGCAGCCATCGCGGCCTCATCCGCGCGTGCGGCCATGATTTGCTTCTCCGCTGCCAAATGCTCCTTGAGCTCATGGCTATACTGCGTGCACCATGGCTTAGGGCAGCGCTGTCACGCCCATTATGCGACCCTATCCTAAAGGGACTCGAAGATCCCACCAAGGATAGGACCGCATATTGACACAATTTTGCATGGTGGATATCATCACATCGTACCATTACATAATATTTGGGATACATACAAAAAGGCATGCAATGCCACAAGAATACATCATACATAGAAAAACATCCAACTACGGATGAAACACAAATAGAAGCTCAAACGACATCCACACTGCTATCCCAGGCTGCCGACTAGGAACCTATCCCCTGAACGAAGAAGAAGCAGGAAAAAACTCCAACACACACAAACGTCGCTCTCATGTCATGAGCATCGCATTACCTGTACCTGCAACTCTTGGTGTAGTAATCTGTGAGCCATGAGGACTCAGCAATCCCATTACCATGGGTATCAAGACTAGCAAAACTTAATGGGTATGGAATGGATAAGTGGTGAGGTTGCAGCAAGCGACTAAGCATTGTATGGTGGCTAACTTACGGGTACAAGAGTAAGATGAGAAGTTACGCAACGGTCGCAAACTAGTAATGATCAAGAAGTGATCCTAAACTACTTACGGTCAACCATAACCCAACCATGTTCTCCTCTCGAACATCCCCGAAAAGGGACAATCATGGTACGCACGCGGTTGGTGTATTTTAGTTGAGTTTACTTCAAATCCTCTACATACCGGATATTAACAAGTTCCCATCTGCCACATAACCATGGGCATGGCTCTCGATAGTTCAAACCCTGCAGGGGTGTCCCAACTTAGCCCATGACAAGCTCATGATCCACGGAGACAATCCTCCATCGCGGGACACCCGATCAGACTCAGAATCCCGGTGGACAAGACGTTTCGACAATGGTAAAACAAGTCCAACAAGACCTCCTGATGCACTGACCTAGCCTAATAGGAGTTGCACGGTCTCGTTCTCGAGGTACACCGGATAGGTTATCCTACAAGTATACCAAATACCTCGAGTTTCCCCGAGGCGGCCCCACAGTTTGCCCGTTTGGGACCAACACCATCAGCACTGGACCCCCTGTATGTAGAAAATCCTCGGGTTCATGATGCCCTATGCCAATTAATTATTAGGTTCAAGTATTATTATGGCAAATGTGAAATCCAATGTTGGGCCTTGCTGGAAGAGTTTCATTCAAAGTGAAATGCCAAGAGGGTCCCATACCCCTCATCGTGTTAGGGTGGCAAGAGTGGAACAAAACACCAGGCATAAGGCCGAGCCATCCACCCTTTACCAAGTATATAGATGCATTAATTAAATAAGAGATATTGTGATATCCTATGATATCCATGTTCCAACATGGACCAACCTGCAACTGCACCTTCAACTAGAAATGCTATAAGAGGGGCTAAGCAAAGCGGCAACATAGCCAAACAACGGTTTGCTAGGAAGGGTGAAAAGGTTACAGTCTATGATGGCAATTTGGGAGGCTTGAGAAACAAGTGGTAGGTAGAGCGGCCAAGGGTGACGGTCATCTTGCTTGAAATCCCGCTAGGAAGAAGAACGAGTCCATGAAGAACACGAGCCAACATAGTCGAACGGATCCTCACAATCGCAACTATAACCGGAACTATCAAGGAGAAGCACAACCGGAAAGAAGCAAACAACATAGTAAACAACCATCACATCAGCATGGCATGATGCACAAACAAGTATGACGCATGTCCGGTGTAAAGAGGCATGGCATGGCAAAATGCAACAAACAAAACTACAAGTTAAGTGGAGCTCAATACGTAACGAGTTGCATATTGACAAAACACCACATTCATTTATTTAGTTCTCTCCCGTTTATGTACCCCACAATATTAAATGTTGTTAAACATGGCAAGAGGGTGAAGCATAAATAAACTAACTATTTAGGCAATTTTAAATGAGGCCGGAAACAACAAACAACAATTCCGGAAAATCCTCATATGCAAATTTTAGAGTTGCTACTGTTCTGCCCTAAACTATATTTTAATGTTGCTAAACAACAAAAGTGAGCACATCACATTAATCTATGCATTTTTCTACCCCATTTACATATCAAGTTTATTTAATTCGAAGCTGCGGCTAATTAGTTATGAAACAAACAATTTTAACATGTCATCTAAGCAATTAATGCAAACAACAATTTAAACATTTATAGCATGGATGGAAGTTGCAAATTATGAAACTACATGAAATTCTACCAATGTTTCATATATGACATGTTTAATTCTGGTGCATGGATATGTAGTTATTAACAATTAAAATGATGGCATTGCAGTAAATATGCATGCACTAGAAAATTAGACAAATCACAGGGAAGAGAAAAAGAATATATGGGCCGAATGCAATGCACTGTGCAAGCCCAGCAGCAGAATTGGCCTGAGCGGATGTTTGCACAATTGGAAAAAAAGGAATGAATTGAGGCTCCAGGGTATTCGATCACAGGACCTCCTGGTTGAAAACCAGGGGTGATAGCCACTGCGCTAGTCCACAATTTTTGCGATACAAAGGGCGGGGGGGTGGCTGCACCTCAACCTGCACTTCTGTGGGTGGGAAAAGAACTTCAACCAAAAATACAAAACAAACTAAAAGCGTACCACCCTAGGATTTGAACCCATATCGCATGGTTATGCCCGAGGTGCACTAACCACTGCGCTGGTGCAATACTAGTGTTCAAAGAGGGATTCAGGCTTAGATGAACTGAAGAAGGCCGCGGCTTTCTTCTACATGATGGACAACTGTTTCTTCTTGGCGACAGGAACAAGCAGCGGCGACTACTGCAGCTACCAAGCACCGGCGGGGTGCGGAAAAGGTTTGCGGTGGCCGTGGTGGGATGTGCGCATGTGTGCGTGCAGCAATGGGCGGCCGGGTGCAAGCAAAGACTCGAGCATGTGCTCTCGCTCGACTCAGGCGCGGCCATGGCAAGAGATGGCGACATGCGCTAGGTGGGCATGGGGAGGCTTGTGGGCGAGCTGTAGTGCTGTGGCGTGGCTGGTGGCGTGTGTGGATCAACGAGAAGAGCAACGACATGAACACAAGCATGAACTCGAGGCCGTCCATGCCATATATGGAATAGGCGGGCTCGGGAAGACGGCTACGGCGATAGAATTGAACCAGGGAGAGACTTGGGGAGGAGCGGGGCTTCATCGTGAGCGTGCTGCTGGAGTCGAACACGGTCGCGGGTGACCGGAGATGGTGGGAGGACGTGATGATCGATGGAGGCGCTAGGTTCCTTGAAGCAGAGGGAGATGACGAAGATGACGTCGAGGAACTTGGTGGCTCCGGCCTTGGATCGCAGCGGAACGTGGTCGCGGCGGCGTCTCGAAGGCCCGAGAGGAAGGAGGGGCCCCGGCAGGGTGAGCTACGCCAAAGACGAGCTCCGGCTTGCCTCGGCCATGGCGACGGGCGATGGCGTGTGGGCGCGGAGGAGGTGGCCTTACCTGCTGGCGATGCAGAGGAGGAAAAGGAGGGAGGCGGGGAAACCCTAGGGGGCGCGGCTGGGCTTTATAGGTGGGGGCACAAGCGGCGTGGTAGCCACGGTGTCCATGTGCCCTGGTTCCTGAAGTGTTACTGTGAGAGGGAGTGCCTGACAGAGGAGGAAGAAAAGGAGCGATGGGGGAGGCTGGCAGGTGGGGTCGCGAGGGGCAACACTGGAAATTACCGGGGATGTGCTAAGGTGGGTTGCGGGTTTTCTGGGAGCAACTGGGCCAAGTGTGATGTGGCTGGGAGAGCCCTTTCCATTTATTTCTTCTTCTGAAAATTTAAATCTCCAGGTTTGGAAAGGAAAAGGCCAGGTAGTTTGGAAAGGAATGTGAGAGATATAAACATATCCCTATACTCCTCGATTTATGCAATATTTGAATAAAGTGCCTTGGTAAATTTTTGAGGCTGCAAATTTATGCAAGTTTGAGTGAGTGGTCTTGGCATTATTTAGGATTTATAGGGAAAGGTTGAACATTTTCCTAAACAGGAAAAATGTCACAAGGCAATAAATGGAATAAAGAAGAAAGGAGAAGTTTGGATGGGATAGAAACTTGGGTGAACTTGACGAATGGTTGCTGGTATGAGCAAGGAGCATGAATGAGGTGGAGATAAGAAGAAGAGGGGTTCACACAAGAACACACAACAAAACTTTAATATGCAAAACAAGGCATGATGATCATGATGCAATGCAATACAATGACAAGAGGAAGAATGCAATATAATAAAAGATGACATGATGCAAGAAGAAAAATATGGCAATGGCATTCAACAAACATGCAACAACAATGATGATCATGATGCAAAATAAAATAAAACAAACATCACAAGAACGCAAGCATGGACATAACACAACAATAATGGAGGTCTTTGTCTTGAGGCGTCAGAAGCGTTTATTTGGTGGACGGGTCGGTGATTTGGGTGGAAGGTGTCACGCCAGCGGTCGGGGCATGTGGCATGTGGAAGGAGGAGGGGATGGGGGTCAGGTGTGTATTACTAATGTCCCTTGAAGCTATGTCGGTATTTCCCCAAAGAGGAAACGATGATGCAACACAACGGCGGTAGGTATTTCCCTCAAATATGAAACCAAGGTTATCGAACCAGTAGGAGAACCAAGCAACACAACATAAACAACACCTGCACACAAATAACAACTACTCGCAACCCGACGTGTAAAACGGGTTGTCAATCCCTTTCGGGTAGCAGCGCCAGAAATTGGCAAATGGACATGAATAAATTGTAGTAGATTGATAGATCGAACGCCAAATAAAATAAATTGCAGCAAGGTATTTTTGTATTTTTGGTTTAATAGATCTTAAAATAAAAGGCAGATAAAATAGATCGCGAAGGCAAATAATATGAGAAAGATACCCGGGGGCCATAGGTTTCACTAGTGGCTTCTCTCGAGAAAAACAACAAATGGTGGGTAAACAAATTACTGTTGGGAATTTGATAGAACTTCAAATAATCATGACGATATCCAGTCAATGATCATTATATAGGCATCACGTCCAGGATTAGTAGACTGTCTCCTGCCTGCATCTACTACTGTTACTCCACACATCGACCGCTATCCAGCATGCATCTAGTGTATTAAGTTCATGGAGAAACGAAGTAATGCAATAAGAATGATGACATGATGTAGACAAGATCTATCTATGTAGAGATAGACACCATCGTTTTATCCTTAATAGCAATGATACATACGTGTTGGTTCCCATTCTGTCACTGGGTCCAAGCACCATAAGATCGAACGCACTACAAAGCACATCTTCCCATTGCAAGATAAATAGATCAAGTTGGACAAACAAAACCCAAATATCAGAGAAGAAATATGAGGCTATAAGTAATCATGTATATAATAGATCAAAGAAACTCAAATAACTTTCATGGATATAAAAAGATAGATCTGGTCATAAACTCAAAGTTCATTCGATCCCAACAAACACAACACAAAAAGAGTTGCATCATATGGATCTCCAAGAGACCATTGTATTGAGAATCAAACGACAGAGAGGAAGCCATCTAGCTACTAACTACGGACCCGAAGGTCTATAAAGAACTACTCACACATCATCGGAGAGGCACCATTGGAAGTGGTGAACCCCTCCGTGATGGTGTCTAGATTGGGTCTGGTGGTTCTGGACTCTGCGGCGGCTAGAATTGATTTTCATCGACTCCCCTAGGGTTTCTGGAATATTGGGGTATTAATAGATCAAAGATGCGGCCCGGGGGGCACCCGAGGTGGGCACAACCCACCAGGGCGCGCTTGGGCCTCCGGGCACGCCCTGGTGGGTTGTGCTCTCCTTGGAGCACCCCCAGGCGCTGCCTCGGCCCATTAGGTGTCCTCTGGTCCGTCAAAAATCTCTGTTAAGTTTCGCTGCATTTGGACTCCGTTTCGTATTGATTTTTTGCGATGTAAAAAACATGCAAAAAGCAGCAACTAGCACTTGGCACTATGTCAATAGGTTAGGAACAAAAAATGATATAAAATGACTATAAAATGATTATAAAACATCCAAGATTGATAATATAACAGCATGGAACAATCAAAAATTATAGATACGTTGGAGATGTATCAACATCCCCAAGCTTAACTCCTACTCGTCCTCGAGTAGGTAAGTGATAAAAAACAGAATTTTTGATGTGGAATGTTGCCTATCATGTCATATCATATTCTTTTCTTTATAGCATAGACATTTGGACTTTTATATTGTTCAAAGCAATAGTCTAGTTTTGGCATGATAACTTAAATACTCAAGCATATCAACAAGCAACCATGTCTTTCAAAATATGAACGCTAAAATAAGCTATCCCTAGCCCATCATGCTCAATCATTGATCCATTCATGAAACGGACTCGCATATTAACTACACCCAATGCTCAAGTACGATCATAGTGCATCCTAGTTGGTGCTTTTATAAGAGAAGATGGAGACTCAAATTCAAAACTAAAAATTACATAAAGTAAAAGAAAGGCCCTTCATAGAGGGAAGTAGGGATTTGTAGAGGTGCCAGAGCTCAATGCGAAAAACTTAGAGATACAAACATTTTGGGAGGTGTGTCCTTCCCACCAATGAAAATGACTTAGAGTTCCCAACACTTTCCATGCTAGATATATCATAGGCGGTTCCCAAAAAGAAAATAAAGTTTATTCCTTTTTTTCCACCATAGTTTCACTTTCCATGGATAACCGTATCTACGGGTGCCTTTGATACCAACACTTTCCAAGGAATTTATTATTTGACAACATAAAGTAAATTCATTTTTCATTTCGGTACTAGGCATCCCTAATTACTTTGTCTTACTCTTGTGCAATGACAAGTGAATAAACACTCATCGTGAGAATAACACATCTAGCATGGAAAATATTAGCCCCCCCTCACCGCTCCGCGAGCGGAACAAACACACAAAAGAGAAGTTTATTTTGAAAATTAGAGATGGCACATACAAATTTGCTTAAAAAAGCAAAAGAATACCGCATATAGGTAGATATAATGGACTCATATGGCAAAACTTGTTTAAAGGTTTTTGGATGCACAAGTAGTGATCATACTTAGTGCAAAATCAAGGCTAGCAGAAGATTGAGAAGCAACCAACCAAGAAACGAATAATCTCATAAGTGAGCATCAAGCATAATTAACACCGAATAATGCACCACAAGTAGGATATAATCTCATTGCATAACTATTGACTTCCGTCCTTGCATAGGGAATCACAAACCTTAACACCAATATTATTACTAAAGCATAATTACTCATTAACATAACTCACATATCACATCATCATATCTCAAAACTATTACTAAGAATCAAGTTTATTTTGTCCAATGATCTTCATGAAAGTTTTTATTATATCCTCCTTGGATATCTATCACTTTGGGGATTAATTTCATATGTTGCTTTTGATAAGCTCAAACAAATATTAGTGAAGATCATGAGCATAAATTTTTTTCTTTCTCGCAAATTAATTTAAGTGAAGCAAGAGAGAATTTCTTGAAAAATTTGCTAACTCTCAAATAAATCTAAGGGAAGCAAGAGAGCATTTCTTAAAAAATAGTAAAGCACACCGTGCTCAAAAAGATATAAGTGAAGCACTAGAGCAAATCCATAGCTCATAAAAAATTAAGTGAAGCATAGAGAGCAATTCTAACAAGTCATGGCATAATTTTGGCTCTCTCAAATAGGTGTGTCCAGCAAGGCATCAAGACTTAAAATACAAAATAAAACAAGAAAAGACTCATATCATACAAGACGCTCCAAGCAAAGCACATAGTATTTGACGAATAAAAATATAGCTTCGAGTAAAATACCGATGGTCGTTAGAAGAAAGAGGGGATGCCACTCGGGGGCATCCCCAAGCTTAGTTGCTTGCTTTATTTCGATAATAGCTTGGGATGTCGGGGCATCCCCAAGCTTAGGCTCTTCTGACACCTTATTCCTTCATCCATCATAATATAACCTAAAACTTGAAAACTTCAATAACACAAAACTCAACAAAACCTTTGTGAGATCCGTTAGTATAAGAAAACAAATCTCTACTATAAGTACTGTTGAAAACCAATTAATATTTTGTTCTTGCATTATATCTACTGTATTCCAACTTTTCTATGGCAAAAACTCATCAAAGAAAACCATAGAATCATCAAAACAAGCACACAACGCAAAGAAAATAGAATCCGTAAAAAAAACAGTCTCTAGCAATCTGGATATGTTGAATAATTTTGCGACTTAAAATTTTCTGCAAAATTACTGTGACCTGGGAAATTTTTATATTTATCTTCTTCAAAATGAATTAGTATTTTATAGCTCTCTGGTTAAAAACTAGAATTATTTTCACAAGCGCAAAAGTTTCTGTTTTTTCAGGAAGATCAACAAACTATCACCCAAGAAGATCCTAAAGGCTTTACTTGGCACAACCACTAATTAGAACACGAAAAACACAATCATAACATTAGCATAATTGTGCTAACACTCAAGAACAGAAAGAAAAAAACAAAAATAAATTTTATTCATTGGGTTCCCTCCCAACAAGCGCTATCGTTTTACGCCCCTAGGTAGGCATAAGATTTTATTGATGCTCACATGAAAGATAATAATTGTAACACGAAGAGAGCATCACAAAACATGTGAAAAACATACTTAAGTCTAAGATACTTCCTATGCATAAGAATTTTAAAAGCAAACAAATTATCAAGACAAGAAACATCAAGCACATGCAAGGAAGAAGAAAGAAACAATAGCAATCTCAACATAACTAGGGGTAATTTAGTAACATGAAAATTTCTACCATAATATTTTCCTCTCTCATTATAATTACATGTAGGATCATAATCAAATTCAATAATATAGAAATCATATAAAATTTTCTTTTCATGATCCACATGCATAAAAGTCTTATAATCTTCCAAGATAGTGGGATTAACATCAACTAAAGTCATGACCTCTCCAAACCCACATTTATTTAAAAATTCACAAGAGTGAACACTCTCCAAATATGTGGGATTATTTTTACCTAGAGTTGACACTCTTCCAAACCCACTTTCAATATTATTACAAACATATTCATCATGAGGCTTAAATAAACTATCAACATCATAAGAATCATTATCACCCCAATCATGATCATTGTAATAAGTAGTGGATATAGCAATACTAGCATCCCCAAGCTTGGGGTTTTGCATACTATTAGCACTTCATCACAATTTTAACACTTCATCACAATTTTTAGATTCATGAATCTCAAGCAAAACTTCATAAAGATAATCTAGTGCACTCAACTCACTAGAGATTGGTTCATTATAATTGGATCTCTTAAAAAGATTAGCAAGTGGGTGAGGATCCATATCAATAGATTTTTACCAAGCAGAGATGCAAGCAAATAGAAGGCATAGGGCAACACAAGCAAACATGAGATCTGACGAGAAAAAGGCAAACGAAAAAGGGGGCGAATAAAATGGCAAATTTTTGTGAAGTGGGGGAGATGAAAATGAGAGGCA
Organism: Triticum urartu; assembly: GCF_003073215.2. Lineage (NCBI taxonomy): Eukaryota > Viridiplantae > Streptophyta > Magnoliopsida > Poales > Poaceae > Triticum > Triticum urartu. Next base: position 259,842,253 of record NC_053027.1, read on the forward strand.
AATGGAAAATAATGTAAATTGCAAGGAGATGAGATTTGTGATTAGGAACCTGGTAGATGTTGATGATGTCTCCCCGGCAACGACGCCAGAAATTCCTTTTGATGTCCCTTGAAGCTACATCGGTATTTCCCCAAAGAGGAAGGGATGATGCAGCACAACGGCGGTAAGTATTTCCCTCAGATGTGAAACCAAGGTTATCGAACCAGTAGGAGAACCAAGCAACACAACGTAAACGACATCTGCACACAAATAACAACTACTCCCAACTCGACGTGTAAAAGGGGTTGTCAATCCCTTTCGAGTAGTGGCGCCGGAAATTGGCAAACGGACGTGAATAAATTGTAGTAGATTGATAGATCGAACACCAAATAAAATAAATTGTAGCAAGGTATTTTTGTATTTTTGGTTTACTAGATCTGAAAATAAAACGAAAATAAAATACTTATACCCAAACCTGCCCAAAATGGGACAAAATTTTTACCACGGCATGTTAATGCCGCTCCATGATAGCTGATACTTCTCCATCCTATCTACTTTTCCGAACACTTCTGCCCTTGTTTTGGACTCTAACTTGCATGATTTGAATGGAACTAACCCGGACTGACGCTGTTTTCAGCAGAATTACCATGGTGTTGTTTTTGTGCAGAAATAAAAGTTCTCAGAATGATCTAAAAATCAACGAAGAATATTTTTTGAATATATAAAAAATATTGGCGAAAGAATCAAGACCAGGGGGCCCACACCCTGTCCACAAGGGTGGGGGCGTGCCTACCCCCGAGCGCGCCCCCTGCCTCGTGGGCCCCCAGGAGCTCCACCGACCTCAACTCCAACTCTATATATTCACATTCGGGGAGAAAACAATCAGAGAGAAGGATTCATCGCGTTTTATGATACGGAGCCGCCGCCAAGCCCTAATCTCTCTCGGGAGGGCTGGTTTGGAGTCTATTCGGGGCTCCAGAGAGGGGAATCCGTCGCCATCGTCGTCATCAACCTTCCTCCATCACCAATTTCATGATGCTCACTGCCGTGCGTGAGTAAATCCATAGTAGGCTTGTTGGACAGTGATGGGTTGGATGAGATTTATCATGTAATCGAGTTAGTTTTGTTAGGGTTTGATCCCTAGTATCCATTATGTTCTGATATTGATGTTGCTATGACTTTGCTATGCTTAATGCTTGTCACTAGGGCCCGAGTGCCATGATTTCAGATCTGAACCTATTATGTTTTCATGAATATATATGAGTTCTTGATCCTATCTTGCAAGTCTATAGACACCTATTATGTGTTATGATCCGTTAACCCTGAAGTGACAATAATCGGGATACTTCCGGTGATGACCGTAGTTTGAGGAGTTCCTGTATTCACTAAGTGTTAATGCTTTGGTTCGGTACTCTATTAAAAGGAGGCTTTAATATCCCTTAGTTTCCAAGAGGACCCCTCTGCCACGGGAGGGTAGGACAAAAGATGTCATGCAAGTTCTTTTCCATAAGCACGTATGACTATATTCGGAATACATGCCCACATTACATTAATGAATTAGAGCTAGTTCTGTTTCACCCTATGTTATAACTATTGCATGAGGAATCACATTCGACATAATTATCCATCACTGATCCATTGCCTACGAGATTTTCACATATTGATCTTCGCTTATTTACATTTCCATTGTTACTGTTACAATCACTATCAAACCAAAACTATTACTTTTGCTATCATTACCACTACTATCATCTTACTTTACTAAATACTTTGCTGCAGATATTAAGTTTTCCAGGTGTGGTTGAATTGACAACTCAGCTGCTAATACTTGAGAATATTCTTTGGCTCCCCTTGTGTCGAATCAATAAATTTGGGTTGAATACTCTACCCTCGAAAACTGTTGCGATCCCCTATACTTGTGGGTTATCGAGACTATTTTCTGGTGCCATTGCCGGGGAGCATAGCTCTATTCTTTGAGTCACTTGGGATTTATATCTGCTGATCACTATGAAGAACTTGAAAGATAAAATAACCAAGATTTTTCCCTGAACTACGAGGGGAGGTAAGGAGCTGCCATCTAGCTCTGCACTTGATTCACCTTCTATTTTGAGTAAACTTGCGACACCTACACCTACTATTTATTTTGATATGTCGCATGTTATTGATGATGCCACTTCTGCTTTGCATGATACATATGATGAAACTACTTCTATGCTTGATAATACTGTGCCACTAGGTGAATTTCTTAATGAACAACTTGCTAGGGTTAGAGAGAATGAAATTATTGAAACTGATAATATTGATGAAAGTGATAATGATGATTCTCCCCCTAGATATGAATTGCCTGTTGTGCCTGAGGGTTATGTTATGGATGAAGAAACTACTAGATACTTCTTAGCTTGCAATGATAGATATGATCTTAAGAAATTATTAGTTAAGCTTGAAGAAAAGTCTTTGAATGCTAGAATGAAATATGACCCCGCTTTTGCTACTTCACCTATCTTTATTACTAATAAGGATTATGATTTCTCTGTCGATCCTGAGTTAATTACTTTGGTTGAATCTGATCCTTTTTATGGCTATGAATCTGAAATTGTTGTGGCACATCTTACTAAATTAAATGATATAGCCACCCTGTTTACTCATGATGAGAAAACTCGCTATTACTTTATCCTTAAGTTGTTTCCGTTCTCATTAAAGGGTGATGCTAAAACATGATTTAATTCTCTTGATCCTGGTTGTGTGTGTAGTCCCCAGTATATAATATATTACTTCTCTGCTAAATATTTCCCCGCTCATAAGAAACAAGCTGCTTTAAGGGAAATATATAATTTTGTGCAAATTGAAGAAGAGAGCTACCACAAGCTTGGGGGAGGCTTCTCCGATTATTTAATGCTTTGCCTGATCGTCCTCTCAAGAAAAATGAAATATTTGATATCTTTTATAATGGACTAACCGATGCTTCCAGAGACCACCTAGAGAGTTGTGTTGGTTGTGTTTTTAGGGAAAGAACTGTTGATCAAGCTGAATTTCTATTGAATAATATGTTGACTAATGAAAATAATTGGACACTTCCTGAACCAACTCCTAAGCCAACTCTGAAGAAAAGGGGTATTCTTTTTCTCAGTCCTGAAGATATGCAAGAGGCAAAGAAATCTATGAACGAAAAAGGTACTAAAGCTGAAGATGTTAAGAATTTACCACCCATTGAAGAAATTCATGGTCTTGATAACCCAACGCAGGTAGTAAAGGTAAATTCTCTCTATAGATTTGATGAAGGTGATATTCCTCGTTACAAGTCTGCTAGACAATGCTTAGATGAGTTTGATAATTTTATTGTTAAACAAGAAAACTTCAATGCTTATGTTGGTAGACAATAGAAACGCAATGATGATATGCTTGAACACTTGAGTGATTATATGTCTAGAGTTAAAGGTGAAATTAAATTTATTAGTAAACATGCTTCTATGGTTACCACTCAAGTAGAACAAGTACTTAAAACTCAGAATGATTTGCTCAATGAATTAAACAATAAGAAAAATCATAATGTTGTTAGAGTTATGACTAGAGGGGGTAAAATGACTCGGGAACCTTTGTATCCTGAGGGCCACCCTAAGAGAATTTAGCAAGATTCACATAGAACTAATGTTGATGCACCTAGTTCTTCTAAGAAGAAGAAAAAGAAAAAATGATAGGACTTTGCATGCTTCCAGTGAACCTGTTGTTGACACACCTGAGAATCCCAATGATCTTTATATTTCAGATGCTGAAACACAATCTGGTAATGAACATGAACCTAGTGATAATCTTAATGATGATGTTCATGTTGATGCTCGGCCTAGCAATAACAATGATGTAGAGATTGAACCTGCTGTTGATCTTGCTAACCCACAATCAAGGAATCAATGCTATGATAAGAGAGACTTTGTTGCTAGGAAGCACGAAGAAAGAGAACCATGGGTTCAAAAACCCATGCCTTTTCCTCCTAAACCATCCAAGAAAAAGGATGATGAGGATTTTGAGCGCTTTGCTAAAATGATTAGACATATCTTTTTGCGTATGCGTTTGAGTGATATGCTTAAAATGAACCCTTATGCTAATTACATGAAGGATATTGTTACTGATAAATGAAAGATAGCAGAAGATGAAATTTCCATCATGCTTGGTAATTATACTTTTAAGCGTGGAATACCTAAGAAACTAGGAGATCCAGGAGTACCAACTATACCATGCTCCATTAAAAGGAACTATGTTAAAACTGCTTTATGTGATCTTGGAGCCGGTGTTACTATTATGCCTCTCTCTTTATATCATAGACTCAATTTGAATAAGTTGAAACCTACTAAAATATCTCTGCAAATGGCAGATAAATCAACTGCTATACCTATCGGTATTTGTGAGGATGTGCCTGTTGTGGTTGCAAACGTTACTATTTTAACAGACTTTGTTATTCTTGATATTTCCCAGGATGATAGTATGTCGATTATCCTTGGTAGAACCTTTTTGAATACTGCAGGGGCTGTTATTGATTACAACAAAGGCAATGTGACTTTTCATGTTAATGGTAATGAGCATACGGTACACTTTCCGAGGAAACAACCTCAAGTCCATAGTATCAATTCTGTTGGAAAAATTTCAACGATTACTATTGGAGGTTTTGAATTTCCTCTTCCTACTGCCAAGAAGAAATATGATATTCTTATTGTTGGGGATGTGCATATCCCAGTTGAGGTAATCTAGTGTTATTCGAAATTTCTCCGGTTTCATGCAATTTGGAATGAGTTTGTTAACAAGACTTGATCAACCTTGTTAATGGATTCCTTTTGATGAGCATGAGATGGATGAAGTTAGAAAGCACAACTTTCTATACCCTCCTTTTACTTTCTGTTATTTAGTTTAAATAAAGCAAAAATAGTATTTTCTGTCTGTTTTCTAAATTTTCCTTATACCCTGAAAATAAAAGTTCTCCAATTGCCCTGAAAATGAAATATGATTTTTTCCATAATATTTAAGAATTTTTGGCACTGAGAACACACCAGGAGGACCCACCATGTGCCCACGAGGGTGGAGGGCGCGCCCCCTGCCTCGTGGACCCCACATGGATCCCCTCCACCTATTCTTGCACCCACACACTTCGTCTTCCTCCAGAAAAAATCATCCAACAGCTCAAACCCGTGTTCTAGCTCATTTTGCTGCCATTTTCGATCTCCTTGCTTAAAGCTCCATTCACAAAACTGCTTTGGGGGATTGTTCTTTGGTATGTGACTCTTCCAATGTTCCAATTAGTTTTTGTTCTAGTGCTTCATTTATTGCACTTTTTTGCTGCTTAGATGACCCTGTTCGTGAGCTTGCATGTCAAATTTATGTGGCCGAAAGTAGTTTTAATGCATGATATAGCCTCTAGGCACTTGTAGGAGTAGTTGCTATCAATTTTGTTCAGTTTGGTTCATTTTTATTTTAAGTTGCTAAAAAATTCAGAAATTTTTCAAAGGAAGAAATATGTTTAGGAAAATGTACCAAGGTGGTTCCTCAAGGAAGCAAGGCCCAAGGCCCGCAATACGCGAGCCGGACAATGAACTACCAAGGGAGGCTCAAGTGCGGCCTTGTGAATGGCCGACAGAGGATTTCATGATCCAGGTAGGCATCAAGGAAGAATTTGACACATATGTGTGTAACGCTGATCTTGAGAGCTTCGTGTCAGATAAGTGCCGATAATAACTCTATTTCACTGATTCATTTGTGAGAAGGTTTAAATTTACGTCCTCGCGCAATTCTCACAATGTCCTATTTGATCTTTATGATAAATCCTATACCATGGACTTAGAAGATTTTAATACTGCTTGTAAACTCCCGCAGTGGGGTAGTGCTAATTCATTTTCCTGCCATACATTATTTTGCTCTCTTCGTGGGTAGATGCATTAACGGTAAGGATGAGGCATGTCACATGTGTGTTCCCGATCTTAGTGTTCTCAAGAGTGTGGTATTAGGAGATAAACAATAAAACTTGGGGGCTATTGTTGCATGTAGGTTGCATCTTAATGGTTTAACTGGAGATTTGATTGGTGGAATTTATGCAACTCGTGTAGCTAACTCTATTGATATACCCATATGCGGGGATGATATTGAGTTGCCTCCTGCTTATCTAGATTATAAGGCTATGGTTTGTAATCAGTTTGTTGAGAGGAACGATCAGTTCCTCTAGTACCGACTAATCTTCGACAGGCGTCACACTGTCCATGTTGCTCTCCCTGCTCTAGCTTTCTTTGACTTTTAGACAAAAGGGAGATATGTTATAACCAGGGAGGAGGCGAGCGAGTACGAGAGGAGGATGGAGGCAGCTCGCCTCCAAGCTGCAGCTCGTCAGGCAGTAGCTGCTGCATCTCAGTACGACCCGAGCTACAACTTTGGATTTCCACCAGGCCAGCCGTGGCTATAGACCAACTTAGGCCAAAAGCCTAAGCTTGGGGGAGTACGTATTTCTCACCGACCTTACATTCATGTTCACACACTCATGCAAATTGTCAGTGCTCATACTTTTTCATTGTACTATCCATGCTAGTTTAATTTCTTTTTAAGCTTCCTTCGTGTGTGCTTGAAAAACTTTAAGAAAAACCAAAAAATAGTTGTAGCTATTAGCTAGTTTACTTTCCATGCTTGTAGTAGGAGTAATTAAAAAGAAAACCCAAAAATATTTCTCGTTCTTCTTTTGCTTGTTGGGAGCTTTCCCGTGTAAATAGTTTTATTTCCTTTATTTTCTTTGGGGTCGAGAGGAGAAGACCACGATGAAAATGTTGAGTGGCTCTCATATGCATTGTTGTTGATCTAACAAAGAGCCCATATTACCTTGTCTCCTCCCTTGAATTGAATGCTTACAGATTCTAGCTTAGTCCAATGCACGTGCACTATTATTATTATCCACACTATTCGGTTGTGCAAGTGAAAGGCAATAATGACGATATATGATGAACCGATTGAGATGAGAAAAGCTGGTATGAACTCGACGTCTCTTGTTTTTGTAAATATGATTAGTCCATCATTCCTAATTCAGCCTATTATGAATGAAACATGTTTGCAATGACAATTAGAGATTATAGTTGCTTATGCCATGCTTAATTTGCTAGGAGTTTATAGTGGTTTACCTTGCATGCCAACATGCTATTAAAATGGTTGTGATGTGGTATGATAGGGTGGTATCCTCCTTTGAATGATTCGAGTGGCTTGACTTGGCACATGTTCACACATGTAGTTGAAACAAATCAACATAGCCTTGATGATATTTATGTTCACGGTGAATTATATCCTACTCATGCTTGCATTCAGTGTTGATTACTTTTAATGCGTGTTCATGATTATTGTCGCTCTCTAGCTGGTCGCTTCCAAGTCTCTTTCTAGCCTTCACTTGTACTAAGCGGGAATACTGCTTGTGCATCCACTTCCATAACCCCCAAAAGTTATTCCATACGAGTCCACTATACCTTCCTATATGCGGTATCTACCTGCCGTTCCAAGTAAATTTGTATGTGCCAAACTCTAAACCTTCAAATGAAATTCTATTTTGTATGCTCGAGTAGCTCATGTATTAACTAGGGTTGTCGATATCTTCCATGCTAGGCGGGTTATTCTCAAGAGGAGTGGACTCCGCTCCTCACTCACGAGAAAATGGTGGGTAACCGGGATGCCCAGTCCCATGCTCTAACCAAATCAAAATAATTGCAAAAAAAACTCCACCAGGATTGTTGTTAGTCGGAGGCACCTGTTGTTTCGGGCAAGCCATGTATTGATGCTTGTTGGTGGTGGGGAGTATAAACTTTACCATTCTTCTTGGGAACCGCCTATAATGTGTGTAGCATGGAAGATATCGAGATCTCTCGGTTGTTATGTTGACAATGAAAGTATACCGCTCAAAATATTATTCATCTCTATTTCAAAACGGAGCACTGGCACCTCTACAAATCCCTGCTTCCCTCTGTGAAGGGCCTATCTATTTAATGTTATGTTGAGTCATCATCCTCTTTTTAAAAATCACCAGTTGGAGAGCATCGCTGTCATTTGCATGTATTATTATTAGTTTACATTGAGTATGACTGTGACTGGATCTCTTTTACCATGAATTACAATTTCCAGTCAGTCCTTGATCTTCAGAGGTGCTCTGCATTTATGTTTTGCGGTCTCGGAAAGGGCTAGCGAGATACCATCTTGTTATATCATATTATGATTGTTTCGAGAAAGTGTTATCAGCCGAGATTTATTATTATTGCTCGCTAGTTGATTATGCCATTGATATGAGTAAACATGAGACCTAAGTGTTATTGTGAATATGGTAGTTCATAATCTTTGCTGAAAACTTGAATGCTGGCTTTACACATTTACAACAAGAGCAAACATAGTTTGTAAAAGTTTTTCTTTATCACTTTCAGTTTATCAACTGAATTGCTTGAGGACAAGCAAAGGTTTAAGCTTGGGGGAGTTGATACGTCTCCATCTTATCTACTTTTCCAAACACTTTTGCCATTGTTTTGGACTCTAACTTGCATGATTTGAATGGAACTAACCCGGATTGACGATGTTTTCAGTAGAATTGCCATGGTATTATTTTTGTGCAGAAATAAAAGTTCTCGGGATGACCTGAAAATCAACGGACAATATTTTTGGAATATATAAAAAATATTGGCGAAAGAATCAAGACCAGGGGGCCCACACCCTGTCCATGAGGGTGGGGGCGCGCCTAACCCCCTAGGCACGCCCCCTGCCTCATGGGCCCCCTAGAGCTCCACCGACCTCAACTCCAACTCTATATATTCACGTTCAGGGAGAAAAAATCAGAGAGAAGGATTCATCATGTTTTACGATACGAAGCCGCCGCCAAGCCCTAATCTCTCTCAGGAGGGCTGATCTGGAGTCCGTCCGGGGCTCCAGAGAGGGGAATCCGTCGCCATCGTCATCATCAACCTTCCTCCATCACCAATTTCATGATGCTCACCACCGTGCGTGAGTAATTCCATCGTAGGCTTTCTGGTCAGTGATGGGTTGGATGAGATTTATCATGTAATCGAGTTAGTTTTGTTAGGGTTTGATCCCTAGTATCCATTATGTTCTAAGATTAATGTTGCTGTGACTTTGCTATGCTTAATGCTTGTCACTAGGGCCCGAGTGCCATGATTTCAGATCTGAACCTATTATGTTTTCATGAATATATATGAGTTCTTGATCCTATGTTGCAAGTCTATAGTCACATATTATGTGTTATGATCCGTTAACCCCGAAGTGAGAATAATCGGGATATTACCGGTGATGACCGTAGTTTGAGGAGTTCATGTATTCACTAAGTGTTAATGCTTTGGTCCGGTACTCTATTAAAAGGAGGCCTTAATATCCCTTAGTTTCCGTAAGGACCCCGCTGCCACGGGAGGGTAGGACAAAAGATGTCATGCAAGTTCTTTTCCATAAGCACGTATGACTATATTCGGAATACATGCCTACATTACATTGATGAACTGGAGCTAGTTCTATGTCACCCTATGTTATATTATTGCATGAGGAATCACATCCGACATAATTATCCATCATTGTTCCATTGCCTAAGAGCTTTTCACATATTGATCTTCGCTTATTTACTTTTCCGTTGTTACTGTTACAATCACTATAAAACCAAAACTATTACTTTTGCTATCGTTACCGCTACTATCATATTACTTTGCTACTAAATACTTTGCTGCAGATATTAAGTTTTCTAGGTGTGGTTGAATTGACAGCTCGGCTGCTAATACTTGAGAATATTCTTTGGTCCCCTTGTGTCGAATCAATAAATTTGGTTTGAATACTCTACCCTCGAAAACTATTGCGATCCCCTATACTTGTGGGTTATCAATAGCATACCAAGTTTCATGAATTTCAGACGAGTTTTGGATTTACTAGAATTTCAAAACCAGGTATCTCAATGTTTGCGGCCAAGTGACGGTGGCAGGGTGTTTGAAATTCATTCCCATTTCTTGCATGGGAACTAAGCATGCAACCAAGGACACAAATTTGAATTTTCAAACAATTTATATGCATTAGAGCATGTCCATGTAGTTCAAATTTGAATTATGCACATAAATGCATTGAAAACTCAATTAATGCATAAAATTGTCCAAATGAACCATGAAAAATCTCAAAAATTGACACAACACTCCTGTTGTTCTATGTTAACACTAGAAAAAAATTGAAAGCAATAAGAGGCAATGGATATCGTTTCGTCCCCAAAGGTGGGACGTTCCCTAAAGAAACCATCAGCCTTGTTGTGAGAAGCTCTGGTTTCTGAGAAGCATATCCCCAAACCTGCCCCAAATGGGACAAAACATTTACCACGACATGTTGAAACTGCTACATGATTGCATGCGAAGTTTCATGAATTTCTGACAAGTTTTGGATTTACTAGAATTTAAAAACCAGGTATTTCAATGTTTGCGGTCGAGTGACCGTGGTAGGGTGTTTGACATTGATTCCCATTTCTTGCATGGCACCTAAGCATGCAACCAAGGACACATATTTGAATTTTCAACTAATTTATATGAATTAGAGCATGTGCATGTAGTTCAAATTTGAATTATCCACATAAATGCATTGAAAACTCAATTAATGCCTAAAAATGTCCAACTGAACCCTAAAAAATCCCAAAAATTGACACAACACTCCAGGTGTTCTATGTTGACACGAGAAATTTTTTGAAAGCAATAAGAGGCAATGGATATCGTTTCATCCCCAAAGGTGGGACGTTCCCCACCGAAACCATCAGGCTTGTTGTGAGAAGCTCTGGTTTCTGAGAAGCATATCCCCAAACCTGCCCCAAATGGGACAAAAAATTTACCACGACATGTTGATGCCGCTCCATGATTGCATGTTAAGTTGCATGAATTTCAGGCGAGTTTTGGATTTACTAGAATTTAAAAACCAGGTATCTCAATGTTTGCGGCCGAGTGACCGTGGCAGGGTGTTTGACATTGATTCCCATTTCTTGCATGGGACCTAAGCACGCAACGAAGCACACATATTTGAATTTTCAACTAATTTATATGCATTAGAGCATGTGCATGTAGTTCAAATTTGAATTATCCACATAAATGCATTGAAAACTCAATTAATACATAAAAATGTCCAAACGAACCCTGAAAAATCCCAAAAATTGACACAACACTCCTAGTGTTCTATATTGACACGAGAAATTTTTTGAAAGCAATAAGAGGCAATGGATATCATTTCATCCCCAAAGGTGGGACGTTCCCTACCGAAACCATCAGGCTTGTTGTGAGAAGCTCTGGTTTGTGAGAAGCATATCCCCAAGTCTGCCCCAAATGGAACAAAAAATTTACCACGACATGCTGATGCCGCTCCATGATAGCATGCCAAGTTTCATGAATTTCAGACGAGATTTGGATTTACTAGAATTTAAAAACCAGGTATCTCAATGTTTGCGGCTGAGCGACTGTGGCAGGGTGTTTGATATTCATTCCAATTTCTTGCATGGGACCTAAGCATGAAACCAAGGACACATATTTGAATTTTCAACCAATTTATATGCATTAGAGCATGTGCATGTAGTTCAAATTTGAATTATGCACATAAATGCATTGAAAACTCAATTAATGCATAAAAATGTCCAAACGAACCCCGAAAAATCCCAAAAATTGACACAACACTCCTGTTGTTCTATGTTGACACGAGAATTTTTTTGAAAGCAATAAGAGGCAATGGATATCGTCTTATCCGCAAAGGTGGGACGTTCCCTACCAAAACCATCAGGATTGTTGTGAGAAGCTCTAGTTTGTGAGAAGCGTATCCCCATACCCGCCCCAAATGGGACAAAAAATTTACCACGGCATGTTGATGCCGCTCCATGATAGTATGCCAAGTTTCATGAATTTCAAACGAGCTTTGGATTTACTAGAATTTCAAAACCAGGTATCTCAATCTATGCGGCGGAGTGACAGTAGCAGGGTGTTTGACATTCCTTCTCATTTCTTGCATGGGACCTAAGAATGCACCCTAGGACACATATTTGAATTTCCAACTAATTTATATGCATTAGAGCATGTGGCTGTAGTTCAAATTTGAATTATGCACATGAATGCATAGAAAAGTCAGTTAATGTATTAAAATATCCAAGCGAACCCCGAAAAATCCCAAAAATTGACACAACACTCGTGTTGTTCTATGTTCACACGAGAAACATTTTGAAAGTAAGAAGAGGCAACAGATATTGTTTCGTCCCCCAAGGTGGCACGTACCCTACCGAAACCATATGGCTTGTTGTGAGAGAAGCTCTTGTTTGTGAGAAGCTTATACCCACACCTGCCCCAAATGGGATAATATTTTTACCATGGCATGTCACTACCGTTCCATGATATCATGTTAAGTTTCATGAATTTCGGACGAGTTATTGATTTACTAGAATTACAAAAACAAGTACCTCAACATTTGCCGGAGAGCCACGGTGCCGTGGTGTTCGAAATTCATCCTCATTTCTTGCATGGGACATAAGCATAAACCCATAGACACATATATGATTTTACAACCCATGTTGGTGCACTGGCGCATGTGCATGTGCTTTAATTTTGAATTGTGCACCTGAAATGGCTAGAAAACCAATTTAATGTATAAAATTTCCAAACGAACCTTGAATAATTCCAAATTTTTTACGACACACATATAGTTCCATGTTCACTGCAGATAATAGGTCTAGCAATTCAAACACCGTCCACTACCATTGTGACCCCATTATGTAATTCAAATCAAGATGAAAAATCAAGTAGACCCCACATAGTTTATTATAACCAATTGTGTGAGATGCAATACAAAATATCTTGGAGCACCATCGGTGTATAGTACACCTATGGCTTATGCAAGAAGGTGCGTCGGCTATAGTCCACAGCCGGTGTGTCAAGCACACTAGCTCGCTCCCCAAATATCATTTCACTGTTCAATCATTGGCGATGAAAGATGGGGACGTGTACCCGCATCATGAGGGAAACTTTAGCGGCCCACTCGAGCGAGAGTGCGGCCGCAACTGCCATGCGCGTGCTAACAAGGTGCATGAGCGCGGCCTCAATCTGCGACCGGGTGGCCAAGGCAGCCCAAACGGCCGCTGTTGCTTCTCAGGTGGCGGCAGCAATATCTGCCTCGGGGATAGCAACTGGCGAGAGCGGCATAGTAGTTGTCCGTTCCATCGCGGCGGCCTTAGCCCTGATGGAGGTCGTCCATGACCATGTCGAGGTTGCCCACGCCCAACTCGTGGCGGTCACCGCACAAATCGAACGAAGGTTCTCCGACAACAGTCGGCAACCCATAGCCGAAGAATTGGCAATTGCCGAGAGCGTTCGAGCAGCCGTCCGTTCCTCCATCGCATACCTTGCAATGACGAAGGCCGTCCAAGCCCAAATCGAGGCCGCCCACACCCAGCTCATGGTGGACTTTTCCAAAGAGATGGTGGACGTGGATGGCGAGATGCTTGCTGAGTATGGTGCGATGGATGCCATGGAGCTCCTTCCCTAGGAGACCGTCGGGCGTGAGCTGGACATGGAGGAGGCAGCGGAGATAGACGAGCAAGAACCATCTCTTTATTTTGTTTAATTAAGAGTGTCGGTCTTTAATTTGTTAGAGTAATGTTTAATTGCTGAACTTGCTCGATTAAGAAGTGTGGGTGTGCTGTGTACCCAAAATATGCAATGACGTGGATGACCACTGTAAGGAGGGAAATTGGAACCAAATTTTTTGACGTTCAAACTCATCACACATGGGTTAAGCTATCTGAATAATTTGTGATGTTCACATATCGTACACAATTCTGGATAAGGGACCGTGTCTGATGACACTTTGCGCGCCAGTTTTTTCACTGTACCGATTCAAAATTTTCGGCTTCCACAGAAATATCTGCCTCCTCGCCCCCTCCCACTTACCAAAAGCCACATTTCCACTATTTTTGCCTTCCTTTCCAAGTTGAAACCTTCACTCCTTTCTTGCAGTGCCACCTCCTCGCCGGCGACCCTCCTTCACGCTGCTCGGCCTCGTCTATCAAGGCAGGTAATTGATATGTCTCCAACGTATCTATAATTTTTGATTGTTCCATGATGTTATATTATCAGTCTTGGATGTTTATAATCATTTCATAGTCATTTTATATCATTTTTTGGTACTAACCTATTGGCATAGTGCCAAGTGCCAGTTGCTATTTTTGCATGTTTTTTACATCGCAGAAAATCAATACCAAATGGAGTCCAAATGCAGTTAAACTTTAGGAGATTTCCTACAGACCAGAAGACACCTAATGGGCCAAGGCAGCGCCTGGAGGGTGCTCCGAGGAGAGCACAACCCACCAGGGTGCACCTAGAGGCCTAGGCACACCCTGGTGGGTTGTGCCCACCTCGGGTGCCCCCAGACCGCATCTTTGCTCTATAAATTCCCCAATATTCCAGAAACCCTAGGGGAGTGGACGAAAATCAATTCCATCTGCTGCAGAGTCCAGAACCACCAGATCCAATCTAGACACCATCATGGAGGGGTTCACCACTTCCATTGGTGCCTCTCCGATGATGCGTGAGTACTTATTTATAGACCTTCGGGTCTGTAGTTAGTAGCTAGATGGCTTCCTCTCTCTTGTTTGATTCTCAATACAATGGTCTCTTGGAGATCCATATGATGTAACTATTTTTGTGGTGTGTTTTTTGGGATTGGATGAACTTCGAGTCTATGATCAGATCTATCTTTTTATATCCATGAAAGTTATTTGAGTTTCTTTGATCTCTTATATGCATGATTGCTTATAGCCTCGTATTTCTTCTCCGATATTTAGGTTTTGCTTGGCCAACTTGATCTATCTATCTTGCAATGGGAAGAGGTGCTTTGCAGTTGGTTCAACCTTACAGTGCTCAATCCCAGTGACAGAAGGGGAACCGACACGTATGTATCGTTGCCTATAAGGATAAAACGATGGGGTCTATCTCTACATAGATAGATCTTGTCTACATCATGTCATCGTTCTTATTGCTTTACTCTGTTTCTCGATGAACTTAATACACTAGATGCATGCTGGATAGCGGTCGATGTGTCGTGTAATAATAGTAGATGCGGGTAGGAGTCGGTCAACTAATGTTGGACGTGATGCCAATATAATGATCATTGCCTGGATATCATCATGAGTATTTGAAGTTCTATAAATTTCCCAATAGTAATTTGTGTACCCATCGTTTGCTATTTTTCTAGAGAGAAGCCACTAGTGAACCTACGGTCCTCGGGTCATTAACTGGGTTTTCTAGGAATTTTATGTGCATAATTCAAATTTGAACTACATGCACATGATCCAGTGCATATAAATTGGTTGAAAAATCAAATTTGTATCCTTGGGTGCATGCTTAGGTCCCACGCAAGAAATGGGAATGAATTTCAAACACCAGGGCATCGTTGATTGCCAGTAAAATGTTGAGATACTTTGTTTTTAAATTCTAGTAAATCCAAAACTTGTATGAAATTCAAGAAACTTGGCATGCTATCATGGAATGGCACCCGACATGTTGTGGTATTTTTTTATGTCCATTTCTAGAGAAGGTGCACTCGAATAGCAGCCAACAAAGGCATTTTGAAAAAATAGTTGCTGATACGTCTCCGTCGTATCTATAATTTTTTATTGTTCCATGCCAATATTATTCAACTTTCATATACTTTTGGCAACTTTTTATACTATTTTTGGGACTAACATATTGATCCAGTGCCCAGTGCCAGCTCCTGTTTGTTGCATGTTTTTTGTTTCGCAGAATATCCAAATCAAACGGAGTCCAAACGGAATAAAAACTGACGGAGATTTTTTTGGAATATATATGATTTTTGGGAAGAAGAATCCACGCGAGACGATGCTCGAGGGGCCCATGATGTAGGGGCGCGCCCCAGGGTGTTAGGCGCGCCCCTGACCCTCGTGGCCACCCCGTAAGGCGGTTGGAGCCCTTATTTCGCCGCAAGAAATCTAATATCTGGATAGAGATCGTGTTAAAATTTCAGCCCAATCGGAGTTACGGATCTCCGAGAATATAAGAAACGGTGAAAGGGAAGAATCTGAGAACGCAAAACCAGAGAGAAACAGAGAGATAGATCCAATCTCGGAGGGGCTCTCGCCCCTCCCTTACCATGGAGGCCATGTACCAGAGGGGAAACCCTTCTCCCATCTAGGGAGGAGGTCAAGGAAGATGAAGAAGAAGGAGGGGGGCTCTCTCCCCCTCGCTTCCGGTGGCACCGGAGTGCCACCGGGGGCCATCATCATCACCGCGATCTACACCAACGCCTCCGCCATCTTCACCAACATCTCCATCACCTTCCCCCCTCTATCTACAGCGGTCCACTCTCCCGCAACCCGCTGTACCCTCTACTTGAACATGGTGCTTTATGCTTCATATTATTATCCAATGATGTGTTGCCATCCTATGATGTCTGAGTAGATTTTTGTTGTCCTATAGGTGGTTGAGGAATTGCTATGATTGATTTAATTTGCTTGTGGTTATGTTGCTGTCCTTTGGTGCCCATCATATGATTGCGTGCGTGGATCACACCCTAGGGTTAGTTTGTATGTTGACAGGACTATGTATTGGAGGGCAAGAGTGACAGAAGCTTCAACCTAGGATAGAAATTGATGCATACAGGATTGAAGGGGGACCAATATATCTTAATGCTATGGTTGGGTTTTACCTTAATGAACTTTAGTAGTTGCGGATGCTTGCTAATAGTTCCAATCATAAGTTCATAGAATTCCAAGTAAGGATGACATGCTAGCAGTGGCCTCTCCCACATAATACTTGCTATCGGTCTAGTAAAGTAGTCAATTGCTTAGGGGCAATTTCGCAACTCCTACCACCACTTTTCCACACTTTCTATATTTACTTTATTGTTTCTTTATCAAAACAGCCCCTACTTTTTATTTACGTACTCTTTATTATCTTGCAAACCTATCCAACAACACCTACAAAGTACTTCTAGTTTCATACTTGTTCTAGGTAAAGCGAACGTCAAGCGTGCGTAGAGTTGTATCGGTGGTCGATAGAACTTGAGGGAATATTTATTATACCTTTAGCTCCTCGTTGGGTTCGACACTCTTACTTATCAAAAACTGTTGCGATCCCCTATACTTGTGGGTTATCAAGACCATTTTCTGGCGCCGTTGCCGGGGAGCAATAGCGTGGGGTGAATATTCTCGTGTGTGCTTGTTTGCTTTATCACTAAGTAATTTTATTTGCTGTTCTTAGTTGTTTTCTATCTTTAGTTATGGTAGGAAACACAAAATACCAAAAAAATTAGATGTACCTACTGAACCAATGGTTGAAGAACCACTCAAAATCTATCACACTGCTGAAGCTTATTACTTGGATCATCTTCGATCCCTTTGTGCTCGTGCTGAAACCCCAACTAGCTTAGTTGAGGGAAAATCTTTAGATGAGCATGCTTGTTATGTGCGACACCATATATCTGAAAGAAGGAAACGTTTATTAGATCAAATTCATCTTTTGCAATGCTATGCTTGGAATTTATGTTATATATATGATTTTACTTGTAGTTCTGAAAACCCTAAGAAACACCTTCCCTACCAATGTGAGTTTATTGATAATGGAATCATATCTTCATATGCTAAGGGTGTTTATAGTTACTATGATGTTCAACAAATTGAAGAATTTGTTGCTTTTAAGGGTGCTTATGAAATGTTTATAGTTACTACAAATGTTTGGACACACACCCCTCACAAATCGGAGCAACTCGCTAGAAGGTTCGTGGTTCCTAGAGGGAACAATGCATGTTTGATGACAAATGAGAGATAGCTTCCTCTTACGGCCTTCAATTTTTTTCTATGTTTAACGTGCACTACTATAACTGTAATGTGAAATTTTGGAAAATTCTAGGGGTCATTTGACCTTTTAAAGACATTTGAGTGATTTTCTAGCCATTTAATAGCCGTAATTCAAATTTGAACTACATCTACATGCAACGCCAAACCACAAGAGTTTGAAAAATCATATTTTGTGTACTTGTGTGCGAGCTAATTCCATGTGAAGTAAATTAGAAGGAATTTTCAAACATATTTGTCTAACGACATGGACACAAGCATATGTATGCATGGAGTGACATGGAATTTTAATTCCAAAAAATTAAAAAAATATCAAAAACGCATGCAACCTTGCTTGATGTAATTTCATGCCACCAAGATGATGTGGTAAAACAATTGGCACGTTTGACGAAAGTTTGGACATACACCCCTTGCAAACCGGAGCAACTTACTAGAAGGCTCGTGGCTCCAAGAGGTAACAATGCATGTTTGATCAGGAATGGGAGATAGCTTCCTCTTACAGCCTTCAATTTTTTTCTATGTTTAACGTGCACTACTACAACTGTAAGGTTGGAAAATTCTAGGGATCATTTGACCTTTTAAATACATTTAAGTGATTTTCTAGCCATTTAATGACCGTAATTCAAATTTGAACTAGATCTACATGCAATGGCTAACCATAACGGTTTGAAAAATCATATTTGTGTACTTGTGTCCGAGTTAATTCCATGTGCAGTAAATTAGAAGGAATTTTCAAACATATTTTCACATTACATGGGCACATGCATATGTATGCATGGAGTGACATGGCATTTTAATGCCCAAAAAAATAAAAAAATCAGAAACACATGAAACCTTGCTTGATGTAATGTCATGCCATCAAGATGATGTGGTAAAAAAATTGGCATGTTTGACAAAAGTTTGGACACACACCCTCATAAACCGGAGCAATTCAATAGAAGGTCTCATAGTTCCGAGAGGGAACAATGCATGTTTGATGACGGACTGGAGATAGCTTCCTCTTACGGCCTTTAATTTTTTTCGACGTCTAACGTGCACTACTACAACTGTAATGTGAAATTTTGGAAAGTTCTAGCGGTCATTTGACCTTTCAAGACATTTAAGTGATTTTCTATCCATTTAATGACCATAATTCAAATTTGAACTACATCTACATGCAACGGCTAACCGTAACGGTTTGAAAAATCATATTTGTGTACTTGTGTGCGTGTTAATTCCATGTGCAGTAAATTAGAAGGAATTTTCAAACATATTTGTCTCACGACATGGACACATCCATATGTATGCATGGAGTGACATGGCATTTTAATTCCAAAAATTAAAAAAATCAGAAACACATGAAACCATGCTTGATGTAATGTCATGCCACCAAGATATTTGGTGAAAAAATTGGTATGTTTGATGAAAGTTTGGACACACAGCCCTCATAAACCAGAGCAACTCACTAGAAGGCTCGTGGTTCCGAGAGGGAACAATGCATGTTTGATGACGAACAGGAGATAACTTCCTCTTACGGCCTTCAAAACTTATTCTACGTTTAATGCGCACTACTACAACTATACTGTGAAAACTTGGAAAATTCTAGCGGTCATTTGACCTTTTTAAGACATTTAAGTGATTTTCTTGCCATTTAATGACCGTAATTCAAATTTGAACTACATCTACATGCAATGCCTAACCATGACGGTTTGAAAAATCATATTTGTGTACTTGTGTTCGAGTCAATTCCATGTGCAGTAAATTAGAAGGAATTTTCAAACATATTGGTTTCACGGCATGGGCACATGCATGGTGCCATGGCATTTTAATTCCAAAAAATTTAAAAATGATCAGAGAAACATTAAACCTTGCTTGATTTAATGTCATGCCACCAAGATGATGTGGTAAAAAAATTGGCCTGCTTGATGAAAGTTTGGACACACACCCCTCACAAACCAGAGCAAGACACTAGAAGGTTCGTGGTTCCGAGAGGGAACAATGCATGTTTGATGACGAACGAGAGATAGCTTCCTCTTATGGCCTTCTAATTTTTTTTCTACGTTTAATATGCACTAATACAACTGTCATGTGAAAATTTGGAAAATTTCAGGGGTCATTTTACCTTTTAAAGACACTTAAGTGATTTTCTAGCCATTTAATGACCGTAATTCAAATTTGAACTACATCTACATGCAACGCCTAACCATAGCGGTTTGAAAAGATCATATTTTTGTGTAATTGTGTGCGAGTTAAAAAATCATCAAACGATGCAAATATCTGGTGTTCAAAAAAGAAAATGTAAAGATCTGGTAAGACAACCGCCCCCCGCACGATTGGCACTCTATCTCGCGGATCGAGGTTTGGTAGGTGAGTGGCGGGGATAATTAATCAGACATGGTCTTGTATTGGAAACCGTCAGCTATTATGTTCACATACAGATTTTGCTACGGGAATCGTGTGTAATTCAAACTACAATGCTCATAAATTCCGGCGACCGGCATGGGTATTGTCCCCGTCAATCTAGATTCCAGCCGCCAATAAATACTACCTTTCTCACGTCGTCCCAGCTGCGTTCTCATCTACATCATCCCCTCGCTCGCCGTCTCTCTCTCAAATCATTGCCATGGCTACGCCGGGCTGCCCATGCGCCGACGAGGAGTCGCTGGCCCCCGAGGATGCTCACTCGAATAGCAGCGACAAGGATCCCCACGCGCCGTCGGACGAGGTTGCGTCGGACCCCCCCCCCCCAACATTGGATTGGTTTTAGGGCCAGTACAATCTTTGTCTATGATAGTCGATACCGCCTTCCGAAAAAGCCAGGCAAGTGGCGTTCAAGAAGGAGATGGCAGTGGAGCAAGCCAGGTACCAGGCGGCCTGTGAAGCCCGTGATGCCGTCTGGAAAAAGGAGACAGCGGAGCTTTGGGGGCAGGGGCATCGTCGTGCCGAGGAGGTGTATGAAGACGGGTACTTCGTGAGGAAGGTCATAGGCGCTGGGCGCCTCGTTGCTGCGTGGATGTGGGCCGAGAAGCTCTAGCGAGCCACCGACGAGGAGCTCCGGTGGGCGCCCAACGAAATGGCAAGATCGTTCACGTGCATCCGCCAGCAAGAGGCAGATCGGTACGTCAAGCGCTGCGAGGCGGAGGAGGCGGAGTATTGCCTCCGCACTGGGAAGACGCCGTGCACCAGGGAGCTGATGGCGAGGGGCTGCCGGAATACTGGCCCTAGGAGGGATTATTAGTTTTAGTATTGTTCGTTTTCAATTTCATCCGCTGTACCTAGTAGTTAAGTAACATCACGTATATGTGGTGATATTATATATATATATTCTGTGATGAACAAATGAACAATATATATATATATATATATATATATTATGAATTCCACTTTCTATCTAGTGTTTGGGGGTTCATTTGGACATTTGGACTGTTTGGGGGTTCATTTGGACATTTTTATAAATCAACTGGGTTTTCTAGGCATTTATGTGCATAATTCAAATTTGAACTACATGCACATGCTCCAGTGCATATAAATTTGTTGAAAATCAAATATGTGTCCTTGGTTGCATGCTTAGGTCCCATGTAAGAAATGGGAATGAATGTCAAACACCCTGCCACCGTCAGTCGGCCACAAACATTGACATACCTAGTTTTTAAATTCTAGTAAGTCCAAAACTCATCTAAAATTCATGAAACTTGGCATGCTATGATGGAGCGGCATCAACATACTGTGGACAAAATTTTGTCCCATTTGGGGCAGGTTTGGGTATAAGCTTCTCACAAGCCAGAGCTTCTCACAACAAGCGTGGCGGTTTCGGTAGGGAATGTGCCACCTTTGGGGAGGAAACAATATATGTTGCCTATTATTGCTTTCAAAAAATTTCTAGTGTCAACATAGAACAACAGGAGTGTTGTGTTAAATTTTGAATTTTCGGGGGTTCGTTTGGACATTTTTAAACATTAACTGGGTTTTCTAGGCATTTTATGTGCATAATTCAAATTTGAACTACATGCAAATGCTCCAATGCATATTAATTAGTTGAAAAATGAAATCTATGTCCTTGGTTGCATGCTTAGGTCCCATGCAAGAAACGCGAATGAATGTCAAACACCCTGCCAACGTCACTCGGCCGCAAACATTGAGATACCGGGTTTTTAAATTCTAGTAAATCCAAAACTCATCTGAAATTCATGAAACTTGGCATGCTATCATGGAGTGGCATCAACATGTCGTGGCAAAAATTTTGACCCATTTGGGGCAGGTTTGGGCATAAGCTTCTCACAAACTAGAGCCTCTCACAACAAGCGTGATGGATTCAGTAGGGAACATGCCACCTTTAGGGAGGAAGCGATATCTGTTGCCTCTTGTTTCTTTCAAAAAATTTCTAGTGTCAACATAGAACAACAGGAGTGTTGTGTTAAATTTTGGAATTTTTTGGGGTTCGTTTGGACATTTTTATACATTAACTGGGTTTTCTAGGCATTTTATGTCCATAATTCAAATTTTAACTACATGCACGTGCTCCAGTGCATATAAATTAGTTGAAAAATCTAATCTGTGTCCTTGGTTGCATGCTTAGGTCCCATGCAAGAAATAGGAATGAATATAAAACACCCTGCCACCGTCACTCGACCGCAAACATTGAGATACCTGGTTTTTAAATTCAAGTAAATCCAAAACTCATCTAAAATTCATGAAACTTGGCATGCTATCATGGAGCGGCATCAACATGTCGTCGTAAAATTTTTGTCCCATTTGGGGCAGGTTCGGGTATAAGCTTCTCACAAACCATATCTTCTCACAGCAAGCATGATGGTTTCGGTAGGGAACGTGCCAACTTTGGGGACAAAACGATATCCGTTGCCTCTTATTGCTTTGAAAAAATTTCTAGTGTCAAAATAGAACAACAGGAGTGTTGCGTTAAATTTTTGAATTTTTCGGGGTTCATTTGGACATTTTTATACATTAGCTAGGTTTTCTAAGCATTTTATGTGCATAATTCAAATTTGAACTACATGCACATACTGTAGTGCATAGGAATTGGTAAAATCAATTTTTTGTCCTTGGTCGCATGCTTAGGTCCCATGCAAGAAATGGGAATGAATGTAAAACACCCTGCCACCGCCACTCGGTCGCAAACATTGATATACCTGGTTTTTAAATTCTAGTAAATCTAAAACTCGTCTGTAATTCATGAAACTTGGCATGCTATCATGGAGCGGCATCAACATGCCATGGTAAAAAATTTGTCCCATTTGGGGCAGGTTCAGGTCTAAGCTTCTCACAAACGAGAGCTTCTCACAACAAGCGTGATGGCTTCGGTAGGGAATGTGCCACCTTTGGTGAGGAAACGAGATTTGTTGCCTTTTATTGCTTTCAAAAAAAATTCTAGTGTCAACATAGAACAACAGGAGTGTTGTGTTAGTTTTGGAATTTTTCGGGGTTCGTTTGGACATTTTTACACATTAGCTGGGTCTTCTAGGCATTTTATGTGCATAATTCAAATTTGAACTACATGGACGTGCTCCAGTGCATATAAATTAGTTGAAAAATCAAATATGTGTCCTTGGTTGCATGCTTAGGTCCAATGCAAGAAATAGGAATGAATGTCAAACACCCTGCCACTGTCACTCGGCCGCAAACATTGAGATACCTGGTATTTAAATTCTAGTAAATCCAAAATCATCTAAATTCATGAAACTTTGTATGCTATCATGGAGCGGCGTCAACATGCCATGGTAAAATTTTTGTCCCATTTGTGGCAAGTTTGGGTATAAGCTTCTCACAAACCAGAGCTTCTCACAACAAGCGTGATGGTTTCGGTAGGGAACGTGCCACCTTTTGGGGACGAAATGATATCTGTGGCCTCTTATTGCTTTCAAAAAATTTCTAGTGTCAACATAGAACAACATGAGTGTTGCACTAAATTTTGGAATTTTTCAGGGTTCGTTCGAACACTTTTATATATTAACTGGGGTTTCTAGGTATTTTATGTGCATAATTCAAATTTGAACTACATGCACATGCTCAAGTGCATATAGATTGGTTGAAAATCAAATATGTGTCCTTGGTTGCATGCTTAGGTCCCATGCAAGAAATGGGAATGAATGTCAAACACCCTGCCACTGTCACTCGGCCGCAAACATTGAGATGCCTAGTTTTTAAATTCTAGTAAATCCAAAACTCGTCTAAAATTCATGAAACTTGGCATATTATCATGGAGAGGCATCTACATTCTGTGGTAAAATTTTTGTCCCATTTGGGGCAGGTTGCGTATAAGCTTCTCACAAACTAGAACTTCCCACAACAAGCGTGAGGGTTTCGGTAGGGAACGTGAAACCTTTGGGGACGAAATGATATCTGTTGCCTCTTGTTGCTTTTAAAAAATTTCTAGAGTCAACATAAAACAACATGGGTGTTGTGTAAAATTTTGGAATTTTTCAGGGTTCGTTTGGACATTTTTGTACATTAACTGGGTTTTCTTGGCATTTTATGTGCATAACTCAAATTTGAACTACATGCACATGCTCCAGTGCATATAAATTGGTTGAAAATCAAATATTTGTCCTTGGTTGCATGATTAGGTCCGACGCAAGAAATTGGAATCAATGTCAA
The DNA here is from genome assembly GCF_003073215.2 of Triticum urartu. Classification (NCBI taxonomy): domain Eukaryota; kingdom Viridiplantae; phylum Streptophyta; class Magnoliopsida; order Poales; family Poaceae; genus Triticum; species Triticum urartu. Next base: position 259,866,674 of record NC_053027.1, read on the forward strand.
ACACCCTGCCACCGTCACTCGGCCGCAAACATTGATATACCTGGTTTTTAAATTCTAGCAAATGGAAAACTTGTCTGAAATTAATGAAACTTGGCATGCTATCATGGAGCAACATCAACATGCCGTGGTAAATTTTTTGTCCCATTTGGGGAAGGTTTGGATATAAGCTTCTCACAAACCAGAGCTTCTCACAACAAGCGTGGCGGTTTTGGTAGGGAACGTGCCACGTTTGGGGACAAAACAATATATGTTGCCTCTAATTTCTTTCAGAAAAATTATTGTGTCAACATAGAACAACGGGAGTGTTGTGTTAAATTTTGGAATGTTTCGGGGTTCATTTGGACATTTTCAAACATTAACTTGGTTTTCTAAGCATTTTATGTGCATAATTCAAATTTGAACTACATGCACATGCTCAATGCATATAAATTGGTTGAAAATAAAATATGTCTCATGGGTTGCATGCTTAGGTCCCATGCAAGAAATGGGAATGAATGTCAAACACCCTGCCACCGCCACTCGGCCGCAAACATTGATATACCTAGTTTTTAAATTCTAGTAAATCCAAAGCTCGTCTGAAATTCATGAAACTTGGCATGCAATCATGGAGCAGCATCAACATGCCGTCGTAAATATTTTGTCCCATTTGGGACAGGTCTGGATATAAGCTTCTCACAAACCAGAGCTTCTCACAACAGGCGTGATGGTTTCTGTAGGAAACGTGCCACCTTTGGGGACAAAACAATATATGTTTCCTCTTATAGCTTTCAAAAAATTTCTAGTGTCAACATAGAACAACGGGAGTGTTGTGTTAAATTTTGGAATGTTTCGGGGTTCATTTGGACATTTTTATACATTACCTGGGTTTTCTAAGCATTTTATGTGCATAATTCAAATTTGAACTACATGCACATGCTCAATGCCTATAAATTGGTTGAAAATAAAATATGTCTCCTTGGTTGCATGCTTAGGTCCCATGCAAGAAATGGGAATCAATGTCAAACACCCTGCCACCATCACTCAGCCACAAACATTGAGATACCTGGTTTTTAAATTCTAGTAAATCCAAAACACGTCTGAAATTCATGAAACTTGGCATGTTATCATGGAGCGGCATCAACATTCCGTGGTAAAAAAATTGTCCCATTTGGGGCAGGTTTGGGCATAAGCTTCTCACAAACCAGAGCTTCTCACTACAACCATGATGGTTTCGGTAGGGAACGTGCCACCTTTGGGGACGAAACGATATTTGTTTCCTCTTGTTGCTTTAAAAAATTTTCTAGTGTCAACATAGAACTACAGGAGTGTTGTGTTAAATTTTGGAATTTTTTGGGGTTCCTTTGTATATTTTTATACATTAACTGGGTATTCTTGACATTTTATGTGTACAATTAAAATTTGAACTACCTGCACATGCTCCAGTGCATATAAATTAGTTGAAAAATCAAATCTGTGTCCTTGGTTGCATGCTTAGGTCCCATGCAAGAAATGGGAATGAATGTCAAACACCATGCCACCATCACTCGGCCGCAAACATTGATATACCTGGTTTTTAAATTCTACTAAATCCGAAACTCATCTGAAATTCATGAAACTTGGCATGCTATCATGGAGCAGCATCAACATGCCGTCGTAAATATTTTGTCCCATTTGGGACAGGTCTGGATATAAGCTTCTCACAACAGGCATGATGGTTTCTATAGGAAACATGCCACCTTTCGGGACAAAACAATATATGTTGCCTCTTATTGCTTTCAAAAAATTTCTAGTGTCAACATAGAACAACGGGAGTGTTGTGTTAAATTTTGGAATGTTTCGGGGTTCATTTGGACAATTTTTATACATTACCTGGGTTTTCTAAGCATTTTATGTGCATAATTTAAATTTTAACTACATGCACATGCTCAATGCCTATAAATTGGTTGAAAATAAAATATGTCTCCTTGGTTGCATGCTTAGGTCCCATGCAAGAAATGGGAATCAATGTCAAACACCCTGCCACCATCACTCAGCCACAAACATTGAGATACCTGGTTTTTAAATTCTAGTAAATCCAAAACACGTCTGAAATTCATGAAACTTGGCATGTTATCACGGAGCGGCATCAACATTCCGTGGTAAAAAATTTGTCCCATTTGGGGCAGGTTTGGGTATAAGCTTCTCACAAACCAGACCTTCTCACTACAAGCATGATGGTTTTGGTAGGGAACTTGCCACCTTTGGGGACGAAACGATATCTGTTTCCTCTTGTTGCTTTCAAAAATTTATAGTGTCAACATAGAACTACAGGAGTGTTGTGTTAAATTTTGGAATGTTTCGGGGTTCATTTGGACAATTTTTATACATTACCTGGGTTTTCTAAGCATTTTATGTGCATAATTCAAATTTGAACTACATGCACATGCTCAGTGACTATAAATTGGTTGAAAATAAAATATGTCTCCTTGGTTGCATGCTTAGGTCCCATACAAGAAATGGGAATCAATGTCAAACACCCTGCCACCATCACTCAGCCGCAAACATTGAGATACCTGGTTTTTAAATTCTAGTAAATCCAAAACACGTCTAAAATTCATGAAACTTGGCATGTTATCATGGAGCGGCATCAACATTCTGTGGTAAAAAATTTGTCCCATTTGGGGCAGGTTTGGGTATAAGCTTCTCACAAACCAGAGCTTCTCACTACAACCATGATGGTTTCGGTAGGGATCGTGCCACCTTTGGGGATGAAACGATATATGTTTCCTCTTGTTGCTTTCAAAAAATTTCTAGTGTCAACATAGAACTACAGGAGTGTTGTGTTAAAGTTTTGAATTTTTCGGGGTTCCTTTGTACATTTTTATACATTAACTGGGTATTCTTGACATTTTATGTGCATAATTAAAATTTGAACTACATGCACATGCTCCAGTGCATATAAATTAGTTGAACAATCAAATCTGTGTCCTTGGATGCATGCTTAGGTCCCATGCAAGAAATGGGAATGAATGTCAAACACCCTGCCACCATCACTCGGCCGCAAAGATTGATATACCTGGTTTTTAAATTCTACTAAATCCGAAACTCGTCTGAAATTCATGAAACTTGGCATGCTATCATGGAGCAGCATCAACATGCCGTCGTAAATATTTTGTCCCATTTGGGACAGGTCTGGATATAAGCTTCTCACAAACCAGAGCTTCTCACAACAGGCGTGATGGTTTCAGTAGGAAACGTGCCACCTTTGGGGACAAAACAGTATATGTTGCCTCTTATTGCTTTCAAAAAATTTCTAGTGTCAACATAGAACAACGGGAGTGTTGTGTTAAATTTTGGAATGTTTCGGGGTTCATTTGGACAATTTTTATACATTACCTGGGTTTTCTAAGCATTTTATGTGCATAATTCAAATTTTAACTACATGCACATGCTCAAGTGCATATAAATTGGTTGAAAATCAAATATGTGTCCCTGGTGTCATGCTTAGTTCCCATACAAGAAATGGGAATGAATGTCAAACACCCTGCCACCGTCACTCGGCCACAAATATAGAGATACCTGGTTTTTAAATTCTAGTAAATCAAGAACTCGTCTGAAATTCATGAAACTTGCCATGCTATCATAGAGCGACATCAACATTCTATGGTAAATTTTTTGTCCCATTTGGGGCATGTTTGGGTATAAGTTTCTCACAATAAGCGTGATGGTTTCGATAGGGAACATGCCACCTTTGGGGACGAAACAATATTCGTTGCCTCTTATTGCTTTCAAGACAATTCTAGTGTCAACATAGAACAATAGGAGTGTTGTTTTAAATTTTGGAATTTTTCAGGGTTCATTTGGACATTTTTATACATTAACTTGGTTTCTAGGCATTTTATGTGCATAACTCAAATTTGAACTACATGCACATGCTCAAGTGCATATAAATTGGTTGAAAATCAAATCCGTGTCCTTGGTTGCATGCTTAGGTCCCATGCAAGAAATGGCAATGAATGTCAAACACCCTGCCACCGCCACTCGACCGCAAACATTGATATACCTGGTTTTTAGATTCTAGTAAATCCGAAACTCGTCTGAAATTCATGAAACTTGGCATGCTATCATGGAGCGACATCAACATGCCCTGGTAAAAATTTTGTCCCATTTGGGGAAGGTTTGGGTATAAGCTTCTCACATACCAGAGCTTCTCACGACAAGCGTGATGGTTTCGGTAGGGAACATGCCACCTTTGGGGACGAAACGATATATGTTGCCTCTTATTGCTTTCCAAATTTTTCTTGTGTCAACATAGAACAACGGGAGAGTTGTGTTAAATTTTGGAATGTTTCGGGGTTCCTTTGGACATTTTTATACATTAACTAGGTTTTCGAGGCATTTTATGTGCATAATTCAAATTTGAACTACATGCACATGCTGAAGTGCATATAAATTGGATGAAAATCAAATATGTGTCCTTGGTCTCATGCTTAGGTCCCATGCAAGAAATGGGAATGAATGTCAAACACCCTGGCACCGTCACTCGGCCGCAAACATTGATATACTAGGTTTTTAAATTTTAGTAATGCAAAACTCGTCTGAAATTCATAAAAATTGGCATGCTATCATAGAGCGGCATCAACATGCCGTGGTAAAAATTTTGTCCCATTTGGGGCAGGTTTGGGTATAAGCTTCTCACAAACCAGAGGTTCTCACATCAAGCGTGATGGTTTCGGTAGGTAATGTGCCGCCTTTGTGGATGAAATGATATGCGTTGCCACTTATTGCTTCCAAAAAATTTCTAGTGTCAACATAGAACAATGGGAGTGTTGTGTTAAATTTTGGAATGTTTCGGGGTTCATTTGGACAGTTTTATACATTAACTGGGTTTTCTAGGCCTTTTATCTGCATAATTCAAATTTGAAGTACGTGCACATGCTCCAGTGCATATAAATTGGTTGAAAATCAAATATGTGTCCTTGGTTGCATGCTTAGGTCCCATGCAAAAATGAGAATGAGTGTCAAACACCCTACCACCGTCACTCGGCCGCAAACATTGATATACCTAGTTTTTAAATTCTAGTAAATCCAAAACTCATCCGAGATTCATGAAACACGGCATGCTATCATGGAGCGGCATCAACATTCCGTGGTAAAAAAAATTTCCCATTTGGGGGAGGTTTGGGTATAAGCTTCTCACAAATCAGAGCTTCTCACAACATGCGTGATGGTTTCGATAGGGAATGTGCCACCTTTGGGGATGAAACGATATTTGTTCTTATTGCTTTAAAAAAATTGCAGTGTCAACATAGAACAACAGGAGTGCTTTGTTAAATTTTGGAATTTTTCGGGGTTTGTTTGGACATTTTTACACATTAACTCGGTTTTCTAGGCATTTTATGTGCATAATTCAAATTTGAATAACATGCACATGCTCAAGTGCATATAAATTAGTTGAAAGATCAAATATGTGTCCTTGGTTGCATGCTTAGGTCCTATGCAAAAAATGGGAATGAATGTCAAACACCTTGCCACTGTCACTCGGCCACAAACATTGAGATACCGGGTTTTTAAATTCTAGTAAATACAAAACTCATCTGAAATTCATGAAACTTGACATGCTATCATGGAGCGCCATCAACATGCCATGGTAAAAAATTTGTCCCATTTGGGGCAGGTTTGGGTATAAGATTCTCACAAACTCAGAGCTTCTCACAACAAGTGTGATGGTTTCGGTAGGGAACGTGCCACCTTTGGGGACAAAACGATATGCGTTATCTCTTATTGCTTTCAAAAAATTTCTAGTGTCAACATAGAACAACAGGAGTGTTGTGTTAAATTTTGGAATGTTTGGGGTTCATTTGGACATTTTTATACATTAACTAGGTTTTCTAGGCATTTTATGTGCATAATTCAACTTTGAAGTACAAGCACATGCTCCAGTGCACATAAAATGGTTGAAAATGAAATATGTGTCCTTGGTTGCATGCAAGAAATGGGAATGAATGTCAAACACCCTGTCACTGTCACTCGGCCGCAAGCATTGATACACCTGGTTTTTAAATTCTAGTAAATCCAAAATTCGTCTGAAAGTCATGAAACTTGGCATGCTATCATGGAACGGCATCAACATTCTGTGGTAAAAGTTTTGTCCCATTTGGGGCAGGTTTGGGTATAAGCTTCTCACAACAAGCGTGATGGTTTCAGTAGGGAACATGCCACCTTTGGGGAGGAAACGATATATGTTGCCTCTTATTGCTTTCAAAAATTTTCTAGTGTCAACATAGAACAACAGGAGTGTTGTGTTAAATTTTGGATTTTTCGGGTTTATTTGGACATTTTTATACATTAACTGGGTTTTCAAGGAATTTTATGTGCATAATTCAAATTTGAACTACATGCACATGGTCCAGTGCAAATAAATAAGTTGAAAAGTCAAATATGTGTCCTTGGATGTGTGCTTAGGTCCCATGCAAGAAATAGGAATGAATGTCCAACACTCTGCCACCGTCACTTGGCCGCAAACATAGGGATATTGGGTTCTTAAATTCTAGTAAATCCAAACAAAACTCTTCTGAAATTCATGAAACCTGGCATGCTATCATGGAGCGGCATCAATATGCCATGGTAAAAATTTTGTCCCATTTGGGGCAGGTTTGGGTGTAATCTTCTCACAAACCAGAGCTTCTCACAACAAGTGTGAGGGATTCGGTAGGGCACGTGCGACCTTTGGGCCAAAACGATATCTGTTGCCTCTTATTGCTTTCAAAAAATATCTAGTGTCGACATAGAACAACAGGTGTGTTGTATTAAATTTTGGAATGTTTCAGGGTTCATTTGGACATTTTTATACATTAACTGGGTTTTCTAGGAATTTTATGTGCATAATTCAAATTTGAACTACATGCACATGCTCCAGTGCATATAAATTGGATGAAAAATCAAATATGTGTCCTTGGTTGCATGCTTAGGTCCCATGCAAGAAATGGGAATGAATGTCAAACACCCTGCCACCGTCACACGGCCGCAAACATTGACATACCTAGTTTATAAATTCTAGTAAATCCAAAATAGTATAAAATTCATGAAACTTGGCATGCTATCATGGAGTGGCATCAACATTCCGTGGTAAAAAATTTGTCCCATTTGGGGCGGGTTTGGGTATAAGCTTCTCACAAAGCAGAGCTTCTCACAACAAGCATGATGGTTTCAGTAGGGAACGTGCCACCTTTGGGGAGGAAACTATATTTGTTGCCTCTTATTGCTTTCTAAAAAATTCTAGTGTCAACATAGAACAATAGGAGTGTTGCGTTAAATTTTGGAAATTTTCAGGGTTTGTTTGGACATTTCTATAGATTAACTGTGTTTTCTAAGCATTTTATGTGCATATTTTAAATTTTAACTACATGCACATGATCAAGTGCATATAAATTCATTGAAAATCAAATATATGTCCTTGGTTGCATGCTTAGATCCCATGCAAGAAATGGGAATGAATGTCAAACATCATGTCACCGTTACTCGGCCGCAAACGTTGAGATACCTGGTTTTTAAATTCTAGTAAATGCAAAACGTGTCTGAAATTCATGAAACCTGGCATTCTATCATGGAGTGGCATCAAAATTTCATCATAAAAATTTTCTCCCATTTGGGGCAGGTTTGGGTATAAGCTTATCAAAAACGAGAGCTTCTCACAACAAGCATGATGGTTTCGGTAGGGAACGTACAACCTTTGGGAACGAAATGATATCTGTTGCCTGTTATTACTTTCAAAAAAATTCTAGTATCAACATGGTACAACAAGAGTGTTGTTTTAAATTTTGGAATTTTTCGGGTTCGTTTGGACATTTTTATACATTAACTGGGTTTTCTGGGCATTTTATGTGCATAATTCAAATTTGAACTACATGCACATGCTCAAGTGCATATAAATTGGTTGAAAATCAAATCTGTGTCCTTGGTTGCATGCTTAGGTCCCATGCAAGAAATGGGAATGAATGTCAAACCCCCTGCCACCGCCACTCGGCCGCAAACAATGATATACCTGGTCTTTAAATTCTAGTAACTCCAAAACTCGTCTTAAATTTATGAAACTTGGCATGCTATCATGGAGAGGCATCAACATGTCGTGATAAAAATTTTGTCCCATTTGTGGCAGATTTGGGTATAAGCTTCTCACAACAAGCGTGATGGTTTTGGTAGGGAACGTGCCACCTTTGGGGACGAGATGATATCCATTGCCTGTTATTGCTTTCAACAAATTTCTAGTGTCAACATATAACAACCGGAGTGTTGTGTTAAATTTTGTAATATTTCGGGGTTTGTTTGGACATTTTTATACATTAACTGGGTTTTCTAGGCGTTTTATGTGCATAATTCAAATTTGAACTACATGCACATGCTCTAGTGCATATAAATTGGTTGAAAATCAAATATGTGTCCTTGGTTGCATGCTTAGGTCCCATGCAAGAAATGGGAATGAATGTCCAACACCCTGCCATCGTCACTCGGCTGCAAACATTAATATACCTGGTTTTTTAATTCTAGTAAATCCAAATCTCCTCTGAAATTCATGAAACTTGGCATGCTATCATGGAGCGGCATCAACATGTCGTGCTAAAAATTTTGTCCCATTTGGGGTAGTTTGGGTATAAGCTTCTCACAAACCAGAGCTTCTCACAACAAGCGTGATGGTTTCGGTTGCGAACTTGCCACCTTTGGGGACGAAACAATATCTGTTGCCTCTTATTGATTTCAAAAAATTTCTAGTGTCAACATAGAAGAACGGGGGTGTTGTGTTAAATTTTGGAATGTTTCGAGGTTCATTTGGACATTTTTATACATTAACTGGGTTTTATAGGCATTTTATGTGCATAATTCAAATTTGAACTACATGCACATAAATTGGTTGAAAATCAAATATGCGTCCTTGGGTGCATGGTTAGGTCCCATGCAAGAAATGGGAATGAATTTCAAACACCAGGGCACTATTGATTGCTGGCAAAACGTTGAGATACTTTATTTTTAAATTCTAGTAAATCCAAAACTCGTCTTAAATTCATGAAACTTGGCATGCTATCATGGAATGGCACCCGAAATGTTGTGGTATTTTTCGTGTCCATTTTGAGAGAAGGTGCACTCGAATAAGAGCCAACAAAGGCATTTTGAAACAAATATCTGCCATTGTAACATTTCAAACGTTTTGTATAATTTGAATCATGTGTGTTCTGTTAACCCTTCACATGACGCCACGCCTCACTCTTTTAATGGCTAGGAGGGGCCATGCGGACAGGTGCTTGAGTTCTTGAGTAAACGGGAGGCGTGCGAGGTGTACTCCAATGCGGAGGCTCATCGGGAAGTGTGTTAACTGTACGCCATGCATGCTCACTGGGAAGTGATACGTCTCCGTCGTATCTATAATTTTTGGTTGTTCCATGTCAATATTCTACAACTTTCATATACTTTTGGCAACTTTTTATATTATTTTTGGGACTAACATATTGATCCAATGCCCAGTGTCGGTTCCTGTTTGTTGCATGTTTTATGTTTCGCAGAATATCCATATCAAACGGAGTCCAAACGGGATAAAATCGGATGGAGCTCATTTTTGGAATATTTGGAAAATCTGGGAGAAAGATCAACGCGAAACGGTGTCCGAGGTGGGCAAGAGGTAGGGGGTGCGCCCCACCCCCGTGGGCGCGCCCCTGACCCTCGTGGTCCACCCGCAAGGCGGTTGATGCCCTTCTTCGGCCGCAAGAAAGCTAATTTTTGGAAGAAAAGAAATCATGGCGAAGGTTTTGGTCCAATCGGAGTAACGGATCTCCATATATATATTTTTCAAAAAGGGGCGCTTTATTACTTAAAAGATTTAAGAATTACACCCGGCCTCTGCATAACTAAGATGCACACAGCCAAATAAGATCCTCTCACACAAAATAAAAATAGAAAGGCGAATTACAACGAAACATGTAGAGTCCGTATAACGCCTAATATGGAGGGGGGCCAATCCTTAGATCATGCTGCCACCCATGTTGGGTAAAAGTATCCCTCGCCGTAGCCTCCAATCGTGTACACACCTCCGTAAACCGGCCTCGATTCTCCACACGTTGTAGAGAGGACCATAAACGAAGAGTCCCGGTACATCTGTAGATAACCTGCAACAAAGAAGTACTTTTATCGTTAGAAACCTTATCATTTCTACATAGCCAAAGCGACCAAATAATGGCAAGCGCTCCCACCCTGAGAAGAGTTCTAAACCTGTGATCAATCCCATGTAACCAGTTGCCAAATACATTAGCAACACTACAGGGAGGATACAAGCCAGGAGCTATTTGGATGACTGACCATATAGAACGAGCCAATTTGCATTGAAAGAATAAATGTTTTATTGTCTCCTCATGGTGACAAAATACACATTGCGGGCTTCCATGCCAATTCCTCTTAATAAGGTTATCTTTAGTAAGAATGACTCTGCGACGAAGATACCATGCAAAGATTTTATTCTTAAGAGGTATCTTCATCTTCCAGATCTTCTTGTTATTAACAACTGGCACATCGGACTGAATTAACGCTCTATACATAGAATCCACTGAGAATTGTCCATTCCCATGGAGGTTCCATCGGAATACATCAGACCCATGTGACAATTGCACCGTGGACAACCGTTGGAGCAGGATATTCCACGATTGGAGTCTGGGTCCAATTAAGTCTCTTCTGAACGTCACATTTGGTGGAAATGATTCCATTACCATGGCGATAGTATCACCTTTGTGGTGTACAATGTTGTATAGAGCCGGATATTGTTCCCGGAGTGTGGCATTTCCTAGCCACTTGTCCTCCCAAAATCTAATTTCCGAGCCGTCCTTAATCGAGAAGGATCCATAGCAGAAGAAATATTTCTTCGTAGCCATTAGACTTGCCCAAAAGTGGGAATCCCCAGGCTTCCAATATACTTGGGATATCGCCTTGGAACCCACATATTTCCTCCTTAGGAGGGTTTGCCATGCACCATCTTCCGTTAGTAATTTAAACAACCATTTTCCGAGGAGGGCCCTATTCTTAACCTCAAGGTCATGAATGCCCAACCCGCCTTGGTCTTTGGGACAGCAAACCACACTCCATTTAGCCAGTCGATATTTCTTACTCTCGCTATCTCCTTGCCAAAAGAATCTTGATCGGAAATAATCCAATCTATGTAAAACTCCTTTCGGTAACTGGAAGAAGGAAATCATATATAGTACCATATTACTAAGTACTGAATTTATGAGTACCAATCTTCCACCCAGAGACAGCAGTTTACCTTTCCAACTGCTATGTCTTTTTTGTAGTCTCTCCTCGATGTGTTTCCATTCAGCATTTGTGAGTCTCCGATAATGTATCGGTATCCCCAAATATGTCATGGGAAACTGACCCAACCCGCATCCGAAAAGTTCAGCGTACAGGTGGGCCTCGTCTTGAGCCTCGCCAAAGCAAAACAATTCACTTTTATGAAAATTGATCTTTAGACCCGAGAGTTGCTCGAATGCTGATAAAATTAGTTTCAGATTTCTCGCTTTCTCGAGGTCATGATCCATGAAGAGAATCGTATTATCGGCATATTGAAGTATAGAGAGACCACCATCAACTAGATGATTTACTACCCCATCAATTTGGCCATCAACCTTGGCACGATCAATCATGACCGCTAGCATATCCGCCACTATATTGAATAGCATGGGCGATACCGAGTCACCTTGCCGTAATCCCTTCTTCGTTTGGAAATAGTGTCCAACATCATCATTGACCTTAATGGCAACACTACCTCCAGAAACGAAGCTATGGATCATAGCGCGCCACTCTTCAGAAAATCCTTTCATTCTGAGAGTCTGTTGAAGAAAAGGCCACTTGACTTTGTCATAAGCCTTTTCAAAGTCTATTTTGAGTACCACCCCATTTAACTTTTTCTGGTGTAATTCATGGACTGTTTCATGAAGTATAACAACTCCATCTAGGATGTGTCTGCCTTGCATAAAAGCTATCTGTGAAGGCCGAACCACATGTTCAGCAACCGAATTTAGCCTAGTAGTCGCAACCTTTGTGAATATTTTAAAACTAACATTAAGGAGGCAAATAGGTCTATATTGTTGTATCCGTTCAGCCTCATTAACCTTAGGTAATAAAATAATATCACCAAAGTTTAAGCGGAACAATTCTAGTTGAACAGCATGTAGGTCGGTAAACAAAAGTAGGAGATCCGGTTTGATGACTTCCCAGAATTTCTGATAGAACTCAGCAGGAAAACCATCCGGACCCGGGGCTTTGTTATGCTCCATTAGGAAAACTGCCTTTCTAACTTCCTCCTCAGAGTATGGGGCTGTTAGAAGGTTGTTTTCCTCATCAGAGACCTGAGGGATGTCATCTGTTCGGGTCTCATCCATCGAGAAGTTTCCTTCCTCTGCGGCTCCGAACAGATTTTTATAATAATTAGTGATATAAGATTTAAGTTGCTCATGCCCCTCAATCACTCCCTCATCCTGTTGTAGGGAATGAATAATTTTCTTCCGGTGTCTGCCATTGGCGACTCCATGAAAATATCTAGTATTCGAATCACCTTTTAGGATAAATTGAGAGTTAGAATGTTGGTACCATTTGAGTTCCTCTTCACGTAGCATGTTTGCTATCTGTGCATTTGAATGATTCTTGATCTCAATTTCATGCTCAGATAGAGGTCTAACCTCTGCCAAAGCTTCTAATTCATCAATGATAGATGAAAGACGAAGCTTCTCCTTTTTGAGGATACCCACCGTATGCCTGGCCCAACCACCAAGTAATTTACGTAATGCACGCATTTTGTTATTCCATCTGTGTATTGGGGTAGGCCCGGCGACTGGTTTCTCCCACACTTCCTTGACCATGTCATGGAAGCCATCCCGAAGCAACCACCCAAGTTCGAACTTGAACTTGCATCTATGTTGTGGTCGTGGCAACCCAGTAGTTAGAAGAATGGGTGTGTGGTCTGATAAAGCCTCGATACGAGGTAGAGCATGAACAGAAACCATAGGAAATTTTGATTCCCATTCGGTATCCATTAAAACGCGATCTAGTTTCTCATATGTCGGTTCCGGAAGACTGTTCGCCCATGTGAATTGTCTTCCAATCATAGAAACCTCTCGCAAATCTAGACTGTCGATGACAGCATTGAAAAGGAAAGGCCAATGATTATCGAACCTACCACGGCTTTTCTCATTTGGAAATCAAAGCAAGTTGAAATCCCCACCTATAAGAATGGGATAGGGATTATCTTTCGCCAGATTAACCAATTCACGAAGAAAATCGGCCTTGAACTCATCCTGGGCTGCCCCATACACGGCGACGAGGGTCCATGTGAAGTTGTCGGCCTTGTTGCGAATATGGAGTTTAACGTGAAACTCGCCATTCGAACTAGCCAAAACATCCATAGTCCCTGTATTTACGCCAAGTAAAATGCCCCCAGAACGACCTCTAGGTGGTCGTGAAACCCAAGTAAAGTCTATCCCGCCAGAAAGACGGTTAAGCAGACTTACTGAGAAATCACATCTACCCGTTTCAGAGATAGCCAAAAAATCTAAATTGTATTCCCTATTACATTCTGCAATGAATAAATGTTTAGCCAAGTCACGAAGACCTCTGCTATTAAAAAACATTCCATTCATGAGGAAACAATAGGAGATTTAGAACACTTTGCTGTCTTATGGGACATACTATCTTTTTTCGAATGTGCGGTCTTTGATTTACGTCTGAATGCTGTAAGCTCAATCAATGAACTAAGCCCGGGTTCATCTAGACCCACGTCCGAAACCGCCCCTACTAAATGAGAGAGTAGCTAACCATCTGATGTGGCATGCAGCTCTTCCTCATCAGTACAGGAGACATAAGACTTGCTAGAAACACGTGGAGTAACTTTTAATCGGTCATATTCCACATGTTTCAAAGCGTTAGTCGAAATAGAAATATCCTTTTCATTCTTTCCAAGACTGACACCCACTTTATTTAACTTAGAAACGATGGCAGTATTAGAAAAATCTAAAAAGGATTTGGGTGATGACGTAATACCTTGGTTGTAGAGGTTTTGCGCTGCCTTACGCCGCATAGCCTTGGCCAAAGAGTCCTCATCTGTGTCCATAGAACCGTCGTCGGCAACAGAATGCCGACTACTCCGTCGTGTAGGTGTCATCCCCATTGGAGGTTGTGGCACCTGCTCTATTGTCGGTGAAGGGGATGATGGTGGAGTAGCAACCCCCTCCCCGACAATCTCAACCACAGGCTCGAACGACGAGGTCATTGTCTAAAGAGGGGCCGGACCAGTCGTACCAGTAAATGCGGTAGAGATGGACGTGGCCGGCTCCACCTGCAGCTGAAGGGCATCCAAACTCGTAGAGTCAACTGTCTTTACAATCTGTACAACAGGAGGTTGCATGGCCTTCACCTAGGACTTAAGAGCAGCCACGGGTGCATGCATGCATGGCTGCACACCCGAGGCCGGCCGTTCAGCACCATGGCCAGCCGGTGCATGCATCCACTCCGGTCCTGCGACACCACGCCCAGCCGCAGTATGCATGCATGGTTGTACACGGGAGGCCGGGCCTTCAGCGCCACACCCAGCCAGGGCCAGCTTGCCCAGCTCATCACGAGCAGGTAGCTGGGCGACCGCCTGTAGCGCAGCTTGTTTCTAGTGCTTCGAAGCCCCGTCCGGTCCCCATGCCGTGTCGCCTCTGTCCTGCACCGTAATGGAAGCAACCAGCTGTGTCGCTACCGTCGGTATTGGCGACGTAGGTTGCAACGCCACCTGACCCGCTAGCTGTCGGTGCACCGATGATGAGTCCGGGCGTCCCGCCGAGAGGCCGGTGGCCTGCACCGACTTGGAGTTGAACGGAGTGACTACAGCTGAATGGCCACCTCCTGGCACACCACCAAGGCCAATGCTCGCGAGATCCCGTCATTGCACCTGAGGCATTTGAATGTCTTCCGCTTGGGCAGTACTAGAAGATGAATTGATGGTTGGGTTGCCAGTGTGTTCCGAGGTGTCCATCTCATTATCCTTCTCCTTCGCACCGCTATCATCATCAGCATTATCATCTTTGCGTCTCCAAATGAACGGAACAAAGTCTGAATCCGGAGTATATCCTGTAGGCTCCCTCCTAAAAGTGAACGTGTAGCCCTTGAGCTTGACCACTACATCCGTCGCGACAAAAGGCCCAACATCATCCTTGCACTTTGCCAGAATCTGAGTGTTAGTCATAGCCACGAGAATACGGACCACTCCACGACGTCGCAGGCTAATAAGATCCACGTCCAAGGTCTTACCCATAAGAGTACCAATGGCCCATAAGCCCAAAAAATGACGCACCGTATGGGAACACCCTCAACATGAAGCCAAATCTGCTGCAGTTCAATCTTATGCGGAACCTCCTGCGATGTCCATGCGGTAACAGTCATCTGGGCATTAACTGACGGCACATTCATCTGGATTCCATCGAGCCTGTCTAAATCCTCGAAAGACGGGAAGCTAACAAGGTAAGCATTAGACCCATGCTGAATAGCCTCCCACTTCCATTGATCACGGACCGGACATCTCCTGGCAATTTGACTCTCGACGACGCTAGCCGGTACCATCAAGCCAGTAACCTGAACACGTGCGATCGGTGTCTGTGTCGGCGCCAAGTGCTCTTTCACCACGCCATCTGGCAATTGTACAAAGTAAGTCTCGTCAGCACCAACTCCCGAAACAAAAGCATTGGGCTTAGAGAGTTTAAGAACCGGGCACTGCAACGTCGGATGAGCTATTTTGTCACAAATATAACAGTAATGTTGCATAGTGCAATCCTTCGCTGCATGCGTATCTACCGCACACTTCCAGCAACGGACCCCTTTCTTGGCCTTGCGCTTAGGTACTGTAGGATCCACCTGCACATCAGTCCCGGGAACCACCTGTGGTGTGACAGCGACGGTAGCTAGTGCCTGCGGCATCTGTGGCTGCACAACCTGCTGATATTGGTCTTGGTGAGTCTGCACGTGCTGCTGTGGTATGGGTTGATGCGGAAACTGTTGCTGAACCGGCATGTGTTGAGGAGGAGGGTGAAAACCATGTTGTAAGGCTCCATCGGCAAACTGCTGCTGTTGTGGCTTCTTCTTCCTTTTGCGTTTTTGAGCCGGATGTGCCACAACCCCCCTGGATGAAATAGTGGCGGAGCGGACAACCCGGTCTGCGAAGCCCCATATGTGGGGGCCTGCACTCCGGCAACGGCCGGACCATACGGCGAGAGGTACTGCCCAGCCTGGGCATAACCAGGGGGCTGGTTCCCACCATAGATGTATACTAGTGCCGGTCCTCGCTGCTGTTGTCGCGGACCGTAGAAGCCCGGCGCCTGAGCCGGAGGGCGCGAGGGAGCCGGTGGCGCCCCCACGCCCGGAGTAGTAGGGGGGTTCGACCCTCCCGTGGCCGAGGCGGCCCGCGCCGCAGGAGGCACGCCCGCCATGGGGCTCAACAGCGCCGCCGCGACCGCCGCGTAGGAGCGGGCAACCCTGGTGCAAGAAGACGGTGTAGGAGTTGGTGAAGGCGTCCGCGAGGGGTGCAGAGGCTTGGCGGCGGCGGTCGAGGACTGTGCGGCAGAAACCGATGACAATGTGGACGGTGGCGGCTTGTCTGTGACTGCTTGCACAATCAATGGCGTGAGAGTAGGGTATCCACCCCAGAGAGCCCTCATGCGCCTCCTTAGAAAGGCCCAAGAAAAATCCTGGCCTGGTTCCCTCCCTGCATGCAACATGGGGCCGCTCTCCGAGGCCGGTCAATTTTGAAACTCCTGAGAATTCGCCTCCGAAACAGCCGCTCGATCAACGTCAGATCTCGTCGATGCGGCCGTCGCCGGCGATCTCTCCCGTCCCCTCAAGGAAGGATTGAACTTGGCTGCGTCCATGAACTGCCCAAGTACTGGCGGCGGCGTGACCCTGCACGGCGGCAGAGGACCTCGCCAGGACCCCAGCCGCGGTGGTCGGGCCATTCGCAGACCGGACGGTGACGACGAGGGCATCCGGCTGGGAGGTAGCGACGCCACCGAGCTAGACGGCAACGCTGAACCAGCCCGCCCCGAGCCCTCTGCATCTATAGTCCTCTCCTGCGCCCTGCAATTGCCGACACCCATATCTACGAGTTCCGGCGGCACCCCCGGCGGCGACGGCGACCGCTTCTCCCAGAAGCGAGACGCCGGCGTAGGAAAACCCGCATCAGTCCAGAATTCTTGAACAATTTCTGCCTCAGTTTTCCTCCTCCGGCGAACCACCAGAGTCCAAGCCACGCCTCCCGCATCTTCATCCAGCACTTCAAGTGCTAACTTGACGCCCACTGCCGGCGCCTCCTCCTCATCGGAGGAACCGGAATCCGAATCCAGGCAGGAGAACCTCGACCCACTCGGTCCCTCCGACGCGGGCGATGTCGCCGGCCCGGAAGTGGAAGGCCGGGGCGCTAGAGTTAGCCGCCTGCCCCGGATCGCTTCACCCATTTCCAACTAAGCAAGACAACAGATCAATATCATCAGTAGTGAGTAGTCCGTCACATCATGTTTACGATATACAGTACCAACAAATAACATTTCATGGTTGGCCTGCCTAAAAATCATATGCAAGAATATTTTAAATAGTAAATGTGTCGACAAAATTGAAAAGCAAAGGGCATCCATGTGATCAAAGACTATTCAGTTCTATCTTACATCTCTCCAAGTCTTTTTAAAATTTAAATCCAATCAAAATTCTACTGATTTGCTTACTACTCCTAATAAACGCTCTGAACAAGGGAGCATATGCCGGTCTTCTGCAAGGAAAGGACGGTGATGTGGACGCGCTCCTAGCTAGTGAATAAGAGCTCGGGGTTTCCTCCATATATATATATATATATACGAAACGGTGAAAGGGCAGCAGGATAGAACGCAGAAACAGAGAGAGACAGAGAGATAGATCCAATCTCGGAGGGGCTCATCCCCCTCCCATGCCATGGAGGCCAAGGACCAGAGGGGAAACCCTTCTCCCATCTAGGGATGAGGTGAAGGAAGAAGAAGACGAAGGGGTCCCCTCTCCCCTTCTCTTCCGGTGGCGCCGAAACGCTGTCGTGGCCATCATCATCATCACCGCGATCTACACCAACACCTCTGCCATCTTCACCAACATATCCAGCACCTTCCCCCCTCTATCTACAGCGGTCCACTCTCCCGCAACCCGCTGTACTCTCTACTTGAACATGGTGCTTTATGCTTCATATTATTATCCAATGATGTGTTGCCATCCTATGATGTCTGAGTAGATTTTTGTTGTCCTATCGGTGGTTGATGAATTGCTATGATTGATTTAATTTGCTTGTGGTTATGTTGATGTCCTTTGGTGCCCATCATATGAGCGCGGGCGTGGATCACACCATAGGGTTAGTTGTATGTCGATAGGACTATGTATTGGAGGGCAAGAGTGAGAGAAGCTTCAACCTAGCATAGAAATTGATGCATACGGGATTGAAGGGGGACCAATATATCTTAATGCTATGGTTGGGTTTTACCTTAATGAACGTTAGTAGTTGCGTATGCTTGCTAATAGTTCCAATCATAAGTGCATAGAATTCCAAGTTAGGGATGACACGCTAGCAGTGGCCTCTCCCACATAATACTTGCTATCGGTCTAGTAAAGTAGTCAATTGCTTAGGGGCAATTTCAAAACTCCTACCACCACTTTTCCACACTCTCTATATTTACTTTATTGTTTCTTTATCTAAACAGTCCCTACCTTTTATTTACGCGCTCTTTATTATCTTGCAAGCCTGTCCAACAATACCTACAAAGTACTTCTAGTTTCATACTTGTTCTAGGTAAAGCGAACATCAAGCATCCATAGAGTTGTATCGGTGGTCGATAGAACTTGAGGGAATATTTGTTCTGCCTTTAGCTCCTCATTGGGTTCGACGCTCTTACTTATCAAAAACTATTGTGATCCCCTATACGTGTGGGTTATCAAGACCTTTTTCTGGCGCCGTTGCCGGGGAGCAATAGCGTGGGGTGAATATTCTCGTGTGTGCTTGTTTGCTTTATCACTAAGTAATTTTTATTTGTTGTTCTTAGTTGTTCTCTATCTTTAGTTATGGATATGGAACACGAAATACCAAAAAAATTGGTGTACTTGCTACTCATGGAGATGAGGAACCTCCTAAAACCCTCGATGCTTGTTATGTGACAGAAATTATGTACTACTTTGATAATATTGAGAAAACCCCATTCAATTTGGTAATGGGAGTAACGTTGGATCAACGTGAATACTTTAGGGATTAACGCTTGACACAAATAGGGAAAGTATTATGGGATCAAATTTATATGTTGAAGTGTTATGCTAGGCAACTATGCATGAGATATGATTATACTTGTTGCTTTAGGATGAAGGCTCCACACCATCCCTTTTTATGCAAATTTAATGATAATAAAACTTTGGCTTCTTATGCTAGAGGTATATATGACTTTTTATGATGTGGAACAAATAGAAGAATTTGTTGCTTTTCTGGGTGCTTATGAAATTGAATCTATGTTCAAAGAATATGAAAATCTTTACGATGCTGTCTACAGACCTGAAAATTTAGCTATCCTTAAATATTGTTATGAGAATTATGAATACAATTCCGATATTGATGCGTTTATTGAGAAAGTCTCCGCTGTCCCAGAAGAGAGTAATATTTTGCAGGAATCTACGGAAGAAGAAATTGATGAAACTGTGGGCTCATTGGATGAAAAAGATGAGGAGGAGAGCGAAGAACAAAAGGAGGAAGAACGGATTGATCACCCATGCCCACCTTCTAATGAGAGTAACTCTTTATCCCATACATTGTTTAATTTCCCTTCGAATCTACCGAAGGATGAATGCTATGATGATTGTTATGATCCCATTGATTATTTGGAAATATCCCTTTTTGATGATGCTTGCTATGCTTGTGGCCAAGATGCCAATATGAATTATGCTTATGGAGATGAACTTGCTATAGTTCCTTATGTTAAACATGAAATTGTTGCTATTGCACCCACGCATGATAGTCCTATTATCTTTTTGAACTCTCCCAACTACACTATATCGGAGAAGTTTACCCTTATTAAGGGTTATATTGATGGGTTGCGTTTTACTATTACACATGATGATTTCGATAGATATAATATGCATGTGCTTGCTGATCCTACTTGCAATTATTATGAGAGAGGAACTATATCTCCACCTCTCTATGTTTCCAACATGATAAAATTGCAAGAAACTGTTTATACTATGCATTGGCCTTTACTATGTGTGCATGAATTGTTCTTTTATGACATACCGATGCATAGGAAGAGAGTTAGACTTCGTTGTTACATGATATATGTTACTTTGTGCTCACTACTAAATTACAAATCGTTGTTAATTAAAATTGGCTCTGATATACCTTGGGATCCGGGTGGATTCACTACTTGAGCACTATATGCCTAGCTTAATGGCTTTAAAGAAAGCGCTGCCAGGGAGACAACCCAGAAGTTTTAGAGAGTCATTTATTTCTGTTGTGTGCTTTTATAAAGTTTAAAAATAAAAATAATGCGCCAAGGTTTTCCTTTAGGATGTTTTAGATGCTTGTTGGTTTGTACGGTGCAGGACAGAAACTTTGGCTGTACTGTGTGATTTTACATTTTTTACTGGAACATCAAACGGTTCTGATTCTTTTTGCACTGTCTTTCTATGCAAATTTTTTATTGTTCCTAATTTTGGCAGAATTTTTCAAGTATCAGAAGTATGGTGAATGTTCAGATTATTACAGACTGTTCTGTTTTAGACAGATTCTGTTTTTGATGCATAGTTTGCTTGTTTTGATGAAACTATCGAATTATATCAGTGGATTAAGCCATGAAAAAGTTATATTATAGTAGACACAATGGAAAAACAAAATATGAATTGGTTTTCAATAGTACTTAGAGTAGTGATTTGCTTTATTATACTAACGGATCTTACCAAGTTTTCTGTTGAAGTTTTGTGTGGATGAAGTGTTCGATGATCGAGAAGGTCTCAATGTGAGAAGAAGGAATAGAGGCAAGAGCTCAAGATTGGGGCTGCCCAAGGCACCCCAAGTAAATATTCAAGGAGACTCAAGCGCCTAAGCTTGGGGATGCCCCGGAAGGCATCCCCTCTTTCTTCAACAAGTATCGGTATGTTTTCGGATTCTTTTCATTCACGTGATATGTGCAATCTTGGAGCGTCTTTTGCATTTAGTTTTCATATTTCTTTTATGCGACATGATGGTATGAGGTAGTACTTGGTTGATTTATAGAATGCTTATTGCACTTCACTTATATTCTTTGAGTATGGCTTTATAGAATGCTTCATGTGCTTCACTTATATTATTTGAAGTTTGGATTGCCTGTTTCTCTTCACTTAGACAACCGCCATTTGTAGAATGCTCTTTTGCTTCACTTATATTTGTTAGAGCGTGGGCATATATCTTGTAGAAATAATTAAACTCTCTTGCTTCACTTATATCTATTTAGAGAGATGACAGGAACTGGTCATTCACATGGTTAGTCATAAAATCCTACATAAAACTTGTAGATCACTGAATATGATATGTTTGATTCCTTGCAATAGTTTTGCGATATAAAGATGGTGATATTAGAGTCATGCTAGTGGGTAGTTGTGGATTAGTAGAAATACTTGTGTTGAGGTTTGTGATTCCCATAGCATGCACGTAAGGTGAACCGTTATGTGATGATGTTGGAGCATGATTTATTTATTGATTGTCTTCCTTATGAGTGGCGGTCGGGGACGAGCGATGGTCTTTTCCTACCAATCTATCCCCCTAGGAGCATGTGTGTAGTACTTTGTTTCGATGACTAATAGACTTTTGCAATAAGTATGTGAGTTCTTTATGACTAATGTTGAGTCCATGGATTATACGCACTCTCACCCTTCCACCATTGCTAGCCTCTCTAGTACCGCGCAACTTTCGCCGGTACCATAAACCCACCATATACCTTCCTCAAAACAGCCACCATACCTACCTATCATGGCATTTCCATAGCCATTCAGAGATATATTGCCATGCAACTTCCATCATCATCATATACATGACTTGAGCATCATTGTCATATTACTTTGCATGATCGTAAGATAGCTAGCATGATGCTTTCATGGCTTGTCCGTTTTTTGATGCCATTGCTACACTAGATCATTGCACGTCTCGGTACACCGCCGGGGGCATTCATATAGAGTCATATTTTGTTCTAGTATCGAGTTGTAATATTGAATTGTAAGTAAATAAAAGTGTGATGATTATCATTATTAGAGCATTGTCCCATGTGACGGAAGTATGATGGAAGCTATGATTCCCTCACAAGTTGGGATGAGTCTCCGGACTTTACAAAAAATAAAAGAGGCCAAAGAAGCTCACCAAAAAAAGGAGGCCAAAGAATCCCACAAGAAAATAAAAAAATGAGAGAAAATGAGAGAAGGGGCAATGTTACTATCCTTTTACCACTCTTGTGCTTCAGAGTAGCACCATGTTCTCCACATAGAGAGAGTCTCTTGAGCTATCACTTTCATATACTAGTGGGAATTTTCATTATAGAACTTGGCTTGTATATTCCGATGATGGGCTTCCTGAAATGCCCGAGGTCTTCATGAGCAAGCAAGTTAGATGCACACCCACTTAGTTTTTAGTTTGAGCTTTCATACACTTATAGCTCTAGTGCATCTGTTGCATGACAATCCCTACTCACTCACATCGATATCTATTGATGGCCATCTCCATAGCCCGTTGATACGCCTAGTTGATGTGAGACTATCTCCTCCTTTTTTTTCTTCTCCACCATCATATTCTATTCCACCTATAGTGCTATGTCCATGGCTCACGCTCATGTATTGCATGAAAGTTGAAAAGGTTTGAGAACGGCAAAAGTATGAAACAATTGCTTGGCTTGTCATCGGGGTTATGCATGATGTGAATATTTTGTGTCGTGAAGATGGAGCATAGCCAGACCATATGATTTTGTAGGCATAACTTTCTTTGGCCATGTTATTTTGAAAATACATGATTGCTTTATTAGTAGGCTTGAAGTATTATTGTTTTTATGTCAAATGATAGACTATTGCTTTGAATCACTCGTATCTTAATATTCATGCCATGATTAGATATGTGATCAAGATTATGCTAGGTAGCATTCCACATAAAAAATTATCTTTTTTATCATTTACCTACTCGAGGATGAGCAGTAATTAATCTTGGGGATGCATATATGTCTCTGTCGTATCTATAATTTTTGACTGTTCCATGCCAATATTCTACAACTTTCATATACTTTTGGCAACTTTTTATATTATTTTTGGGACTAACATATTGATCCAGTGCCCAATGCCAGTTCATGTTTGTTACATGTTTTATGTTTCACGGAATATCCATATCAAACAGAGTCCAAACGGGATAAAAAAGGATGGAGGTTATTTTTGGAATATTTGGAAAATCTGGGAGAAAGATCAACGCGAAACGGTGTCCGAGGTGGGCACAAGGTAGGGGCGCGCCCCACCCCCCTGGGCGCGCTGTCGGATTTCGGGTTCCGGCAGAACCTTGAGGTTCGAACACTGGGGTGCGCATAGAGATCTCTCCCCTACCGTTCTACGTCCGATCCTCTCGTGCGAACTAAGACGAAAATGATGAACAACACAAGAGACACGAGGTTTATACTGGTTCGGGCCACCGTTGTTGTGTAACACCCTACTCCAGTGTGTGGTGTGTTGGATTGCCTCTGGGGCTGATGATGGACAGTACAAGGGAAGAACAGCCTCGCGAGGGGTGTTCTTGAGCTGGTGCGGTGTGTTCTACTTAGTCTCTACTAGGTTCTTCCTCTCTTTCTGCTAGGGTTCTACCAGATCTCTAGCCGTCCCTCTACTCTGTGGTGTCTAGCTCTATTTATAGAGGCCCTGGGCCTCTCCCTAAATAATTGAGTGGGAAGGGCGCCAACAATTGGCCATTTTGAAGGGGAACATCTAGTTCAAGTTATCCTGACCAAAGGTGGTCTTCGGCTGCCAAAAGCATTGGTGATGACGCCGTCTTGGGCTCCACGGTGACCTCCGTCCGGCCGTCCGGCTGGTCTTGGTCTCGTTGCACCGGAATGGTAACCTTTGCCTGATGCCTTGGCCTGTGCTTGCCCCCTTTGCACCAAAGGGGAAACAAGGACCCTGCGCAGGCCGGCGCCCGCCTGGACTTGATCGTCATGGCTTGCATCATGGGATCCTCGCGAGGTACCCTTGCATTGATCTCTTCGCCTCCTCGCGAGCCTGCCTGATGAGGCCGCTCTTGAGGAAGCTTCCTGTCGTCCGCCCCGCGAGGCTTGGCCCCTCGCGAGGGTCTTGAGCTTGGGCTGATGAAGATGGGCCGCGCTGGGCCCCTGCCTGAGCCACGCCGCAGGCCGCAGGCAGGCAAGTCTGGGGACCCCCGTTCCTAGAACGCCGACAGTAGCCCCCGGGCCCAAGGCGCGTGCGGGCTTGGCTTAGCAAAGAAGCGATGGGGCAAGCATGAAGCGCCGCGGGCCCTAACAGCCTGCGGCCTTGGGCGCCGCGTCGCGGTTGATTGGACGTGGGGGTCTGCACTTCCCACGACGCCTCGGCAACTACACGACTAACAAGTCCCTGCATGTAGATATATGGGTCATGATTACCTGAGGTCATGGTGCTCGGCGGTTAGTCTTCCCCGGCTATAAGTACGGGGCTGCGTGAGCTCCGCCAGTTCACACCTTTCCGTTAGTCCTCCTCTTCTTCTTCCTCATCCTTGCTTCCTCTTGCACCAATGGCACTGATCTGCCGGTTTTCAGCTGAGGAGAAGGGAAAGGCCCCCAGAGAGGGTCCTGACCCCCTCCCGACGAAGAAGCGGCCAATCCTCTGTCACCGGGATGAAGGCGCCTAGCAGGAGGTGTCGAGGCCGTGGTACGAGCGGTCGCCGCCTGGGTTTCCGCTGCCCTTGTACGCCCGCGTCGTAGGCCCCAGGGGGGAGGGCGCCGAGCAACACCGACAGCGCCGCCGCCGTCGCCGGCGAGTCACAGTGGTGGGCGTCGTCCCCCCTGGAGTCCACGCAGAGCGCTCCTCTCGCGAGCTTGTGCTCCACGCCGCCATGCCTCCAATTTCATGGATCCGCCTTCCTCCCTCCTTCGCCTTCGAGATGCCGCCGAGCGGTGCCCTGGAGCTCTGGCTGCAGCACGTCGACTGTGGCACCCCTGCAACCGGAGCGGAGGTCACGGTCGTCGCTCCGGGCAAGGTCTTCATGACCCGGGGCTGGGGTGAGATTGCCCAGGTCTGTCGCGCGGACGGCGCCTTGGTGATCCATCTTGAATACGACAGTGCCTCCTTGATGTTCTTCAGGGTCTTTGATGCAGAAGGACGTCGGCTAGAATGCTACCCTAAGGGAAGCGGCAGGGGTGACGAACTGGCGAGGACCAGCCCCGCCCGTTGGTCCTCCTGCAGCTCCTCACGCAGCAGCGGAGGGACTGAGGGCTTCAGCGGCTCCCTCGAACTCCTCCGACCCCGGAGACGAGCGATGACAGCTACGAGCCTCCGAGCTCGCGCCGCACTCGGAGTGGGGCAGCTGCATCGGGCCGCCGACGCCACTGATCTGGATGGGATTGGCGTCGTCACTGGGCAGCCCACTGTTGATGATGGCGTCGCTTGGGGAGGTGCTAGCAAGTAGCGTCCCTTAGGGTTAGCACATTTTGTTCCCTGCAAGGAATTAAAGCAACACCCCGCGAAGGTATGTAAGGCGTCTGCCGTGCCTTTTGTAAATACTATATCCTTAATATGAATTGGCTGAGGTGTCCGTTTTGTTCCGGCTAAGCTCCCCCTTTCTATCCTCATGAGGACTTGGCGCTCTACGCTGACAGGTCCCAGTCCCCAGGCAAGCTTCAGCCGTCGCTGGTATGCCAGGTCGCGATGCCGTGGTCAAGGCCAGGAGGTGAGCGGCCCGAGGTCCGGTAAGAGCCCCCGAGTCGCGATGCTCGGGAGGTCCCCTTTAGCGCTCAAGCAATCCTTGCTGGGCGAGAAAG
The DNA here is from genome assembly GCF_003073215.2 of Triticum urartu. Classification (NCBI taxonomy): domain Eukaryota; kingdom Viridiplantae; phylum Streptophyta; class Magnoliopsida; order Poales; family Poaceae; genus Triticum; species Triticum urartu. The sequence goes on from NC_053027.1 coordinate 259,892,701, forward strand.
GAAGGTAGCGTCGCCATGACAGAGTTGCACTGGGCGGGGATTTAGCATTGCGTTGGTCTAGCTCTTGCGAGGGTGCGACTTATCTTGTGCGTCTGACGTAGTTCCTCGGAGAGGCGCCCGGCTCGAGAGGCGGTGGCCGAGGTACTACTGGGTTAGGCCCTCGCGAGCTTCTTCCCATTCCCCCGCACTTTCCTTAACGCTCTACGTCCTCAGGTCCCGGCCCTTGAGCGAGCTCAGCCGCCGCTGGTATGACAGGTCGCGATGCCATGGGTCAAGGCGAGGGGGTGAGGGCTGGAGATCCAGTAGGAGCCCATGAGTCGCGATGCTCAGGTACCCCCCTTTTAACGTGCAAGCGGTCCATGCCGGAGAGAGGGAGAGGCAGCTCGCGACGTCCCCAGCGTTTCTCATGGAGTAGGTCCTACACACCAATCATGAAGAGAAACAAGACCTGTTGTTACGGTCGTCGGCCAACCTATGGTCACTCCGAGGGAGCGGTCAGGGCACTGGGGGCCTGGTGAGGTGGCGTCGTGCGGGGCCGCCGCGGCCAGAGCTCGACCACTCAGGTTTATCAACGCTGTAGGGACGGACCCGTGCGCACGCGCCGTGCCAGAGCGAGCGGCTCTTCAGATAGGCGTCGATCAAGCAGGTGATTAGGTCAGGTATGTTATGCACATAGGAGGAAATCCAATTTCAAGCAAGCGTAGGTAAAAGCAACCGCCGCTAGGTCGGGCCTGAGCAGCGTGGGGATGATGCAGCCCGGGGGGCGCCCCCAACAAGGTAAATAAAGAGCATAACCAAAATGGATACATGCCGCGGGGACGGACCCACGCGGCCTGGGAATGGTGCAGCCCTGTGGGTGCTCCCAGCTGAAAGTAGAACTCTGAAAGATGTCAGCTGGTGCTGTTGAAGATGAAGTGATGCTGAGGAAGTGAGCGATGCACGGTGAAGACATCGGCCCTCATGAGCCCCCAGGCTCAGGGGCCTTGGGAGGCTCCGGTGGCACGTGCAGGTCTTCGGGGACCATCGCCGCCTTCGCCAGGACTGCGCGATGCCTGACCTCGTGAGCCTCTAGAATGCTCCTCAACAGGCGCTGATGTGTGGCAACCGCGCTCGGCAGGCCGAAGGGCATGCGAACGTAGTTGTGAGGTGGTCCCTCGCAGCACCCTACAGCCGAAGGCCATAGGCGCTCCTGGGATGCAGCTCGGTTGAGCCCTGGTACGTCGACGCAGACGCGCAGTACTCCATCCTCGCCTGGATGTGGGGCCACGGCAGGTAAGCGGCGGTTGCCGTGCATGACTCTGGACTCTTGTAGCTCATGGGTGTTCCTTGCAATGAACTCCTGAGGGTTTGGTCTCCTTTGACTTGTACCTTCCTGAGGGAAGCGTGCTTGAAAGCACCCTTCCAAGTGGTGCCCGAGCGCCTCCCCCGCGACCTTGGCAAGGTCGGCGGCTCTCCAAGAGAGAGCCCCCGAGCCCTGCCTGAGGAGGGCGGCAGGCGCGCCTTCCTATGCATGAGAGGGTGGCGCTCCCTGATCGGGCACGAATCCTGACGCAATACCTCCGGAGATACCTGCCTCCTTGTGGCTCAGGCCAGGTAAGGTCTTCTTCTTCTTGAGGGTCGCCTCGAGAGGCCTCCCGCTCCTATGATCTGGGTCTTCGATAGCTGCGGCTTGGAACGCACGCTCAAGTGAGCACACTGCGTCCCTTTCTTCACAGGGTACGGTGATGACTCCACCGCTTCCTGGCATCTTGAGGACGTTGTAACCATGGTGAGTCACTGCCATAAACTTGGCTAGGGCTGGGTACCCGAGGATGGCGTTGTACGACAGGCGGATGTGAGCGACGTCGAAGTCGATGAGCTCGGTGCGGTAGTTGTTGCGTTGCCCGAAGGTGACCGAAAGGTGAACCTGCCCAATTGGAACAGTGGAACCATCGGTGACTCCTGAGAAAGGCTTGGTCGGCTGAAGCTGGTCGTATGGCACTTGGAGATTGTCGAACGTCTCGACGGACAGGACGTTGAGTCCTGCCCCACCATCGATGAGGGTCCTGGTGACCTGCACGTTGCTCATGACTGGGGAGCAAAGCATCGGGAGGACTCCGGCCGTTGCCGCACACTTGAGGTGGTCTGCGGAAATGAACGTGATCACGCACGTAGACCACCTGAGAGGGCGCGTGGCCTCAAGCTTGGGAAGGACTGCATTCACCTCGCGAGCAAACTGCTTGAAGATGCGCTGTGAGGCTGGGGCCTGGGCGCCACCCAAGATGCAAGCAATTGCACGCGGCTCTTGGAAGCCCCAGCCCCGTCGTCTTGGTGTTGGTCTTCGTTCCTCCTTGGTGGAGGCGGCAGAGGAGGGAGGCCTGCGTTGCCGTGCGGGTGGCCCTCACGAGGCTGGTCCCTCCAGCCTCCCTCGCGAGGCTGGTCCTGCCAGAGGTCCTCGCGAGGGCGGTCACGCCATCCCTGGCGAAGGCCACAGTCTTCCCATCATCCGCCACCTATTCCTCCTCCTCGGCCATAGCCTCTGTCGTTGCACTCTGGGCGTCGGCCGATTCGCCCATCTCGCATGGCTCTGAGCTCTTGACATTCGTTGGTGTTGTGGGTGTGGAGGTCGTGGTACACGCAGTACCGTTCGCCCTTGGATGACTCAGGCTGATCCCTGCCTCGCTTGGTGTCCGTTTCCGCTGCTAGCACGACAGCCCCCTTGCGCTTCACGTCTTTGGCCTTGAGCTTCTTTTCTTCTGGGTCGGCTGCCGGGAGCTCGAGGAGGGAGAGACGCCCTTCCTCAGCCCTGGCGCACTTGGTCGCCAAGTTGAACAGCTCCAGGGATGTGCACAGGTTTTCATGGATTGCTAGCTCTTCCTTCATCTTGACGTCGCGCACGCCGTCGGAGAAGGCTGAGATGATAGCTTCTTCAGTTACCTTGGGGATCTTGAGGCGAGCGTAGTTGAAGCCCTGGATGTACTTCTGCAGGGTTTCTCCTGGTTGTTGCTTGATGCGGCGCAGGTCGCTCACAGCCGGGGGCCGGTCGCGAGTGCCCTGGAAGTTGGTGATGAAGCGGGTGCACATCTCGCTCCAGGAGGAGATCGTGCCGGGAGCCAGGTTCAGGAGCCAGGTGCGGGCGCCGTCCTTGAGCGCCATGGGGAACCAATTTTCCATGACCTTTCCGTCTCCGTTGGCGGCCACGATGCCCAGCTCGTAGAGCTGCAGGAACTCCGCGGGGTCCGCTGTGCCATCATAGCGGGGAGGGTGGTCAGGCTTGAACTTGTCCGGCCATGTGACGCCGCGCAGCTCGGGGGTGAAGGCGAGGCAGCCTGCCATGGCCACCGGCGCCCTTTGCTGGTGTTGGACTTGTTCTTGCGGGTCACCACGCGCCGCCACTGGGAGCAGCGTGGGGTTTTGTCATGGAGGCGCTGGGGCGCGATCTTGGCGTGCCGGCGCTGGGAGCGCGTGAGCACCTTCCCGGGGACGTGGGATCTCTTGGCAGCTCCCTTCTTGCTGCGCAGGCGCCGGACGTGGAGGGTCCCACCCTGGGGCGGCGTGCCTTGGAGCCAAGGCACCTTCTTGGGGAGGAGTCGGCGGAGGCGCCTCCTGATCCTCACCCCCTACACGGGACGGAGGGCGAGGCAGCGAGAGGGACCGCAATGGGGAGCCCCCTGCGGCACTGACGAGCTCGGTGATGCAGGCGAGCTTGTCCTCGTAGAGGTCGTCGATGGGGCGATAGTGCAGGAGCTCCCGCGCCAAGAGCAGCGAGGCGTGCACATCCATGGGTGCGCGACGAGCGTGGGACGATGAGCCAGCTGGAGTCAACGACGGGGTGGCGGTGCGGCCATTCCGCCGCACCGAAGGATGCTGGGACGAGGCCTGCTGCTCGTTCCCCGCCGGGCCGGTGACGGCGTTGGCGGCGGGCGACGGGGAACGACAGGGGGGCCGCCGACGAGCGCTGTCTGGGCGACGCGAGTGGCGCGAGCAGCCCGGCGCTTGGCGCGAGCCCGACGAGCGTCAGCCATGGACATGACGGAAGATCACACGCGAACAGCGGAAAAAAGATTTCGGCGCACCCCTACCAGGCGCGTCAAATGTCGGATTTTGGGTTCCGACAGACCCTTGAGGTTCGAACACTGGGGTGCTCGCGAAGATCTCTCCCCTACTGTTCTACGTCCGATCCTCTCGTGCGAACTAAGATGAAAATGATGAACAACACAAGAGAAACGAGGTTTATACTGGTTCGGGCCACCGTTGTGGTGTAACACCCTACTCCAGTGTGTGGTGTGGTGGATTGCCTCTGGGCTGTTGATGGACAGTACAAGGGAAGAACAGCCTCGCGAGGGGTGTTCTTGAGCTGGTGCTATGTGTTCTACTTAGTCTCTATTGGGTTCTTCCTCTCTTTCTGCTAGGGTTCTACCAGAACTCTCGCCGTCCATCTACTCTGTGGTGGCTAGCTCTATTTATAGAGGCCCTGGGCCTCTCCCTAAAGAATTGAGCGGGAAGGGCACCAACAATTGGCCATTTTAAAGGGGAACATCTAGTACAAGTTATCCTGACCAAAGGTGGTCTTCAGCTGCCAAAAGCACTGGTGATGACGCCATCTTGGGCTCCACGGTGACCTCCGTCCGGCCGTCCGGCTGGTCTTGGTCTCGTTGCACCGGAATGGTAACCTTTGCCTGATGCCTTGGCCTATGCTTGCCCCCTTTGCACCAAAGGGGAAACAAGGACCCTGCGCAGGCCGACGCCCGCCTGGCCTTGATCGTCATGGCTTGCGTCATGGGATCCTCGCGAGGTACCCTTGCATTGATCTCTCCACCTCCTCGCGAGCCTGCCTGATGTGTCCGCTCTTGAGGAAGCTTCCTGTCGTCCGCCCCGCGAGGCTTGGCCCCTCGTGAGGGTCTTGAGCTTGGGCTGATGAAGATGGGCCGCGCTGGGGCCCTGCATGAGCCATGCCGCAGGCCGCAGGCAGGAAAGTCTGGGGACCCTGTTCCCAGAACACCGACACGCGCCCCTGACCCTCCTGGTCCACCCGTAAGGCGGTTGATGCCCTTTTTCATCCGCAAGAAAGCTAATTTTGGAGAAAAAACATCATGGCGAAGGCTTCGGTCTAATCGGAGTTACGGATCTCCATATATATACGAAACGGTGAAAGGGCAACAGGACAGAACGCAGAAACAGAGAGGGACAAAGAGACAGATCCAATCTCGGAGGGGCTCTCGCCCCTCCCATGCCATGGAGGCCAAGGACTAGAGGGGAAATCGTTCTCCCATCTAGGGAGGAGGTCAAGGAAGAAGAAGAAGACGAAGGGGCCCCTCCCCCCTTCTCTTTGGGTAGCGCCGGAACACTGCCGTGGCCATCATCATCATCATCATCACCGCGATCTACACCAACACCTCCGCCATCTTCACCAACATCTCCATCACCTTCCCCCTCTATCTACAGTGGTTCCCTCTCCCGCAACCCGATGTACCCTCTACTTGAACATGGTGCTTTATGCTTCATATTATTATCCAATGATGTGTTTCCATCCTATGATGTCTGAGTAGATTTTCATTGTCCTATCGATGGTTGATGAATTGCTATGATTGATTTAATTTTCTTGTGGTTATGTTGTTGTCCTTTGGTGCCCATCATATGAGCGCGCGCGTGGATCACACCATAGGGTTAGTTGTATGTTGATAGGACTATGTATTGGAGGGCAAGAGTGACAGAAGCTTCAACCTAGCATAGAAATTGATGCATACGGGATTGAAGGGGTACCAATATATCTTAATGCTATGGTTGGGTTTTACCTTAATGAACATTAGTAGTTGCGTACGCTTGCTAATAGTTCCAATCATAATTGCATAGAATTGCAAGTTGGGGATGACACGCTAGCAGTGGCCTCTCCCACATAATACTTGCTATCGGTCTAGTAAAGTAGTCAATTGCTTAGGGGCAATTTCACAACTCCTACCACCACTTTTCCACACTCACTATATTTACTTTATTGTTTCTTTATCTAAACAGCCCCTACCTTTTATTTGCGCGCTCTTTATTATCTTGCAAACCTATTCAACAACAGCTACAAAGTACTTCTAGTTTCATACTTGTTTTAGGTAAAGCAAACATCAAGCGTGCGTAGAGTTGTATCGGTGGTCGATAGAACTTGAGGGAATATTTGTTCTACCTTTAGCTCCTCGTTGGGTTCAACACTCTTACTTATCGAAAACTGTTGTGATCCCCTATACGTGTGGGTTATCAGGAAGCGAGCCATTTGACTTCTATGGCCGCCCGCCTTACTCGCATCCTCTCCATTAATGGAACCCAAGACGCAGTTTATTATGGTTTTTATTTATAAAACACTCATCGCAAACGTTTTAGTTAGAACACTCGTATGCAAACCGACAGCTTCCCAGGAAGCCAAGGGAAAATGTGTCGAGCAGGATTTGTGCGGCTCTTGATCGCAAACGTTTTAGTTAGAACACCTGTATGAAAATCGACAGCTTCCCCAGGAAGCCAAGAGAAAATGTGCCTAGCAGGATTTCTGTAGCTCTTGATCGCAAACATTTTAGATAGAACACTCGTATACAAAATGAGAGCTATGGTCTTCCCCCTTAAGTCGAGGGAAAATTCGCAGCGCGGGATTTGTGCATCCCTTCAATGCAAACGGTTGTTTTGGATGACCCGTGTGCAACCACGTACAAACAATTTGGTAAGATTCGCATCTGTCATATTGGGTATGTTGCCATTTGTCAAACTGGAAAGATTGACATTTGTTGATCTAATAACATTGTCATCTGTCAATCCTTGTAACATTGCGATTTGTAAAAATATGCAGCTAAAAATCACTAGCACTATCTAATTTTTGCAACTAAAATTTAGTAATTAAGCATAGATTTCATTCATATATTAAGCAGTCATTCTTAATTTATACAAACAGTTCAAGTCAACAGCTGAACCGACCAAACTTTTCCCCAACTGTTTCCAACCACGTACTGAAATAGATAGTTCAACTACATATACTAGCTAATTTTAAGTACGTTGTACAGTTCCACCACATCTATAGTCAGATGAACTAAACAAAATAGCCCCTAAATACTACTATAGAGGGGTTTTGTACTACTCCCGACAGCCTCTCCTCTACCGAGCACGCTCAGTAAGAGGTAGAGGAGGAGGAGGAGCCTACCGACGAGCTGGAAAACTGCAATATGGTGCCTGCCGCTACTGCATGTTCAGCGACGCTCACCAGCTCGAACGCCCTCTGCCGCTCCAGACGACCCCTCTCGAAGTGGTCGGACTGCTCGTAGATCTCCTGATTCCTCGCCTCTGCGTCGGCGTGTGCTCCAGCCACGGCTGTGGTAAGGCTCTTTGTGTGCTAGCGAGGTGCTCCTCCTCCTCCCATAGGAACTCGATGTAGCGCGCAAGGTCGCTCATGCATGTGCGGGCCTCCACCTCTGCCTCCCTCCTTCGGGGGGCGGTGGCGGAGCGGGTGATGACCCCGGCGGTCAACGGTGGGCTGGCGGCCGACGACAGGGTGGCGGCCACGACCACCACCTCCCGCCTTCGGGCCACGGTGGCGGAGCGGGTGATGGCCACAATGGCCGGCAGTAGGGTGGCGGCCACTATGGCAACATCTCGCCTTCGGGCTGCGGCGGCAGAGTGGGCGATGGCCCTGGCTTTCGACGGTGGTGTGGCGGCAACGGCGCCGGCAACAGCTGCCGACGGGCAGTGGCGGCGGAGTGTGTGGTGGGTGTTCTACGCACACCCAATAGGGAGGCCATGTGCACTACACTACGTCGGGGACTGCGCCGCCGCCGCGGCGTAGCCTCCCAGCTGGAGCTGTCCTCTGATGACGACAGAGTGGCTGAGCAACAACGACGGACCGGTGCCATTGGCGATTGTGGGAGAAGCCGACGAGATAAGCTACAGGGAGGGAGGGGAAAATGCGACACGAGACTTGCCGGCCGTGAGGGTTTATATAACAGGCCGGTAAGCATTGGGATTTTGGAGGATTTCACCGTGTTGGGTGGGAAGCTTGTGTGGGAACCTGCAAGGTTGCACGGGAATGGGCTCACCGACAATTCATTGGCGCCACATCGAGCCACCGTTTGGCCAAAAGAACACCCACACGTGTTGCGCAAGCTTATGCTGCAAGCCGTCTGCGACAGCGGGGTGACAAGACGTGCGAGAGGAGGACGAAAGGACACATACACATACGGTTAATACAAAATAAATGTTTGCGATTTAATTACCTACTATACCCCCATCCTGGTTTATAAGTAGGATTTAACTAATAAAGTACGAATGCATGTTGCCAAATATTATAGCGTTGGATTCGTATTTGAACATAGTTTCTAGTTATACAATTTTTGTAACATGAATTAACATTTTGTTGGTTAAATTTAAGGTTATATACCAGCAAGCGTTTTCCCGCAACACACACGGCTTATTCCATCACAAGCAGCTCGGATGGATCAACTATATGCCACGTATCGCACACGCAAATCTAATCCGACTCGTGCTTGATGTCTCCGACATCACTCGCACAGTTCGTCTTATTTGCCACGTATCACTGTGCCTGCCTCTCCTCACGTCCCTCGGCAAGCTCTGCTCGCCGTTAGGCGCTGCAACGCGTTGCGCTCGCCACTAGGCGCTGCGGCGCGCTCTGCTCGCGTCCGTCGGCACGCTCAGCTTGTGGACAGCTTTTCCTTGCGTGTTCAACTGCTATACGCATATATATGATTGCTCGCTGTTGAGGCGGCCGTGGAGCGCTCTGCTCGTTTCTCTCCACGCGCTCTGCCAGCGGTTGGGCATGTTCATGATCACGTTGGGGGGCCCATATGCATGCGGTTGCGCTGCGCGCGTTGCCACGCGATGTAGTTACGTTTAATAATTGTGGTTGTTTGTTCGATTGTTGTGTGAATGACTGTGTGAATTTGAGTAGAAATTGGAACTTTTTGAAAGTTGAATGAGAGGGAATGAAATGACATTCCCAAACTTCCATATTGCATTTTGATCTCCATGAATTCAAATCCATTTCATCACAAAAACCCTAGAGTGAAGATGATATGACTTCTTCCATTTAATTAAATGAAAAAGGGATTTGAAAAGATTTGAATTCCATTTGAAAATATTTCAGATTCAGAAACTTCGTGCAACTCAATGCTTTTCATGAGACAAGATAAAATGACTTCTTCAAATTATATGAAATATGAGTTGGAAGTTCAAAAGAATCAAATTCAAAGTCTGTTTGAAGTTATTTTGAAACCCACTTTCAAATTGGAGTTATTTGATTTTTATTCAAATTATTTTTCTCCAAAAATATAATATATGGAAAATAGGGTAAAATTATTACAATAGAAAAATGGATTTTAAATCATTTTGGTATTTTAAAATATTTTTATTTGGTTTCTAAATGAACCTTTAGCACTGTTTGCATTACTTGAAATTTTGTGGATTTTATTTGTCTCTGAAAAATAGTTCATGTTGTACAATTTATTTTTATGAAGATTTTGATATATTATATGTCCATGTATAAATGTCATTTATTCACATTCGTATAAGTTTTGTTCTATGTTTATTTATTAAAAAATTGGCCACAGCCAGCCACACCAGGCCCACCTCAATCTCTCTCCCTCGGCCATCTACGCGCTAGGCTGGCCCAGCAGCCACGCGCACGCCCGTAGCCCCTTCGCCTCGGTTGCCCGCTCCCTCCTCGCTCACCCTGTGCCGCTGACCGCTGGGTCCTACAGGCCGATCGCCCCGCCCGGGTCTTCTTCTTCCTCCCCTGCAAGCCACGCAGGGCAACGCCGCCGCCACCGTATCCCGGTCTTCTCGGGATCGCACCCCCGATTCGCCCCCTGCCTCAAGACACCCCCCTTATAAAGGGCATGCCTCCCTCGTGTGTTTCCCCTCGAAACCCCTCTCTCCCTCGCGCCCATGCCGCCTCAATCCCTCGGTGGAGTTCACAACAGCCACCTCTGCCATTGCCGCCACCAAGCTTGCCACGGCCACCCTCACCGTTGTCCGACGCCACCCCTCGCTCCGCAGTGCTCTCCCACACCTCCCCGTGCTCACGCCCGAACCCAACACCCACCAGAGCTGTCGCCCCGTTCACCACCTTACCGCCACCGCCGCCCCGAGCTGACCGTCATCACCACCATCGTCCCCGAGTCACACCAACGACACCATCGTGCTCGCCATCCCCGTCCGCATCATAAGGAGTTATCCCCGGCGCCGGAGACGCACGGGGGAGGTCGCCTACATTGCTTCCCGAGCGCCACCGCCGTCGTCACTGTCGCTGGAGTTCGTCTCTACCGCGGTGAGCTTCTCCTCCCTCCGGTCTAATTTCAATGGCCCAGATTAGTTTACGCGAACCGGTAGGTTTTATTTTTTTAGTTTAGTTTAGTGCGGTTTATTTTACGATTCGTTAGGTTTAGATCGAACCGGGTCTCTCTGGTTTTTCTTTATTGTCCGCGTCGTCTCTGGTTCTTTTAGATTGAGAAGGTTCACTGTTCAGTCTCCGCAGTGCACACCTCCAGCGAACCAGATGCAACAACGTGGCCTATGACCGATCCTAGGTTTTTTTTCAGATCTATTTTATAAACATACATAGTTTCTGTTTTAGATTGCTTATATCTTTTATGTTTTAGATCTAGATTTAGTGATTCCTTTTGCATTGTGTCACAAATTTGTTGAAGTTTATGTTTGTGTACTTGGTATTCAAATTTGAGTAGTTTAATTTTGATTCTGACAAAATTTATTCAATTCACTAATTTGGTCATATTTTGAGTTTTACAAAGTATTTTCGATTGATTCATTTTGCTATTGTTTTGTTATTGTTTAGCTTATAGTTATTTATTTTTAGTTTATTTTAATTAGGTTTATTGCGAAAACAGTAGTGTTTTGCTTATGTAGTTGTTTTAGTCATATAATTAGTGTTTTTAATTATTTTTAGTTAATTCTTTTTGTAGATTTTTACATGTTGTCATACGTTTCTGTTAGACTACAGTAGATAAATTTTTGTAGTTATTTATTAGTGTTTAGCTACTGTTTTAGTATTTGTTTGTTTAGTTCATAGTGATAGTTGATAAAAATAGTTTTATTAGTTTTAATGTATTTCTTTTGTCACTTCAATATATGTTGTTATTGGTTCTGTTATTTAGGAGTAAATAAGTTTTCATAAATTATTTTGGTATTGTTTACTATTATCTTAGTGTTTTCTAGTTGTTCTAGTGTTAACTAGATAGTTATAATGTATTGTATACTAGTTCCTTTTGTTAGTAAATGCTTTAGTAAATTATTTTGTTGTTGTTTTATTAGAATTATATTTTCTATGATGTAGAAACGTTATTAGAGTAATTTAGTTTTAATAAGAAAGTATTGACTGTTATTGTGTGAGTTGGTTTCTCCCTTGTTTTCGTGAAGTTTTCTTTGGACTTCTATTTGGTTTTCTTTGACTTCATTATTGTTTTATTTATGCTTTTTGGTTGTTATTTTTATTGCTAGTATTGTTTGCTAGGATTATTTCTTATAAGAGTATAATGTTTGACTATATAGATTTTCTCAGAGTGACGAATAGTTTATCAAAGATTCCGAGAGCATTATTATCTTCATCAACTAATACTAGGCAAGTTCACTTTGACCATATTTTTCATACCTATGTTTTATTTTTCATGTAGTAGAACCCTTACAATAATCCCTCTAGTAGTGATATTGATTTCTTGTAGTTGAGTAGAATGCATGAGGTGGGAACCCATCTCCCTGTTATCAAGCCCGGGACGTTATACAGTTTTAATGCTACGCTATAGTAGACGGGGTTTGGTATGAGTGCACGAGAGTGGTGTGAAGAAGGAGGACTCTACGTCAAGGTCTGCATCTTCAGGACTCTAAGACTTCAAGACTCGAGACAAGAATTCAATTCACACTACTGGGTGAAGGACGGCTGACGGGCACCCTGGAGAAACAAGTGGATGGTCGGGATGCATGGAGAAGCGCCATGGCATCTTGCGGAAAGCTTCACCCAGGCTCAAAGAGACGGAAGAATACTTCATGCCCGGAAGCTTACCTGTGCAACAGCAAGTCACTATGGGCTCTGGCTTGGTTGACCTTAGTGGTGACTCTGGCTGGGACGGTTCTAGCAGATGTAGAACTACGGTAGGATTGGATGAGCACTGGACAGTGGTCAAAGGAACTCTTCGGAAGACCATGTTTCGGTCATCTTGTTCTCAAACACCCTGAAGTGCATGAACATAAAAAGAGGGATCGAATCTTGCGGATAAAGTGTACAAACCTCTGCAGAGGGTTAAAACCTAATTGATTAGCCGTGTCCCCGGTTACGGAAAATTTGAGCATCTGGACTTGGATCTATCTCGGAACTCTCAACACCGGACTGATAACTTAATTGTGGGCAACTTATGATGATTTGGGCTATGAGACATCGGTTGGCAGAACCATGTCATGATAGAAAACTCCATAGTACAGACTCCGGTTAATTCCTTTGATGTAGGGAAAATAAAACCAGCTTTTACGCAAACAAAACTCAGTTACAGTGCCAAAAAGCCATATTGCATATAGTATAGTTTATCATCTGTTTTTCTTACAGTGATCTTGCCGGTACATTGTCAGGACCCCGATTCCAAGTCACATCGATCTAGCCGGTAACACCTCATATCACTTTGCGGCCTCACGCACGGTATCCCACGGGTGTCGCCTTACCATGGCCCGGGACTGTTTGCGCCTTTTGGCTCACGTATATGATAGTGTCGCTAGCATCCATATGACAGATAACCCGGGCCGACATGGCTAGTCGTGAACCCAAAGCGGCACAGACCTATGGAGACAGGCATACATGTATCACATCGAGCATGTCGGTCATCAGCGAGTGATTCCGGCCTGTAGCACTGGGCTAATAGGACTCCGGGGGACCCGGGCTGTAGCAGGCTAGGCAGGACTCCGAAAATCACCGCGTGACATTTCCCCGAAGGGACAGACATAGGAACGAAGTGAAACACATGCCGGCCAGTCAAGTGTCCTGAACAGTAGTGCTGGGCTAGCAGGACTCCGGTGAACCGGGCTGTAGCGGACTACTATGGCTCGAGGAACACTAGACTACATTTCCGCATAAGAAAGGCTGCCAAGGATAAACAACTAGATTGTCGGATCCCACTCATACCAAGCATTTCAATCATACACACAATATGCCCGATATGAGTACATACAACATGGCATCACAACAAAACTCTACAACTCAAGTACTTTATTTAAAGGCTCCAGAGAGCCATACATAACATGTTCATACAGATAGGGGTCACATGACCCGGCACTCAAGTCATACACTCATACAAGCACATGCGGAAGCAACTAGTCTGAGTACAGACTCTAGAAAGAAAGAAGGCTTTTCGAAGCCTGTCTATCTACATAGGGCCCACCATGGCCAGGATCACCACCTGGGTGGCTAGTCACTCGTCGACGTCAAGGTCTACGTAGAACCCATCGGAGGGGGCGGTGTTGTCGTAAAACAGTAATTAAGCAAACATGAGTACAAAGGTACTCAGCAAGTCTTACATCAGAACCTACTATACATGCTTATTCTCAAGAAGGTGGTGGGGTTAATGCAGCAAGCCAGCTTTGACTCTTGGCTAAGCTATCCTAGGGAACCTCACCAGTAAAATAGTTTTCGCACACGAGTCCACTACTCACCAACACAATACTCCACCGTGGATCCTCCCTCGTCATCCTACGAGAGGGCCATCCTCGATACTCACACTTATCTTGAGTCTTTTAGTAGTGTCCATTAACTTGTCTATGAACTGTATAGGCAACCAAGTAGTCCTTTACCACGGACGCGGCTATTCGAATAGTTTTATACCCTGCAGGGGTGTACTTCTTCATACACGCTTTCACCACTTACCGCCGCTTACACGACATGTACTCGGCAACCTTCAAGCGGAAGCCCAGCGAGGGTGTCGGCCACGGCCTACCTAAACACTTAAGTCTCTAGTCTAGGTTTATCGCCTATCCAGGTTCCATCCGCAGGGAGTCCGGCCGAGGTTTCCACATACGGCCCCGAACAATGTGAATAGGGTCCCGAGACGCCAAACGGGCGCACGGCATACCCGGCCACGGTGTATCTACCGCAACATAGCCCACCCCTAGGGTCAGCGCTACGCACGGCCGCCAACACATATCCTACAAACACCAGAAACTATTTGCAACTCCTGGACAGAGTACTAAGGTGGTTAAGAAGCCGAGAGGGTCCATTGGTTTCGGGCCCAATGTACGGTAGTAACTGCATCTTAAATCACACATACAGATCTCAGTTCTTAGGGACGGCCTCAATGATATGCAACAATATGATGCATGCTATGACATGGCAATATGAATGTGTCTTGGCCTAATGCAAGTTATAGTAGAAAGGAATGAACTCATTTGAATCAAAGATTCAAATATTAGCTCATTAAACATGGCCTTAATAGTGCATTTCCTTATTCTGCTTAAACAGCAAGGTAAACTTGTTTTGTCATGCATGAAACCATTACAGATGGATAGATTGAATTTTTCTGATCATTTTTCATATATAAATCTTTGCATTTGGAGCTATGGTTGATTTTCTATGATTTTTAGAAGTTTTGACAATTTTCTGGAATTTCCAGAATAAAAATAAATCCAGAAAATGCATTACTGCGTCAGCGTTGCGTCATGCTGACCTCAGCAGGTCAAAGGCGCCAGCCCAGGTCAAGCCTGACTGGTGGGCCCCTTCTGTCAGCCTCTCGGCTAATTAACAGGATTAGATTAACACTAATTAGCTGTCAGTGGGGCCTGGGCCCACATGTCAGTGACTAATTTAATTAGAATTAACTAAAACTAATCCTAATTTAGTTAGCAGACCGGCCCCACCTGTCATAGACTCAGGGGGGTCTACCTGGGCCCACCCAGGGGTCAAACTGGGTCAAACTCGCCGGCGTTGAGCCGCCGGCGAGGCCGAGACGGCGTTGGGCTTCGGATTTGGTCCTCCGGTGACCAAATCGACGGCGGAGACGTGCTACGCGTAGCTGGGGCTCGTGCGCATCTAGTGGGGCAAGTGGGAGGAGCTGGGGTGGAGCGAGCTCGCCGGAATCAAGCTCGTGGCGGCGGCCGGAGTTCGGACGGAGAGGGAAAGAGGGCTACGGTGCACGGCAAGGCGAGGAAGTGCGTGCGTTAGGCTCCTGGGGACGCACTGAATGCGGTGGTGCGCTCAGACGCGTGCTTGCACGGCCGTAACAACGACGGCGACATGGCCGGCGGCGAGGAGCTCCCGGTTACGGTGGAAACGGCGGCTACAGAGGCCAAACGAGCACGGGAGCTAGGGGAAAGGAAGAGGAGCTCACAGCGGAGTCGGAGAGGGGGTCAGCGAGCTCGGGGAGGACTTGAGGCCGGCGAATCGAACGACGGCGTCCGGCGGCCGTGGACGGGGAAGAAGGCCACCACGTCGTCTTGGGCTCGTCCGAGCTTGCGTGAGTCGACGGAGAGGTCCAGGGTGCCGAGGCGGAGCGATTGGGCTCGTCGGAGGGCCGAGGGAGTGGCTATGGTGGCAACTACGGCGATCGGCGGCGAGGTACGCGCTCGGCCATCGCGGGAGAGAGTGAGGGAGACAAGGGGGAGAGTGAGAGAGGATGAGAGGGGGACGTGGGGGTCGCGTGGCACTCCTGGACGTCTCCAGGACGTCGGCAGAAGCAGGAGGTGGCTGGCGCGTGGCCGGCGCGCGGCGAGCACGTGCCCCTGCCTCCTGGCGCGAGGAGGACGACGACTGGCGAAGCCAGTAGGCTGGGCCGAGCCAGGTGGGCTTGCCAGCTCAGGTAAGGCCCAGGTGGCTTCCTTCTCTCTTTTTTTTGTAAATTTGTTTCTGTTTTCTATTTAATTGCAACTGTTGGGCTTTATTAAAAATACTAAAACGTTTCCAAAAATTCTGAAAATAATTGTGGGCTCTGTTTAGATTATTTCCAACAGCAAACATTTATTTCCAGAATTATTTGGGCATTTAATTTATTTTATAGCATTTAAATGCCCAAATTCAAATACTTATGATTTAATTCAATGACCTTCTGTTGACCTAGAAAAATGTGCACCAATTTTGCCAGAGGTTTTAACCCAAGACGAAGAGGGTGAACTTTTTAGAAGGGCATTTCAGGTTCATTGAAAATAATTTTAGTAAACCCTAGTTGTTTCCAGGGAGGGTGTTGGGGGTTCTGTCATCCCCATTTCAAATTTAAGAGGAAAATAAACATGATGCACACTCTAATGCTTGAACTAGCTAGGGTGTGACAACTCACCCCCACTCAAAAGAATCTCGTCCCGAGATTTAGGATCCTCCGGGAAGAAGGTGGGGTACTCAAGTCAAAGACGATCCTCCCTTTCCCAAGTGGCTTCTTTCTCAGAATGGTGTGACCATTGAACCTTGAGAAACTTGATATTCTGACATCGAGTGGTACGCTCGGCTTGATCAAGGATACGAACGGGATATTCCCGATAGGAGAGGTTATCTTGTAGATCAAGCGTTTCATGGTCCACTCCACGGATAGGATCCGCGAAGCAACGCCTGAGTTGTGAAACGTGGAAGACATCGTGAACTCTGGAAAGATGCAGAGGTAGTTCCAATTGGTAGGCAACTTCCCCTCGTTTGGCAAGAATGCGAAAGGGTCCAATGTAACGAGGGGCCAATTTGCCTTTGATACCGAAACGATGGGTTCCCTTTAACGAAGTAACCCGAAGGTAAGCCTTCTCGTCGACTTCATAAGTCATAGGCTTATGTTTACGATCATATTGACTCTTTTGATGAGATTGGGCTGTTTTCAATTTCTCACGAATATTGTGAACCTGCTCTTCTGCTTCCTGAATCATATCCGGGCCAAAGAGTTGTCTTTCCCCGGTTTTTGACCAGTTAAGAGGCGTTCGACATTTTCGTCCATAGAGAACTTTGAAAGGAGCCTTGCCTAAGCTAGCTTGATAACTATTGTTATAAGCAAACTCCGTGAATGGAAGGCATTTCTCCCAACTCATTCCGAACGAGATGACAGAAGCTCGGAGCATATCTTCCAGAATTTGATTGACTCGTTCTACTTGACCACTTGATTGAGGATGGAAGGCGGTGCTAAAGGAGAGACGAGTTCCCATAGCATTTTGGAAACTTTCCCAAAATCGAGAGGTGAAGAGACTCCCACCGTCTGAGTTAATTTCCAATGGAACACCATGAAGAGACACTATTCGGGAGATGTATAAATCAGCTAGCTGGCTAGCGGTGATACTCTCATGGACAGGTAGGAAATGGGCTACTTTGGAAAGACGGTCGATCACGACGAAGATGGCATTATTCCCTCTCTTGGTCCTGGGAAACCCAGTGATGAAATCCATACTGATTTTGTCCCATTTCCCCTCAGGAATAGCCAAAGGCTGAAGGGTGCCAGCAGGCCATTGATGCTCTGCTTTAACACGACGACAAACGTCCCAATTAGCAATGTATTGACCGATTTCTCTCTTCATCCTAGTCCACCAAAACCTCTAGCGTAGGTCTTGATACATTTTAGTACTACCGGGATGAATGGTGAGAGGGGATTCATGAGCTTCCTTAAGGATCAGCTGCCTCAGGTTTCGTGCCTTTGGAACCACTAGGCGATTCCCAAAGTATACGACACCTTGATCATCAATGGAGAAACAATTCGCGACTCCTTTATTAATGTTTCTCTTAATACGGGTGATTCCCGGATCTACCTTCTGTGCCTTGATGATCTGATCCGTAAGGGTAGGTTTCGCCACCAGGGTGGATAGGAATCCTTGAGGAACAATGTGAAGATTTAGCTTACGAAATTCCTCATGGAGAAATGGTTGACTTTGTTGTAACATCAGGTTGTTACAATAGGACTTACAGCTTAGCGCATCAGCCATGACATTGGCTTTGCCCGGGGTGTAAGTTATTCCTAAGTCGTAATCCGAGATCAAATCAACCCAACGTCTTTGCCTGAGATTCAAATCTGGTTGGGTGAAGATATATTTCAAACTTTGGTGATCGGTGAAGATCTCGCAACGATTACCGAGAAGGTAATGTCGCCAAGTTTTAAGTGCATGGACTACAGCTGCAAGCTCTAGATCATGTGTGGGATAATTTCCTCATGTGGGTGTAATTGCGTGAAGCATAGGCAATTACCTGACGATCTTGCATGAGTATGCAACCTAGTCCTTGTCGCGAGGCGTCGCAATAGATAATAAAGTCCTTGGAGAAATCTGGTGGTACCAGTACGGGAGCAGATGTCAGGCGTCTTTTCAGTTCCTGAAAACTGAACTCGCACTCTGGAGTCCACTCGAACTTTTTATCATTCTTGAGGAGTTCAGTTAGAGGTTTAGCAACCTTGGAAAAATTCTCGACGAAGCGGCGGCAATAGCTCGCTAAGCCAAGGAAGCTCCGAACTTGCTTAACCGTCTCAGGTGGAGTCCAATCAAGGACGGCTTGAACTCGCTCGGGATTGACAGCAATACCCTTGCCAGAGATCACATGGCCTAGATAGGTCACTTCTAGCAACCAAAATTCACACTTGGAGAATTTGGCATAAAGACGATGCTCTTGAAGTTTCATCAATACCAGCCTTAGATGTTCGGCATGTTCCTCTTCATTCTTGGAGTAGATGAGTATGTCATCGAGGTATACTACGACAAATTTGTCCAAGTACTCCATGAAAACCGAGTTCATTAACCGGGAGAAGGTGGCTGGGGCATTGGTTAAACCGAAGGACATCACGGTGTACTCGTATTGGCCATAACGAGTAACAAACGCCGTTTTGGGAATGTCCCTGTTTCTGATTTTGATTTGATGGTAGCCCAACCTCAAATCCATCTTGGAAAAAACTGAGGATCCAGCGAGCTGATCATACAGATCGTTAATCCTGGGAAGCGGGTATTTGTTCTTGATGGTGACCAGGTTGACAGGGCAGTAGTCCACAACCATTTGATCCGTTCCATCCTTCTTCTTAACGAAGAGGACGGGGCAAGCCCAAGGAGAGGAACTAGGACGGATGAAACCCTTTTTCAAGGACTCATCGAGTTGTTTCTTAAGCTCGGCTAGTTCTAAGGGTGCCATCTTGTAGGGTCTTCTAGAAATTAGCACGGTTCCTGGAACAAGGTCTATCACAAACTCTACATCCCTGTCAGGTGGAACACCAGGCAGTTCTTCTGGAAAGACATCCGGAATGTCTCGGACTATCGGAACATCCTCAAGGTCTGGAAGGGGGTTGGCATTTAAGGAGTAAAGCTGGCGCTTGGCCACTCAAGTTAAGACATTGACTATCTTACCCGATGGGTGAGTAAGTTGAACGGTTCTAGTGGCACAATCGATCTTAGCATAATGAGCTGACATCCAGTCCATACCCAAGATGATGTTTATGTTCGAGGACTTGAGAGCTATTAAGGATGCAAGGAAGACAAGTCTATCGACAAGAATTTCGTTCCCATGGCTTACTCTAGAAGTTTGCCATCTAGAGCCAGGAGTTTGAATTTCCATGGTAGAGGGCATGTCACAGAATGTCGTGTTGTGCAATCGAGCATGGTTCTCGGATATGAATGAATGAGATGCTCCAGTATCGAAAAGAACAGATGCCGGATGGCAGTTAACAAGGAGCGTACCAAGGACGACGTTGGGATCCTCATGAGCCTCCTCGGCTGAAACATAGTTGACATGGCCACGTGCAGTGGTGGCCGGCTTGGCGTATAATGTTTTTCCCGCGGGCTTACCACGACCAACGGACTTTCCAGTTTGATTGGGGTTGTTGTTCTGGGGACACTCTCGGCTATAGTGACCCGGCTCTCCACACTTAAAGCATGTCACCACATTGGGGCGTGGAGCAGCATTAGCAGCGGGGCCACCATAGGGCTTGGGCGGTGCAAATTGCTGGTTGGGACGAGGCGCCTCAAAGGATGGCCTCGGGATGAACCTGGGTGGCAGTGCCGTGCTTGGAATCCACACGCGGCGCTTATGAGTTCCAGAGCCGGATGAAGAGCCAAAATCACGGGAGTGCTTGCGTGAAGCGTCATAATCAGTCTGGCCCGTCTCAGCACTGATGGCTTTATTGACAAACTTCTAAAAAGAGGTGCACTCGTGCAGACGAAGATCGCGGTGAAGCTCAGGGCTAAGTCCCTTGCGGAACCTTGCTTGCTTCTTAGCGTCAGTAGATACCTCTTCGGGAGCATAGCGTGCCAGATTTCCAAATTCACGACTATAAGCATCCACAGTCAGTCTTCCTTGGGTGAAGTTACAGAACTCCTCCCTCTTGCAATCCATGAGACCTTCCGAAATGTGATGCTCACGGAAAGCCACACTGAATTCAGCCCAAGTAGTGATTTGGCCGACCGGGCGCATAGCTTCGAAGTTTTCCCACCAAAGGCTAGCAGGGCCTTCGAGGTGATAGGCAGCATAGGTAACCTTGTCGGCTTCGGCTACGTTGGCAGAACGTAGCTTGTGAGTGATGCTGCGAAGCCAGTCATCCATGTCGAGGGGTTCGACGGAATGGTTAAACTTTGGTGGGTACAGCTTTATAAAGTCATTGATTGACACCAAGTCATTTTGTGGGTGGCGTGTAGTGTTCTGCTCAATCCGCTCCAGCAGGCGGTTAGTCTCACGCTTGTTTCTTTCCGCCTCCAGCATTACTTCGGCCAGAGAAGGTGGGTGAGGCAGTGTTTCACCTCTAGCTGCACTGGCTTCCCCCTGCTCCGAGGCAGCAGGGTTGCTGCGGGTGTTGACCATCCTAGGAGAAAACAAGACAATGGTTTAGATAAGGATGGCTCAAACTTAGCAAGGAAGTGCAGAATGTAATGGATAACACGGAATGCAGAGATGTTCATCCGTATGTCATGGTAATATAAAGCTGCCATATATATACCAACGGTCATACACATCATACATAGTTTAGTACAAGCCCAGGCTACAGTACAACTATGATGAAAGACATTACATCTCATCGGAGGCATTCCAAGCTCCTATACATTATTTGTCTACACCTCCGGAATTGACTACACACTAAGTCGTATTCCACAAGTCACGCAGGACAGTGGAAATACAACTACTACAATACTAGTGGTACTACTACTAACTCAGACAGCTCCGTAGTAGTTCTCATAGAAGTCACCTCCGTAGCCTAGAAGTTCAACATGACCATCCGGGAACAGACGGTCCTGAGGAGCCTGTGGACCAAAGGGGCTAGGATGAGGTCTTGGACCAACAAACGGTGGCCTGCGGGGACCACGGGGTGGGGTGATGCCTCCCACATCACGCCAATCCACCATGTCTGGCAGAGCTGATCTCACAGCATACAGATCCCTTGTATCCATACATCCAGCCTGCACCGCAGGTGCAAACCGAGTCAATGTGGCCCAATGATCAGCACGGGTATTGAAAAGCTACAGCCTCAAGGCCCGATTCTGTCGGTCCTTATCTTCGAGCATCTCGGCAGTGGTACGAGTTAATGTGTCCTCCTGAGTGGAATCAGCATAGATAGCCTGAAGATACCCTTGTGCTCCCGGAAGTGAAGCTGGCATGTAACGGAAGTCGGTGTTCCGAAGCAGGCCAGTCCGGACTCGCAAGATGGTCATCATGGAATAGGCAGCAACCTGCACAGCCATCTCAACAGTAACCCCGAGTCCATAGGAACAGTGAAGGGGCTCGGTAGATCCAGGATAAGAAGGAAATATCCTGACGGTGCAGAGATATTGGCTTTGATTAAAGTCGTGGAACTGCTCTTCGACGGTGTATTCGGGATACAACGGTAGCCCGTCTCAATCATTACCCGGACTAACATAGCAGTATGACCGGGGACGTCGAGGCACCGGGTCAGGCGAACCACTTGGTTTTGAACACGGTTGGCCATCTGAAAGCACAACCACAATGCAAAGACATCAGAATTTCTAGGGAAAATTGGACAGCATAACAGCTGTAAATGCTCAGAAAAAGATTTGAGACATCCACAACAGTTCGCAATACCACTCAACAACATCATATCAAGATTCTGATCCAATTAGCAACATACTAAAATAGTAGAAACTAAATTGGGGCTTGTAACAACATTCCTATAAGCTACTACGGATTAGTAACACGTGAACCTGATAGAAGAAGAGAGCCTAGTCCTTAACCCATGTTGAATGAGAAGAGAATGACTCAGATTAGAGGCATAGGGTAAAGGAGTAAAAGAGCCTTACGTTCCCTCCCACAATCAATTCCCCTACATATAACTAAAGCATTTCTAGACTCGACATCGACCAGTTTGGTTCAATGAACCTACAGGAAGTACGGCTCTGATACCAACGCTGTCAGGACCCCGATTCCAAGTCACATCGATCTAGCCGGAAACACCTCATATCACTTTGCGGCCTCACGCACGGTATCCCACAGGTGTTGCCTTACCATGGCCCGGGACCGTTTGCGCCTTTTGGCTCACGTATATGATAGTGTCGCTAGCATCCATATGACAGAGAACCCGGGCCGACATGGCTAGTCGTGAACCCAAAGCGGCACAGACCTATGGAGACAGGCATACATGTATCACATCGAGCATGTCGGTCATCAGCGAGTGATTCCGGGATGTGGCACTTGGCTAACAGGACTCCGGGGGACCCGAGCTGTAGCAGGCTAGGCAGGACTCCATAAATCACCGCATGACATTTCCCCGAAGGGACAGACATAGGAACGAAGTGAAACACATGCCGGCCAGTCAAGTGTCCTGAACAGTAGTGCTGGGCTAGAAGGACTCCGGTGAACCGGGCTATAGCGGACTACTATGGCTCGAGGAACACTAGACTACATTTCCCCATAAGAAAGGCTGCCAAGGATAAACAACTAGATTGTCGGATCCCACTCATACCAAGCATTTCAATCATACACACAATATGCCCGATATGAGTACATACAACATGGCATCACAACAAAACTCTACAACTCAAGTACTTTATTTAAAGGCTCCAGAGAGCCATACATAACATGTTCATACAGATAGGGGTCACATGACCCGGCACTCAAGTCATACACTCATACAAGCACATGCGGAAGCAACTAGTCTGAGTACAGACTCTAGAAAGAAAGAAGGCTTCTCGAAGCCTGTCTATCTACATAGGGCCCACCATGGCCAGGATCACCACCTGGGTGGCTAGTCACTCGTCGACGTCAAGGTCTACGTAGAACCCATCGGAGGGGGCGGTGTTGTCGTTTGAAAACAGTAATTAAGCAAACATGAGTACAAAGGTACTCAGCAAGTCTTACATCAGAACCTACTATACATGCTTATTCTCAAGAAGGTGGTGGGGTTAATGCAGCAAGCTAGCTTTGACTCTTGGCTAAGCTATCCTACGGAACCTCACCAGTAAAATAGTTTTCGCACACGAGTCCACTACTCACCAACACAATACTCCACCGTGGATCCTCCCTCATCATCCTACGAGAGGGCCATCCTCGATACTCACACTTATCTTGAGTCTTTTAGTAGTGTCCATTAACTTGTCTATGAACTGTATAGGCAACCAAGTAGTCCTTTACCGCGGACGCGGCTATTCGAATAGTTTTATACCCTGCAGGGGTGTACTTCTTCATACACGCTTTCACCACTTACCGCCGCTTACACGACATGTACTCGGCAACCTTCAAGCGGAAGCCCAGCGAGGGTGTCGGCCACGGCCTACCTAAACACATAAGTCTCTAGTCCGGGTTTATCGCCTATCCAGGTTCCATCTGCAGGGAGTCCGGCCAAGGTTTCCACATACGGCCCCGAACGATGTGAACAGGGTCCCGAGACGCCAAACGGGCGCACGGCATACCCGGCCATGGTGTATCTACCGCAACATAGCCCACCCCTAGGGTCAACGCTACGCACGGCCGCCAACACATATCCTACAAACACCAGAAACTATTTGCAACTCCTGCACAGAGTACTAAGGTGGTTAAGAAGCCGAGAGGGTCCATTGGTTTCGGGCCCAATTGACGATAGTAACTGCATCTTAAATCACACATACAGATCTCAGTTCTTAGGGACGGCCTCAATGAAACAACCCACCATGTACTCCTACATGGCCTCTCATTGATACCTTTACCAAAACATGTTCAACACATCCCTCACATTACCCACATAAGCATTTCACTCTAGCCCATCACCCAGATGAACCAGACCTGACACAACTCTAAGCATAGCAGGCATGGCAAGGTAGGAATCACATACATGGCTCAATCAACTCCTACACATGCTAGTGGGTTTCATCTAGTTACTGTGGCAATGACAGGTCATGCAGAGGATAAGGGTTCAACTACCATAGCACACAGCGGTTTGAATCGCGTTGTCTTAATGCAGTAAACAAGAGCAGAAGCGAGAACATGGGTTTGTATCGGAATGATCAATGGTTGCTTGCCTGATGGAGTGGTAGTGGGATACTGCCCTTCAGTTGGATACTCGTGAATATCCTCGGAGGCAGAACCTACCACGAAGAATGCATCGGAACACAATCAACACATGACGATATGCAACAATATGATGCATGCTATGACATGGCAATATGAATGTGTCTTGGCCTAATGCAAGTTATAGTAGAAAGGAATGAACTCATTTGAATCAAAGATTCAAATATTAGCTCATTAAACATGGCCTTAATAGTGCATTTCCTTATTCTGCTTAAACAGCAAGGTAAACTTGGTTTTGTCATGCATGAAACCATTACAGATGGATAGATTGAATTTTTCTGATCATTTTTCATATATAAATCTTTGCATTTGGAGCTATGGTTGATTTTCTATGATTTTTAGAAGTTTTACTATTTTCTGGAATTCTGAATAAAAATAAATCCAGAAAATGCATTACTGCGTCAGCATTGCGTCATGCTGACCTCAGCAGGTCAAAGGCGCCAGCCCAGGTCAAACCTGACTGGTGGGCCCCTTCTGTCAGCCTCTCAGCTAATTAACAGGATTAGATTAACACTAATTAGCTGTCAGTGGGGCCTGGGCCCACATGTCAGTGACTGATTTAATTAAAATTAATTAAAACTAATCCTAAATTAGTTAGCAGACCGGCCCCACCTGTCATAGACTCAGGGGGGGTCTACCTGGGCCCACCCAGGGTCAAACTGGGTCAAACTCGCCGGCGTTGAGCCGCCGGCGAGGCCGAGACGGCGGAGGGCTTCGGATTTGGTCCTCCAGTGACCAAATCGACGGTGGAGACGTGCTACGCGTAGCTGGGGCTCATGCGCATCTAGTAGGGCAAGTGGGAGGAGCTGGGGTGGAGCGAGCTCGCCGGAATCGAGCTCGTGGCGGCGGCCGGAGTTCGGACGGGGTGGGTTTCGACGCTACGGTGCACGAGAGAAAGAGCTGGTGAAGGCTACGAGATCCTGGTGCTGCACTGAGCACAACGGCGAGCTTGGTTCGAGCCACTGTGGCTCTGGCCACGACGGCGCCCATGGCCGCGGCGGGGAGCTCTCGGGTGCGGTGGAACAGGCGGCTATAGAGGCCAAACGAGCACGGGAGCCTAGGGGGAAAGGAAGAGGAGCTCACAGTGGGAGTCGGAGGGGGGTCAGCGAGCTCGGGGAGGACTTGAGGCCGGCGAATCGAACGACGGCGTCCGGTGCCGTGGACGGGGAAGAAGGGCACCACGGTCGTCTTGGGGTCGTCCGAGCTTGCGTGAGTCGACGGAGAGGTCCAGGGTGACGAGGCGGAGCGATTGGCTCGTCGGAGGGGCGAGGGAGTGGCTGTGGTGGCAACTACGGCGATCGGCGGCGAGGTACGCGCTCGGCCATCGCGGGAGAGAGTGAGGGAGACGAGGGGGAGAGTGCGAGAGGATGAGAGGGGGACGTGGGGGTCGCGTGGCACCCTGGTCTCCAGGACGTCGGCAGAAGCAGGAGGTGGCCGGCGCGTGGCCGGCGCGCGGCGAGCACGTGCCCCTACCTCCTGGCGCGAGGAGGACGACGATTGGCGAAGCTAGTAGGCTGTGCCGAGCCAGGTGGGCTGGCCAGCTCAGGTAAGTCCCAGGTGGCTTCCTTCTCTCTTTTTTTTGTAAATTTGTTTATGTTTTCTATTTAATTGCAACTGTTGGGCTTTATTAAAAATACTAAAACGTTTCCAAAAATCCTGAAAATAATTGTGGGCTCTGTTTAGATTATTTGGGCATTTAATTTATTTTATAGCATTTAAATGCCCAAATTCAAATACTTATGATTTAATTCAATGACCTTCTGTTGACCTAGAAAAATGTGCACCAATTTTGCCAGAGGTTTTAACCCAAGACGAAGAGGGTGAACTTTTTAGAAGGGCATTTCAGGTTCATTGAAAATAATTTTAGTAAACCCTAGTTGTTTCCATGGGGGTGTTGGGGGTTCTGTCATCCCCATTTCAAATTTAAGAGGAAAATAAACATGATGCACACTCTAATGCTTGAACTAGCTAGGGTGTGACATACATTCAATGTACTGACCTACACGGCTGCAACGTCTCATGTAGCAGATATGTTTCTTCTGACGAGTAAGAGTACGGTACAGGGTTACGGTCTACACTCAACCTGCCGATGGCGTTGATGGGACTCCGCACCTGATTGTTTGTTTCCGTTGGGACTTATGAGGTATATATCAGTTTTACGTTATTTATACATGTGATTGCACTTTGATATATACATTAATGTACTGTGTGTGCCAGCATACCAATCCAGGGAGGGCACAGATACACAGAGGCTTGACCGTCTGAGGTCGGGTCGCTACATTACGTGTGGCACAATGGAGTTACGCGCTGCAAATTAGAACTGTCATCAGGGCCTGCCGATATTCTAGGCCATCCGGCTTCCCCTTTAATTCCCGCGGCCATTATAACCTTAGCCTCTTCAACCTTTCGATCCCGCCCCACAACACAACAAGCACAACCACGAGAACACATAGAGAGGGGATGCCTAGAGGCACTCCAATGGAGTTCGGCGAGCATAAAGTGGAGACCCACGCGAGGGAGACTGATCTCTTGGTGGTGTACACCATCGACCCGGCCATGGTGGACGACTACATCAACACCGTTGAGCAGTTGCTTGCTCAAGACAAGTACAAGGTGGTCGGCATCGACCTCCAGTACATTGTCGATCATCCCAACATAGATAAGAAGGTTGTCGACGCCCAGTTGTGCGTGCGCCATCATGTCCTCATCTACCACTACTGCATGGCCACAGAGCCTTGCAACCGTTTCACCAAGTTTGTAAACAACAACGACTACAAGTTCGCCACGGTGGAAACCACCAACGATGTAAAAGCGCTCAGGGTTACGGGCTTGCCCTGCTAGAACCTTGTTGAAATCCGTGAGCACTACAGGGTCTGGGGTAGCATGAAGAAGGACTCCCTCGTTGAACTCACCTCAGCCATCATCGACCCATACTATGAAAAGATGAAGTAGGATGCCAACAGAACACGTCCCGTATCCTGGCACGGGGCTTGGATGCGGCAACTGGATGAACCTCACCTCAGGTTCATGGCCAAGAGTGTGTACACATGCTACGAGATGCACAGGCGGATCGTTGACATGAGGAAGTGCCTTGTTATGGAGATCAACGAGGCCGAATGAGCCACAACCAGAGTAAGCGTCACAAGAAGTAGATGATGATCAGATGATCATTTATCCTAGCTAATCATGCATGTAATATATAGTTTACTTTGGTGTGTAGAAATGTCACGTGTGTAGTAGCCACCTATGTAATTATGCATGTAATAGTTTACTTTGGTGTGTGCAAATGCCATGGTTGTAGTAGCCACCTTTGTAAGTGGATGTTTGATTTGGTTATGCAACCATGTCCTTATAAAATTGTGTGTGTGTGTGTGTCTACATATATATATATATAGGGTCGCGCTATTCGTCATCTTGGGTGAGAAATAGTTATTCTTCGCCCCCTCTCTATTTTGACATTAATGCATCGTATTTTTACGTTTCGTAAATTTTATCTTATTTTATACATAAAAAGAGAACGTAAGAAAATATGTACTCGCCGTAAAAAATATTTTATGTTACATAAAATTACGAATGTAAAAACTTAGTGTAAAACATACATAAAATGTGATTTTTCTGGTCTTATGACCTATATTTTGGTTTTTTCATACCAAATTTTACATATTGAATCAATATGCATTTAACCATTTATTTTATAAACGTAATTTATTTAGGAAGCGACCGTAAGATTACCTCGGGGTGAAGAATAATGTATTCTGCACCCTGGATGATGAATAGTAACACTATATATATATATGTTGTTTGTTCTATATGCAATCCCATCGCACAACACACACATCTTATTAGCAGCAATCGTCTGTGTTATTATCGATCTTCGCACACATTTTTGATTACACACCTGTTTGTCGCATATCACACACATCTTGTTATATTGAACCGTTTCTGTTCTCTTATCTCAACACAAACAATTCATCCGAGTGAACTGCATGTCGTATATTGCACACACTTTGATCTGGCTGACCATTTGTTTTGTGTTGCCTAATCACAAACAGTTCATCCAAGTGAACCGCATGATGTATATCGCACACACCTTCACATGGATGCCCGTTTCTTTTGTTCCTCCTCATCGCAAATAGTTAATTGAACTAAACCGTATGCCATGCATCACACATGCAACTAAAATCAGAACCGTGTTTGATGCATCCATCATCGCAAACGTTTTGCACCTTTTTGATGGGTTTTTTACACCACTGATTGCGATTATTGCATCGCACACAGTTTCGTCGAAGGGTCTCTGATTGTAGTGCCGCGTTAGCAGCATCCTGCAGTAGTGTTATGTCTACATGTGGGATGTGGATGCAATCAGTTTGGTTGATGGAATTTTATGCATATTAGGGTGAATGTTTAGCTTGGG
Organism: Triticum urartu; assembly: GCF_003073215.2. Taxonomy (NCBI): domain Eukaryota; kingdom Viridiplantae; phylum Streptophyta; class Magnoliopsida; order Poales; family Poaceae; genus Triticum; species Triticum urartu. Next base: position 259,921,533 of record NC_053027.1, read on the forward strand.
TAAAAATTTCAGATTCAACTGATGAAGGAAATATGGACCCACCCTGAAACTTGGTGGTTTTCCCAAATTATAACCGTGTGCGATGACTTCCATTTTCCTAGATTGTTCTTCAAAAATACACCGGAGTGATATTAACCAGACACGATTGGCTCTACTAAATTGTTTCCTCTGAAATGCTTTGTGGACAAAAAACCCTCACCGCCCAATTCAAAAAGGTAAAAAGAAAACCCTCACCATCCCCACGTCACAAAACCCTCACCCCGCCCGCCACCCCGTCCCCTTTCAAACTTGCACTCCTCTGCGACTTTATATGTCACCGCCTATCATCGCGGCGACCACTTATCTCGACGCTTGTCGCCGCCGCCGGCTGCCAGCAAACCCCACCGCATTTCGCCACCGCTGCTTGCCCCCGCCTATCACCATCGACTCTCTCAACGCTGCTCATCATCGACCCAGCTCCGCCCGATTCAGGAATCTACAGTATTGAGGTTTTTTTCTCGTGGACAACCAGGTAACTAATTTATTGAAATATTCCCTCATCTCATATCCCTGTCTATCTTCCCCTTTTAATCACCCGTCCGAAATCTCCATGAATTCATTTTTCTTCCAGTTGATTCGAGGGTTTTCTTTCATTCATAGAGTGTATAGTGCACGGACACATCAGGCCTTTGCAGCCTTGGCCAGACAGCTGAGGAGTTACATCTCACTGTTACCAGATGACTTCAGGAGGCGCACGTTATGTTCAATCTCACCCTACCTCGGTTGGCATGGCCTACTTTTCTAAACATATACTATATATTGCTACATTTGGATAAAGGGTGCCACATGCATCATATACATCAAAGGGGATATTTCTACTTTCTATATTAGGCAAATTAATGATGTATTGTTCTTTCGATTACTCTCATATTTTCATGACATCATGGTTACACTATCTGTTTAATTATAAATTGTTGTCCTTTGATTTCAACTATTGTACTGCTCTTTCAATTACTCCCATATTTGCATGTTACCATATTCTTTAACAATCTTACCATTTTCTGTAGTACATCCCTTGCTTTGCAACAACATCTGTAGTACACAATCTTGCCCTTCACATAATTGAAGACTGCAGGGGTCAATCCTATTTTGGCACGGGCCTTTGGACAGAAATTTCTAAGTTTTATGTAGTGAAAGCTGGCACTAAAATTGCACTACACATAAAAGAGCCTGGTCATATGATATATGCTAACTTCCCCCATGATATCATCCATCCAGACTTTCTTCGAACTAAGTGTTCTTTTCAAGTATCTCCATGTTGACTTTCCTAGCAATATCAAAGGAATTGTGTAGTATTTAACCAACCAATTGTTATTCCATTTTCTGACTCTGCTCCTACCAAGTAACTTCTAGTTACCAATACACTTTTCTTCTGCCCTGTTCTAACTAAGTATTCCCTATACACCCACTTCTATCAGAAAGCGCCACCGCCAAGGAGACTCCAAAGGTGGTGGACGAGACTGCCAACAAGCGGAGGCGGGTCGACCAAGAACTGCAAGCGACTCCGGCAGGCCTAGACTTCATCAGGAGCTTCCTCGATGATATGTTGATAATCATCATCTCCCTCCTCCCAATCAAATATGGTGCGCGGACAACCGTCCTTTCCCGATGGTGCCGCCCCCTATGGCACCCACCCCTCTCGACCACATAGATGTCCACAAGCTCTACCATGGCCATCGCAAAAGCTTGGACGCATTGTCCTAGATCCTCGGCAGACACCATGGCCCACTCAGAGGCCTTATCGCAGGCAAGTTTTGTTCCAATGGCAAGGACCGAGCCAAGCTTGACGAGTGGTTCTGATCCCCTGCCCTAGATCATCTCGAGGAGCTCAGTTTTTAATGATGGGAACATGTGTTGTCGATACATCTCCAATGTATCTATATTTTTTATTGTTCCATGCTATTATATTATCAATCTAGGATGTTTTATACGCATTGTTGTGTTATTTTATATCATTTTTTGGGACTAACATATTGATACGTCCATTTTGCATCTTGTTTTCCTACTGTTATTTATAGTGCTTTTATCCAATATAAAACTTTGTGGAGTAATGTTAATGCCTTTTCTCTCATAATATACCAGCTTTACACAACGAGGGAGAATACCAGTAGTTGGAATTCTGGACCTGAAAAAGCTATGTCAGGGATACCTATTCTGCACATCTCCAAATGAGCTGAAAATTTACAGAGAATAATTTTGGAATATATAAAAAAATTGGAGAAAAGAAATACCAGAGGGGGCCACCCAGGAGCCTACTAGGCACCAGGGGGCGCCACCCCCTCCAGGCGCACCCTGGTGGTTAGTGGGCTCCCTAGCCCACCTCAAGTGCCCATCTTCTGGAACATAAGGTCTTTTGACGTAGAAAAAAATAAGGAGAGGACTTTCAGGATGGAACGTCGCCACCTCGAGGAGGAACTTGGGCAGGAGCACTTTTGCTCTCCGGTGGAGCGATTCTTCTAGGGACACTTCCCTCCGGGAGGGGGGAATCGAAGCCATCGTCATCACCAACAACCCTCTCGCCTTGGGAGGATCAATCTTCATCAACGTCTTCACTAGCACCATCTCATCTCAAAACCCTAGTTTATCTCTTGTGTTCAATCTTGTATCAAAACCTCAGATTGGCACATGTGGGGGACTAGTAGTGTTGATTACATCTTGTAGCTGATGCTAGATGGTTTATTTGGTGGAATATTATATGTTCAGATCCATTATGATATTTATTACTCCTCTGATCTTGATCATGAATATTATTTGTGAGTAGTTTCTTTTGTTCTTGAGGACATAAGAGAAGTCATGTTACAAGTAATCATGTGAATTTGATATTCGTTTGATATTTTGATGGTATATATGTTGTGATTCCCTTAGTGGTGTTATGTGAACGTCGACTACATGACACTTCACCATCTTTGATCCTGAGGGAATGCATTGTGGAGTAGTTATTAGATGACGGGTTGCTAGAGTGATAGAAGCTTAAACCCTAGTTTATGCAATATTCCGTAAGGGGTTGATTTGGATCCACATGTTTAATGCTATGGTTAGATTTTATCTTAATTCTCCTTTCATAGTTGTGAATGCTTGCGAGAGGGGTTAATCATAAGTGGGAGGCTTTTTCAAGTAAGAACAGTACCCAAGCACCAGTCTACCCACATATCAAATTATCAAAGTAGCGAACGTGAATTAAACAAACATGGTGAAAGTGACTAGATAAAATTCATGTGTGCCCTCGAGAACATTTTACTTATTATCAGACACCGTTTCGGCCTGTCCTTTGCTACAAAAAGGATTGGGCACCTTTCTGTGCTTATTTTTACTATTGGTAATTGTTACTTGTCACAAATTATCTTGCTATCAAACTACTGGTTAGCGATAATTTCAGTGGTTGCAGAAATTACCTTGCTGAAAACCGCTGCTTGTCATTTCCTTCTGCTCCTCGTTGGGTTTGACACTCTTACTGATCAAAAGGACTACGATTGATCCCCTATACTTGTGGGTCATGAAAACTCTTTTTTGGCACCGTTACCGGGGAGAAAAGCACTCTTGGTAAGTGGAAATTGGGAAGTAAAAAATTAGATTACGTGCTGAAATTTATTGTTACTTGTTACTATGGAGAACAATCCTTTGAGGGGCTTGTTCGGGGTATCTTCACCTCGACCGGAAACACAAAGAGTTTCCCCTCAACCTACTGCACCTACTGAAAATATTGGTTATGAAATTCCTTCTAGTATGATAGAGCAACTACTAGCTAATCCTTATGCATGAGATGGAACAAAGCATCCTGATATGCACTTGATATATGTGGATGAAATTTGTGGATTGTTTAAGCTTGCAGGTTTACCCAGAGATGAAGTTAAGAAGAAGGTTTTCCCTTTATCTTTGGGGGGGGGGGTCATTGACATGTTATAGGCTATGTGATGATAGAGCATGGAACTCGAACCGATTGAAAATGGAATTTCACCAAAAGTTCTATCCTATGCATCTAGTTCATCGTGATCCGAATTATATATATAATTTTTGGCCTCGTGAAGGAGAAACTATCACCCAAGCTTGGGGGAGGCTTAAGTCAATGTTATATTCATGCCCCAATCATGAGCTCTCAAGAGAAATTACTCAAAGAATTTCTATGCTCGGCTTTTTCATAATGATCGATCCATGCTTCGTACTTCTTGTACTAGTTTTTTATGAAGAAGACTATTGAATTCACATGAAATCTCTTGGAAATAATGAAACACAAGTCTGAAGATTAGGAATTCGACAAATGTAAGGAGTCAGGTATAAAACTTGTGTTTGATTCTATTAAAACTTTTATGGTTACTGATGCTTTTCATAATTTTAGCACTAAATATGAACTTGACTCTGAGACAGTAGCTTCTTTTTGTGAATCATTTGCTACTCACGTTGATATCCCTAAGGAGAAGTCATTTAAATATCATCCCCCTATTAAATAAAAGTTTGAGGAACCAGTTATATTTAAGGATGAAACTATTATTTACAATGTTGATCCAGTTGTGCGTACTACGTATATTGAAAACCCACCTTTTCATGTTAGGATAAAGGAACGTGCTAAAGTTTCAGCCGGAGTCAACAAAAGTAATATTAGAGCACCTAGACCCTCTGACAAATTAAAGTAGAACCTATTATTGCTATGGTTAAAGATCTCTTGGTTGATAATGTTGATGGGCATGTTATTACTTCTGTGATGAAGCTACTAGAATTGCCAAACCCAATACTAAAGATAATAATAAACCCGTTGTTGGCATGCCCATTGTATCAGTTAAAATAGGAGATCATTGTTATCATGGCTTATGTGATATGGGTGCTAGTGTTAGTGCTATTCCTTCTGCTCTTTACCAAGAAATTATGAATGACATTACACATGCTAAAATAGAAGATATTGATGTTATTATTAAACTTGCTAATAGAGATATTATCACACCACTTGGGATCATTAGAGATGTTGAAGTATTGTGTGGAAAAATAAAATACCCTACTGATTTTCTAGTTCTTGGTTCTCCACAAGATGATTTTTTCCCATTATATTTGGTAGACCTTTCTTGAACACTATTAATACTAAGATAGATTGCAAGAAAGAAACTGTCAGTGTCAACTTTCATGATGTGTCTCATGAGTTTAGTTTCTCTAAGTTTCGTAGGTAACCCCATGATAAAGAATTGACTAGTAAGGATGAAATGATTGTTTTTTCTTCTATTGTCGTACCCCCTACTAATCTGCTAGAACAACACTCGCTCTACCATGAAAATGATATGCACTTGCATGAAAGAAATGAAATAGATAGGATTTTCTTTGAACAACAACCTATTCTCAAACACAATTTACCTATTGAAAATCTAGGAGGTCCTCCTCCACCTAAGGTTGATCCTGTGTTTGAATTGAAACAATTACCTGATACATTGAAATATGCTTATTTAGATAAAAAAAGAAGAGACATCATATTATTATTAGTGCTAACCTTACAGAGCATGAAGAGAAAAGATTATTAAAAACTCTGAGGAAGCACTGAGTTGCTATTAGATATAGTCTTGATGATCTTAAGGGCATTAGTCCCACTCTCTGTTAGCACAAGATTAATATGGAGCCTGATGCTAAACCAATTCTTGATCATCAGCGACGACTGAATCCTAAGATGAAGGAAGTGGTAAGAACTGAAATATTAAAGCTTCTGGAAGCAGGTATAATTTATCCTATAGCTGATAGTACATGGGTAAGTCATGTTCATTGTGTTCCTAAGAAACAAGGCATTACTACTGTTCCTAATGATAAAAATGAACTTATCCCACAAAGAATTGTGAGTGGTTATAGAATGGTAATTGATTTAAGAAAATTAAACAAAGCCACAGGATCATTATCCTTTACCTTTTATTTATCAAATGTTATAAATATCACCTAAGCACACACACTTTTGCTTTCTTGATGGATATTTTGGTTTCTCTCAAATACCCGTATCACAACCCGATCAAGAGAAAACCACTTTTACCTTCCCTTTTGGAACTTATGCTTATAGACGTATGCCTTTTGGTTTATGTAATGCGCCTGCTACCTTTCAAAAATGTATGACTGCCATATTCTCTAACTTTTGTGAACAGATTGTTGAGGTTTTCAAGGATGATTTTTCTGTTTAAGGAACTTCTCTTGATGATTTCTTAAGCAACCTTGATCGAGTTTTCCAGATATGTGAACAAACTAATCTTGTCTTGAATTGGGAGAAGTGCCACTTTATGGTGAATGAAGGTATTGCCTTGGGGCACAAAATTTCTGAATGATGTATTGAGGTGGATAAAGCTAAAGTTGATGCAATTGAGAAAATTTCGTGTCTTAAAGATATTAAAGGTATAAGAAGTTTTCTTGGTCATGCTGGTTTCTATAGGAGATTTATTAAAGACTTCTAAAATTTCTAGGCCTCTTACCAATCTCTTGCAAAAGGATGTTACGTTTGTTTTTTATGATGATTGTGTAGAAGCCTTTGAAACACTTAAGAAAGCCTTAACTTCACCTATTGTTCAACCACCTGATTGGAACTTTCCTTTTGAAATCATGTGTGATGCTAGTGATTATTTTGTTGGTGCTGTTCTAGGATAAATAGTTGATAAAAAATAAATTTTATCCATTATGCTAGTACGACTCTAGACAGTGCCCAAAGAAATTATGCTACTACTAAAAAAGAATTTCTACCATTTTTGTTTGCTTGTGATAAATTCAAATCTTACATAGTTGATTCTAAAGTAATTGTTCACACCGATCATGCTTCTATTAAATATCTTATGTAAAAGAAAGATGCTAAACCTAGACTCATTAGGTGGGCTCTTTTGTTACAAGAGTTTGACTTGCACATCATTGATAGGAAAGGAGCTGAGAACCCTGTAGCTGATAACTTGTCTAGGTTAGAAAACATTCTTGATGACCCACTACCTATTGATGATAGCTTCCCTGTTGAACAACTATCTGCTAAATTTATACCACCTAGTTTCACATATCAACAAAAGAAAAAATTCTTCTATGATTTAAGACATTACTTTTGGGATGACCCACATCTTTATAAAGAAGGAGTAGATGATATTATTAGACATTGTGTACCTAAGCATGAACAGGAACAAATCCTACGAAAATGTCACTCCAAAGCCTACGGAGGACATCATGCGGGAGATAGAACTACGCACAAGGTATTACAATCTGGTTTTTATTGGCCTACTCTTTTCAAAGATGCTCGTAAGTTTGTCTCAACTCACTACTGTAGGATGCTGCTAACGCGACACTATGATCAGAGACCCTTCGAGAAACTGCGTGTGATGCAATGATCGCAAACGATGGTGTAGGACAACCGTCAGAAATGTATAAAATGTTTGCGATGACGGATGCATCAAACACGGTTCAGATTATAGTTGTGTGTGCGATGAGGGGCATACGGTTGATCTATACGAACTGTTTGTGATGGGACAGAACAATAGAAACGGGCAGCCAGATCAAGGTGTGTGCGATATACGGCATACAGTTCACTCTGATGAACTGTTTGCGATGAGTGAGGTGAACACAAACGATTCGGCGTAACAAGATGTGTGTGATACCCGGCAAACAAGACGGTAATCAGAATTGTGTGCGATCATTATAGACAGCCCATATAGTCTTTTTTGTGAATTGTGTGCTCATCAGCGCGCACAGTTCAACAAACCAACCTGTTGGCAATAATGTGGAAGATCTTTGTCGAATACATATTACTAACCGTCTGCGATGAGATTGACAGGATAAACAGAGATATATACAGTCTGCTTAATTTAGTCCTTCTTCTTGTTGTTGTTCTTGTTGGATGGCCCCACGACATCGTCTTAGCAAGGACGTTTCTTGCCGCTGACCGTTGGCTTTTCATCACCGTCGCCGTCATCATCGTCGTTGCTGTCGTCGTCCTCCTCCTTGTTCGATCATTCCTCCTCATCATCATCATTGTCCTCTTCTTCGTCCTCCGATGACTCCTCGTCCATCTGGTTGACGTCTGACGACTCCGAAGGCGGTGTCCCTTCCATGAACCGAATATACTCGAGGTCTGGGCTCGACGCCAGACTCGTGGAAGACGAGTGGGATGATTCCGATGTTGACCTATCATCGGGTGCCAGACTGCTGGCCGAACTGTCGTCCTCGCTATCGCTCGACATGGCTACAGAGTGTGTGCCAATGTGTAGCGCGGCCTGCCGGGGACGATGAAGATGGTGGACACTTAAGCAGGGTATGCCGAGAAGTGGAACTGCCAATTGAAGCGGGGATTGAAGCTGGGGTTGATGTACTATCTAACCGCTGATATAATCAATCATAATTATTTGTACCCAGTCGCTCCAAATTCCCGGGGTTGCGCAGGACTCCTATTGGCTATTTGGTTGGATTCCTTTTTTAGGACAAAAACAAGGAACGGGTTTTGGGATTATGCACCGGTACTGGTACGAACGGAGTAGAACAGTTAGAAAGCAATACATTGAACTCTTCTTATTGATAAAGCCAGTAATAATCAAACTAGAAAGGAAAAGAAAAAGACAAAGAAAAATATCTGCACGAATCTTCGCGTAACATCATTGGCATATATAGGACCTAGATGTGCATTACTTAGAGCACATCTAGATGTGCTTTAGCAATACTGTCAAACAAAACCCCTAATCATCATTGCAAACAGCGCATAGAACATGGCTAATGCGCAACCACAAGTGCACATGCTAGTTCCTTCTTGTCTCTTACTTTCATCTGTTGCCTGTGATTGATTCTTTCTTACTTCATCGTACTAATTGTACATTCCAGATCGGCCAGTTTCTTCTTCAGCTTTACGTTATCTTCTCGAGCTCGGTGATAACACTCCGAGCCATGCTATCGGATTACGGGTTCCGGCAAAACCCTTGAGGTTCAAACACTGGGGTGCACACAAAGATCTCCCCCTCTCTAGCTCGCACACTCAATGATCTCCCGCCCTAGCTTCGACGGACCCAAAGAACACGGGACACAAGATTTATACTGGTTCGGGCCACCGTTGTGGTGTAATTCCCTACTCCAGTGTGGTGTGGTGGATTGCCTCTTGGGCTGTGGATGAACAGTTACAAGGGAAGAACAGCCTCCTGAGGAGAGGTGTTCTTGTGGTTGGTGAGCTTGTGTGTTTGAGAAAGATCTGGATCCTCTCTCCCCTCTAGACCCGTTTTTCCTACTATGGTGGTGGCTAGTCCTATTTATAGAGGCCCTGGTCCTCTTCCTGAATATTGAGCGGGAAGGGATCCCACAATGGCCAAATTCGAAGGGAGACAACTAGTACAAGTTATCCTGACAAAAGTAGTCTTTGCTTACCAAAGGCTCTGGTGGTGACGTCGTCTTGGGCTCCACGGTGACCTCCGTCCTGTCGTCCTGCTGGTCTTGGTCTTGTTGCACAAATATGGAAACAATCGCCTAATGCCTTGGAACTCCTCGCCTGCGCTTGCCTCCTTAGCACCAAAGAGGAAGCGAGGACACTGTGCTTTTTAGCGCCCGCCTGGTCTTGATCGTCATGGCTTACGTCATTGGAACCTCGCGAGGTTTGCCTTGCCTTGATCTCTCCGCCCCTCGCGAGCCAGCCTGGTGAGGCCGCCCCTGAGGAGGTCTTGCATCGTCCGCCTCACAAGGCTTGGCCCCTTGCGAGTGTCTTGGGTGTTTACTGGTGAAGATGGCCCTTACGGGGCCGCTGGAGGAGCCACGTCGCGGGTCGCAGGCAGGCAAGTCTAGGGACCCCCGTTCCCAGAGCGCCGACAGTAGCCACCGGACCCAAGGCACGCTCGGGCTTGGCTTTGAGGCGAAGCCAAATGTCAAGTGCAAAGTGTCGCGGGCCCCAACAGCCTGCGGCCTTGGTTGACGCGTGGCAACTAATTGGACGTGTGCGTCTCCGCTTCCCCACGTAGCCTTGAAATCCACCTGGCTAGGCAGCCATGGCATCCTACACAGTTACCTCCCCGTTGCTAGCAATGCACTCCCCAACTTCTTCACTTCCTTGTACCTCTACTTTCTCTTCCAATACAACTTGAGCTCTGCCCTAATTACCATGGCTTCGAACTGAATGGAGAAAGGGAAGAAGCCCCTGTCCTCAGCCAACTCAACTCCGGCCGTCGAGCCCGCCGTCGGCCGATCGCGGGTGGTCAATCGGGAGGCCATGGACAAGGTCCGCCTTGCGCTTGCTACCAGCTTCAACGAATGGGGAGGGATGGTGGGCTGGCCTGCGTCTCGAGCCTCCATTGATAGGACGGCCACCGAGGTCATGTTCTTCATCGATGCTCTGTGGGGTGGCCTGGTTCCCCCTTCTCCACCTTCTTCGATGTCGTGCTTTCTCATTACCAGATCCATATGCTGCATCTTGATCCCCAAACAGTTGCCCTTCTCGCCGTCTTCGCCTTTGTCTGTGAGGCCATGGTGGGCATTGCCCCTTCTGTGGCCCTCTTGCGCCATTTCTTCTCAATGCACCTAACGAACCCCCGGTAGTGCTCTGGGTGCGTGAGTTTCCAGGCCGTGGCGGCGACGGCCGGCTCGGGGATTGATTTTGATCTCCCACAATCCACAAGCGAGTTTCGGATGCGGTGGGTGTATGTCGATGTCGGAGTACTCAGCCCCCTGCTCTCGCTTCCGTCGTCGCCCGTCGTCCCCAACTCCAGCTGGGGTCACGAGGAGCCCGCGGGTTCCCGTCTCGCCTTCGTCTGGCTCCGGCTGAGAAGGCTGAAGGATCTCGACGTGATTGTGCCCAAGGTGATGAAGGAGTTCCTCCGACGCCGCATTGCCCCACTCCAGCGCCGTTCCCATCCGATGTGGGCCCTGACCGGCGACCAGGATCGCATGAGGCTTCAGGCTTCGGGGCTTCCGACCGAGGCACGAAGGACGGTGCTCGAGGTCTTGGCCAGTGACCGCTCGCCGGGTGACTTGCCTCAAGCGGGTTGTTGCTTGTACGACTGCTCGAACAGGGTGGAGTTCGCGGGGCAGATGCCCTAATTTGATGAGTGCGGGCTGCGCCCAGTTGGCCTCATGGGGCTCCATGAGAACCCCATCGTTGTGGGTTCTCTTCCTGCTACCGGTGCCGAGCTCTCCCCAGGGGTGGACGCAGGGGGGCAAGCACCACTGGAGGCCGGAGGCACAGGCGCCGAGGTGTCGATGCTTCCTGGGGCTCCCGAGGCGTCATCCTCGGGAACCCGTGATTCCTGCCCTGGGGCAGCAGCTGAGAAGGTGACGCAGTCCGCTGTTCCTGTAGCCGAAGCTCCTGCCTCGGCAGGTCATCGCGAGGCGGAGCCCAATAGCTCTCCTCAGCATGGTGCTCCTGAGGTCGTTTCCTTGGCTGCTTCACCAGTCACGCACCGCGCTGGTCGTCACGTGCAACGCTTGGGCCGGTTCCATGTGGACTTCAAGGCGCTCTGAAAGAGGAAGAGGTCTCCGAGCTGCAGCAGTGGTGTTGTCCGGCCGTTGAAACATAGGAAGTACATCGATGTAGATGAGTAAGTACCTTATCTCTGTAATTCCTCGTGTGCCGCTTTCCTTGACGGTGGTTTTCCAGGATCCCATCTGCCAAGGCCATGGGGCCCCTGGTGATGCAACCGCCTCCTGCCTCGAGTCTTCCGCTGGCCCTGAGCGTCCCAAGCCGGCATGCTGCCCCCATCACAGGGTCGGCCGGAGAGGCACGTGCGCCGGCTTGGCGCCTTGATCCTGCACTCCTGCCGTCTCTTCTTCGTGGCCTCATCGGGGGTGTGACAAGCATGCCAAGGCCTCCTCCTCTGGTTATGGACGACGATTGGATGGCTACGGCCTTGGTCCCTTCTTCGAGCAGTGAGCCTCATCCCAACCAGGCTCCTGCTGAAGCCCAGTTGGCATCCGGAGGGGCGCCAGCCCCCAGCCCCTGCAGGAAAAGGGCGAGTTGCTTCAGGTCCCATCGATGGCCCCTGCTGTGGAGGACGGAGCCGACTGCACGCTCAAAGCTGCGCACGAAAGGAGCGTCGTCCGCCACGAGCTCTTCCGGGAGGCGATGGGCACGATGAACCGGCTTGGTGGAGAGCTCGCGGATGTAGACGCACGCCTCAAGGCCGAGGGTCTTCGGCTAGTGGAGGAGTGGCATAAGCTGAAAGTGGCCATCAACCTCGGGCGCCACCAATGCGAGCTTGATAATGCGAAGGCCGAGGCGTCTCTCGCGACCTCGCGCGAAGCTTGCGCCCGCGCTTTGGAAGAAGCTCAGGAAGATGGTCGACATCGTGAGATCACCGAGAAGCGCGCGTGAGAGCTCCAAGCCTGGAGGGCTTCCTTGGAGCAGGAGGTGGAGGCGCGCAAGGCCGCCTTAGCGTTGATGAGGGGGACGCCTGTTGAGGAGGAAGAGATCCTGAGGCGCGAGCAGGCGCTGGCGCTGGAAGTCGCGGAGTGCAGCCTTGAGCTGGAGCAGTTGGAGACGAGGGAGCGCCAGGTTGCCCAAGCTGAGGATGTTGTCGGCGCGCACGAGGCTAAGGCCCAGGAGGAAGTTGATCACCGAGCGGACGAGGCTCGCACCAACCTTGTGGGCAGGTACGACCTGAAGTTGAAGCTTGTGGAAGCCAAGGCTATGGGGAGGACCAAGGCCCTCAGGTCAGGGACGGACGAAGCCGAACGTCGCGAGGAAGCCGCTGTAGCTGCCCTGTCTTTAGTGCAAGCCGACCTGGCTTCCGCACGTGCCGAGCTGTCTTCTCTTCAGCAGCGGATCGCCGGCACTGAATCCTCCGTGCAGCGGGGCAGGGAGGAAGTGCTCCGGTGGCGGACGCTGGAGCACGAGCATGCCCCCATGCTCCAAAACCTCAGGACCAAAGCCAACATGGTGCTGGGCACTGTCTGTGACGAGAATGCGCCTCATCCCCACTCGAACAACTATGCCAGTCACCTCCTTTTCTTCACCGACATGGTGACGCGCTTGGAGAATCGATCTGAGAGGGCTCGCCTGCTTGTCGAGGAGAGGACCCGCGGCCTTCTCAAGCGTGCGTTCTCTCGTGTCCTCAGCCATCTCCGGAACACCTACCCCAACTTTGACTTCGACGCCGCCATTGCTCCAGTGCCCCAGGCCATCTGGGATGACCTGGCACGCTGGGTTGAGGACAATGTGGACGCCCTAGTCAGGTCCTTCACCTCCGAGGATGATGCGGTGGTGGTCGCTGCAAATCGAGGCAACGTAGTGGACGATGGCGAGGGTGGCGCCGGCGATGGCGGCGACGATGCCGGTGACGATGACGAAGACGTCGGCGATGGTGACAGCGATGCCGGCGATGCGTCTGAGGGTGACCCAGAGGACGTGGTGAGTGACATGCCTGATTGAACCCACGCTTCTTTGTCGCTGACCCTACATATGAAAGCTCGGGCACGACCCTGAAGGTTGTAAGAGCATTTTGGGAGGGGAAGCCCCTCATGTAAACAGATTATTGCTTTTGTTCTTTAGGCTAGGCTAAAGATGTGTTTCCATAAATCCACGAGTCCCGCCATGAGCCTACTACTGCAATTTACCTTTGTCTGGGCCAGTTCTGGACCGGGTCATCAGGTCTTGAGTTCCGGAGAAGCCTGTCGATCCGCCCGAGGGGGCCTCGCAAGAAGCGAGCGTTTAGCCATGGAAGGACGTGTGTGCAGCACGCGCGTGCCGTGCCCAGCCCCCGCTCGCGAGGAGCTCTCGAGGGGGGAGGCAGCAGGGGTGAACCCCGAACCAGGGCAAGGAGCCAAATCACAAGAAATCGCACGAACAAGAAAAGACACCCCCCGCGCTTGTCAACAAAAATTCAGCTTCAACTTAAATCCAAAGCCAGAAAACTGGGCTACAAAAAGAGAGATGAAAGCAAATGGCCGCGTTTGGCACCTAGTCTAGTCTTCTTGTCTTCTCACCGGCGCAGAGCTAAGTGTTGCCACTAGTCATGGGAGGGAGCCCCCGAGGCCTGAGGGCGGCACTCCTGAGACTCCGAGGTGTGTATAGCCCCACTCATTATTACGTGAGAGTGTCACGAGCGGAGATCTTCACAGGCGCGAGCCTTACTTCATATCGCCAGACAAGGGCCCCGCCTTGCACCAGCCTCGGCCACCACTGGGGGCGACCGGTAACCAGGACGACACCAGGAGGCAAAGGGGATGCCAGCGGCGCCCTCGGTGACCACGTGTCCTCTGCCGGGGGAAGGCTCGCCTGCACCTCCCCGGCAGAGGGCCTACCTCCGGGGGATGTCTTGCTCCGTGCAATGCGGGGAGGGGCCAGCCTCTCGGCTCCTCCCCGGCAGCCCCCAGTGTGCTCCCTTGGCGGAAAGGGGGCCGCCGAGCTGGGGCCGCCGTCTGCCACCCTGACGTCAGCCTCCTGCGACCCATGGTTAGTGTAAGCTTGTTCCTGAGAAATTAGTGGTACCCTGTAGCTGTTGTTGCTGGCATGGTTGGTGAGGCTTCCGAGAGGCTCCTGGAAATCCCTAGTTTCTAGTGCCTCCTCCTCCCAGCTCGGCTCAAGGAACGTGTCGGGGTCGTCTTCCAGCGCGTACTCCTGGTCCATCATGCGGGGCACGTAGGCCTCCGAGGCCGCCGCCTCGAAGACCTTGCCGTAGTGCCCCACACTCCATGTCGCCCGGCCTAGCGAACCGCCCGGAGGTTGGTAGGGCGGCACTCCACCAGGGCCATAGGCGGCGACGCTCATACCTACGCTCCTTGAAGGTGGCGGGGGTGTAATTTCACGTCCGGTGCCGTTGGCCACACCAGTGTCGATGGTGCCCAGAGGCGCGCCCGGGGGCGCACGGGCGCAACGAGGCCCTCCATGCGATCCGGCCGCGGCCTGAGGTGCGAGAAGGGAGCAGAAGGGAGGCGCTCCCGAGGCCGCGGCATCCAGTAGCTCGGCGATGCGCTCCAGCAGTGCATCCCGGCCGCTCTCCATCAGCCGGCATCGCAGCAGCTCGCGAGCCACCATGAGCGCAACCCTCATGTTTGCTTGTTCCCGTCGGGTGTGTGGCGCCGTGGCCGCGGCGTGGCTTGAAGCCCTTACAGCTACCCCTACTTGGCATGGAGTAAGGGTGGATGGCGCTTGGCCGCGCCGCCGGTGCCCTGTAGCGCTTGTCGGTGCGCGTGCTGCCTGGGGCACGGGGTTGAGGTCTTCTTGGGCAGGCAGGGCCACCCAGGCCGGCCAGGATCCCCACCGGTCGGCATTGGTCCTTGGGTCGCCAGACATTGGAGCTGCGGAGTGTCGGTAGATTGACTGGCAAAAGGAAGACTCCAGCGCACCCCTACCTGGCACGCCAAATGTCGGATTTCGGGTTCTGGCAAAACCCTTGAAGTTCGAACACTGGGGTGCGCACGAAGATCTCCCCCCTCTCTAGCTCGCACACTGTCGGATCACGGGTTCCAGCAAAACCCTCAAGGTTCGAACACTGGGGTGCACGCGAAGATCTCCCCCTATCGATCGACGTCCTAGCTTTGCTAAGATCTTACGGGCTAACTCGACAAACTCGAAACATAAGGGACACAAGATTTATACTAGTTCAGGCCACCGTTGTGGTGTAATACCCTACTCCAGTATGTGGTGGTGGATTGCCTCTTGGGCTGAGGATGAACAGTACAAGGGGAAGAACAGCCACCTAAGGAGGGGTGTTCTTGTGCTCGGTGAACTTGTGGTTGTTCTGCTCTCTCTCGATCCGACCGGTCGATCCCCCTAGCTATGGTGGTGGCTAGTCCTATTTGTAGAGGCCCTGGTCCTCTCCCCAAATATTGAGCGGGAGGGAGCCAACAACGGCCAATTTGAAAGGGGACAGCTAGTACAGCTTATCCTGACAAAAGTGGTCTTCGCCTGCCAAAAGCTCTGGTGGTGACGCCGTCTTGGGCTCCACGGTGACCTCCGTCTTGCCGTCCTGCTAGTCTTGGTCTCGTTGCATCGATACGGAAACCTTTGCTTGATGCCTCGGTATGCCGTGCATGCGTTTGTTCCCTTGGCACCAAAGAGGAAACAAGGACACTATGCGCGTTGGCGCCCGCCTGGCGCCTACCTGACGCCCGCCTGATCTCAATCGTCATGGCTCATGTCATCGGAACATCGCGAGGTTTGCCTTGCCTTGATCTCTCCGCCCTTGTGAGCCAGCCTGGTGGGGCCGCTCCTAAGGTGGTCTTGTGTCGTCCGCCTTGCGAGGCTTGGCCCCTCGCGAGGGTCTTGAGTCCTTGCTTGTGAAGATGGGTCGTACGGGTCCGCTCGCAGAGCCATGCCGTGGGCCGCAGGCAGGCAAGTCTGGGGACCTCCGTTCCCACAACACCGACACTAGCCCCCGGGCCCAAGGCGTGCTCGGGCTTGGCTTCGAGGCGAATCCTAAGGGGCAAGTGTGGAGTGCTGTGGGCCCCAACAGTGTGCGGCCTTGGTCGACATGTGGCGGTTGATTGGACATGAGCGTCTCCGCTTCCGCACGTTGCCTCGGCAACTGCCCGATTTGACGAGTCTCTGCTGCATGTAGGGAAAAACCATCATTACCTGCGATCGTGGGGGCGCTGGTTGGCCTTCTTCTGCTATAAATGGGGAGGGGGCAGAGCCCCCGTCGCCCATTTCTTTCCATTCCGCTTGCTTCTTGATCTTTGCTCCATCTCCAGTTGCAACACTAACGGCGCCGTCGAAGAGGTTCTCCGTCGCGGAGAAAGGGAAGGACCCTCGCGAGGGGCCCGACTCTCCGGCGCCCAAGCGTGGACACGGCCATCCCCGCAAGCACACCACGACCCTAGTCGCGGCCCCGCGCAGCCGTGGCGGTGCCGCTTCGCGTGGCAGGGGTCGCTCCGGTCATGGCGGTCCTGTCGATGAAGGGAGACGTGCGATGGTCGCGCGGCCTCCCCAGCCGCGCTTCCACTTGGCGAAGGTGCTGCCGGAGTTCGTCATCTGGTCGGAGAACCCGGCCAGCAACTGGCTTCATCTCCCGCGTTTCTTCATCGACGAGCTGCCAGCCTCTGGTCCAGGCGGGTTCTAGCTGCAGGCGGATGGCTGCTGCAGCAGGGCTTCCTGGGTTGCGGTTGACGTCTCCGTCGCGGGCAACATAGCCCTGGCCCGTGGCTGGCAGATGTTTGCTCGCGTGCACGGCCTGGGCAGGTGGTGCACCCTCCATTTCAAGTATGACGGTGACGCGACCCTCTACGTGATGGTGTTTGGCGAAGATGGTCGCCGCGTCGGGTGCTGCCCGGAGGTCAATGACGGTGAGGAGGTGCACGGCCTTGGTGATGGTCGTGATGAGGACGAGGGCGAACCCGCCCTTGGGGCCGACCACGTCTCGTCCAGCTACGGCGGTTCTTCCTCCAGCGACAGCTCCAGCAGCAGTGGTTACGACCAGCCGCCATGCCGTCATGCCTGCTTTGAAGGCAGCAATGGGTCGTCTCACCGCCGCACCTCCGTAAAGCGCGAGGAGGGGTCCAGCTGAGCTCGGGACGACGCCAGGAGCCTACCCCCGTGGACCGCTATTGGGGCAGACGCCGCTTTTATTTTGTTCTCCCTTTCCTTCCTGCATCAAAAGGAAACCAGAATGGGCCCCGGAGGTGCGTGTATCGAACTATGATCTCAATCATTATGATATGTTTGTTGCTCCTGTGTGGTGTCGCAACATTGTCGTTTTATGTAGGGATAACTTTGCTTGAATTTCTCGGAGTAGCCTCCTCCTCACGAGGCGCTTGCTTGCTTCCTAGTGCCTGTCGAGGCCTCGTTGACCTCATAGGCACTTAGGAACTGCAAAAAATTCATCAAGAGGTTTATCGTTCTCCCGAGGCTTGGTCGCAAGCGCCACTGGCTTTGACCCAGCGCTTCGCATCACGGTACCCGAGGGGCACAGATTGAGGGAGAGGTGCGCTAGCTTGCGGGCTTGAACGAGGGTACCTTGCGAAAAACAGAAGAGGGAAGCTCACGAAGGTACCTGTTCAGCCCCCTCGCGAGGAACACGCGAGAGAGTATAGGCCGACCAAAGAAACGAAGGCAGAAACAGAGGCAGAAAGTGAAAGGGCGAGACCAGCAAGAGACACCAGAAAGAAAATTTCAATTAAAGAGGGGCAAGCCAACTTCGGAAAGCAAATGAAAAGCCGCGTCCGGCACCTACTCTAGTCTTCAACATCTTCTCACCAGCGCGGAGCTAAGTGCTTCCACTAAGACATGGGAGGGAGCCCCCGAGGCCCAAGGGCGGCACTCCTGAGACTCCGGGGCATGTACGGCGCCACTCGTTATTACGTGAGAGTGTCACGGGCGGCGATCTTCACATGCGCTGGGCCTTCTTCACAAGCATTGGGCCTTTCTTCACAGGCACCGGGCCTTCTTCACAGGCGTTGGGCCTTTCTTCACAGGCACTGGGCCTTTCTTCATAGGCATCGAGCCTTCTTCACAGGCGCTAGGCCTTTCTTCACAGGCGCTGGGCCTTTCTTCAGGGGTAGAACTTCCGGAGGTGCTGAATGTTCCAAGCGTTCTGGATGGGTACTCCGTCCTGTGTCTCCAAGCGCTCGGCGCCAGGCCTAGAGACATGGACGACCTTGAACGGGCCCTCCCACATGGGTGAGAGCTTATGCGGCCCTTCCCTGGAGAGGACCAGCCTCAGGACGAGGTCACCCACCTCGAGCGTCCTGGAGCGGACGCTACGATAGTGGTACCACCGCAGTGCCTGCTGGTATCTTCCTGCTCGTAGTGTGGCTTCGTGGTGACGTTCCTCCCCCAGCACGAGGTCCATCCCCCACCTGTCGTCCTGCTGTGTTTCATCAAACGCCAGGACCCGTGTGGAGCGATGTCTGACCTCGTGAGGGAGGACTGCTTCTGCTCCGTAGACGAGGAAGAACGGGGTCTTGCCCGTCGGCTTGGTGGCGGTGGTACGGATGGACCACAGCATGGACTGAAGCTCATCGTGCTAGCCCCTGGCACAGGCCTCGAGCTTCTTCTTGAAGGTCCTGGTCTTGAGGCCTCTCAGGACCTCTGCGTTGGCACGTTCGGCCTGGCCATTGCTCCTGGGGTGTGCTACTAAAGCGTAGCAGATCTGCGTTCCAATGTTAGCACAATATGACTTGAAGGGATTACTAGTGAACTGCGAGCCATTATCAGTGATGATGCGGTTGGGGACCCCAAAACGGCTCATGAGGCCCTTGATGAACTTGACCACAGAGCCAGCTGGGATGGTGCGGACGGCTTCAACCTCCGCCCACTTAGTGAACTTGTCGATGGCGACATAGAGGTATCGATAGCCCCCAGGCTCCCGAGGGAACTGGCCCAGGATGTCTAGCCCCCACACTACGAACGTCCACGAGAGTGGAATGGTCTGGAGGCCCTGAGCTGGCTGATGGATCTGCTTGGCGTGGAACTGGCAGGCCTCGTAGGACTTCACCAGCTCAGCTGCATCACTGAGCACCGTAGGCCAGTAGAATCCGTTGCGGACTGCCTTGCCGACGAGGGTTCGCGACGACGAATGGTGCCCACAGTCCCCACCGTGTATGTCGGCTATCAGCTCTTTCCCCTGTTCCCTGGAGATACAACACAGTGAAACGTCATTTGCTCGCTTCCTGTATAACTCACCGTCCTGGATGTAGTATGTTGTGGCCTGCCGGGCCACGCACTCCGCGTCCTCCTCCTTCCCTGGCAATGTCCCTTGCGTCAGGTATTCCTTGAATTCCTTGGTCCAGCATCCCTCCTGGGCTCCAGTGCCAAGAGTAGGCGCGCTCCCGAGGTCGGGCCACAGGCCGGGGCTCCTGTGGCAGGCGGCTGCGGGAGTTCCTCCCGAGGCTGAGTTGTTCTCGAAAGTGGTGGTGTTGCTGATGGCTTGAAGAGCCGCTCCTCGAATATGCCAGGCTCTTGGGGCTGTCGCTTGGATGCTCTTCTGGCGATGTCGTCAGCTTCCTTCTTGGTGCCACGGGGCATGTGTTGCAACTCCAGGCCCAGGAATTGTGTCTCCATCTTGCGCACCTCCGCGAGGTATGCTTCCAGGTGCTCGTCCTTCGGCTCGTACACCCTGTTGGAGAAGTTGACGAAGCTACAAGTCACCCCTAACGGTGAGGCGCTTCACCCCCAGAGCTACCGCAGCTTTCAGGCCAGCTATGGGGCCCTCGTATTCTCCAATGTTGTTGGAGACCTTCTCGCCCTACTAAAAGCAGAGCTGCACAGTGTAGTAGAGATTGTCCTGAGTGGGTGAGATGAGCGCCGCTCCTCAGCCCCCGCGCTCTGGTGTGCGAAGGCACCATCGAAATACATGACCCAGCCGTCAGGCGCCTCACTTCCCGGTGAGAGAGACCGATCTTCGCCTACTTCAAGCGCCGGGGTGTCTGTCCATTCTGCCACGAAATCAGCGAGTGTGGCTCCCTCGATGACCCTGGTAGTGCTGAACTCCAACTGGAATGCTTGCAACTCGATGTTCCACTCAGCAACCCTTATAGCAGAGTTGGGGCTCCTGAGCACCCTCTCCAGTGGGTAGGCCGAGACGACTTTGATGGGGTGGCCTTGAAAGTAGTGCCGCAGCTTTCGTGAGGCACCAGGAGCACGAGCAGGAGCTTCTGAGGCATGGGGTACCATGCTCTTGCATCCCGCAACACCGTGCTGACGAAGTATACCGGGTGCTCGACGAGGGTAGGCGCGCTGATGAGGCTTGCGTCTTCCGGTAGATGTGGTGCCTCATGAGGCAGCGGAGCACCCAACGCTCGATCGCTTGTCGAGGCCTTTGCGGGCTCGGGAGCGTCATCCTGCTGAGCTTGCTCTTCTGCTGTTACTGTAGTGGCCCTTGTGGCACCCTCCTGGTCTTCGTCGTCTCTGCTGGAGGTGTAGCTCGGCGCGATGCGCCCTTGGCTTGGTGTTCTTCCCGAACCGCCACTAAAGCCGCACTGGCGGAGTAGGGAGTGGCGGCAAGATAGAGCACTAGGTGCTCGAGAGGTCGCGGCACCACCATCACTGGGGGGCTAGTCAGGTATCTCTTGAGGTCTTGAAATGCTCGGTCGGCCTTCGGGGTCCACTCGAACGGGCCCTTCTTCTTCATCAGCTTGAAAAAGGGCAAGGCACGCTCTCCCAGCTTGGAAATAAAGCGTCCCAACACAGTCACCCGTCCAGCAAGCTTCCGCATTTCCTTGAGGGTTTGCGGTGGACTCATGTCTTCAATGGCCTTGACCTTCTCTGGGTTGGCCTCGATCCCCCTGTGGGACACAAGGAAGCCCAGCAGCTTGCCGGAAGGGACGCAAAATACGCACTTCTCCAGCTTGAGCCGCAATTCCACCTGGCGGAGGCTTTCAAAGGTCTCCTCCAGGTCTTGGATCAAGGTCCTCGCCTCCGGAGACTTCACCACGATGTCGTCGACGTAGGCTTCAGTGTTCCTCCCGAGCTGCTGACCCAAGGCGATGTGCATGAGCCGCTGGAAGGTTGTGCCTATGTTGCGCAGTCCGAAAGGCATGCAAGTGTAGCAGTATACCCCACACGGGGTTAGGAAGGCCATCTTCTCCACATCTTCTACCGCCATCTTGATCTGGTGATACCCTGAGAACGCATCCAGGAAGCACAGCAAGTCGCACTCGGCAGTGGAGTCGACGATCTAGTCGATGCGTGGAAACGGGAATGGATCTTGGGGGCAGGCCTTGTTGAGGTTGGTGAAATCGACGCACTTCCGCTCCTTCCCGCCTTTCTTTGGGACGACGACGGGGTTTGCCAGCCACTCGGGGTATTGAACCTCATGAATGACACCCGCAGCCTGCAGCTTGCGGGTTTCTTGGATGATGAATGGTTGCTTCTCCGTGGACTGCCGCCTCGCCTTCTGCTTCACGGGGCGTACGTTGGGGCACACCTTCAGGTGGTGCTCTATCACCTCTCTTGGGACCCCCACCAGCTGATCGGGCTCCCAAGCGAGCACTTCCTTGTTCCCGCGCAAGAACTTCACCAACGCCTCCTCCTAACCAGGCTCGAGGTTGACGCCTATGGTAAAGGTTGCCCCTGAAGACCTGTCCTCCTCGACTGTCACTCGCTTGGTTTCTTCCTTGTCCTGAGTGAAAAACTGCTTCTTCTTGGTTGATGCGGCTCCCTCGGCCTTGGAGGCATCCGAGTCAGAGGGTTGCGCTGTTGCGGCGGTCATGAGGGCGAGCTTGAGCGTCGTCGAGGCTTCCTTGGCGTCCCCCTTGATGGTGAGGACACCCTCGCTCCCCGGCATCTTCATGAGGTTGTAAGTTGGGTGGGTTGCTACCATGAACTGGGCCAGAGCCGGGTACCCGAGGATGGCGTTGTACGGGAGGCGGATGTGGGCAATGTCGAAGTCGATGAGCTTGGTGCGGTAGTTGACGCGTGTGCCGAAGGTCATGGGGAGGCGGATCTGCCCCAGGGAGCGGGCGGAGCCTTCGCCAACCCCTGAGAAAGGCTTGCTAGGACGGAGCCACTCGAGCGGTACGTGAAGAAGGTTGAAGGCCTCGACGGAGAGCACGTTGAGGCCGGCGCCGCCGTCGATGAGTGTCTTGGTGATGGACACGTGGCAGATGGTGGGCGTGCAAAGCATTGGGAGCGCACCCGAGCCATTGGTGGAGGTTGGATGATCCCCTGAGTCAAAGGCAAGGTCGGCCTCAGGCGCGGCCCAGCCCGGCGAAGCCCCGGGGCTCTTGGAAGCAGCGCTGACCTGGCGAAAGAACGGCTTGACGTGACGATCTGATGGTGGTGCTTGTGAGCCGCCGTGGAGGGCTGCAACCGCGTGGGGCACCGGTGCCTCGTGGAGCGCAATGAAGAGGCCGCGCAACTCCTCCTAGGATGCCACCGTGGATCCAGGGAGGTTGAGCAGCCAGGCGCGCGGTGCGCCAGTGAGGGCCATGGGAAGCCAGTTGGTCATGACCTTGTCGTTGCCCCCGGCCTTAAGGACGGCCTCCTCATACGCCAGCAGGAAAGTCGTCGGGTCTGCCGCGCCGTCGTAGTGCGGCGGCATCTCCGGCTTGAACTTGGCCGGCCACTGCACCTGTCGCAGGGCAGGGGCCAAGGCTAGGAGCCCCCTGGCCCCGCCGTCGGCGTTGGTCGTCGGAGCAGGGAGCGAGGCGACTGGCATGAGGGTGAAGCGAGGTGGCGGCGGAGCGCAGATCGACGGAAGGAAAACTCCGGCGCCCCCCTACCTAGCGCGCCAAATGTCGGATCACAGGTTCCGGCAAAACCCTCATGGTTCGAACACTGGGGTGCGCGTGAAGATCTCCCCCTACCGATCCATGTCATAGCTTTGCTAAGATCTTACGGGCTAACTCGATGAACTCAAAACACAAGGGACACAAGATTCATACTGCTTCGGGCCACCGTTGTGGTGTAATACCCTACTCCAGTGTGTGGTGGTGGATTGCCTCTTGGGCTGTGGATGAACAGTACAAGGGGAAGAACAGCCGCCTGAGGAGGGGTGTTCTTGTGCTTCGTGAACTTGTGGTTGTTCTGCTCTCTCTCGATCCGACCGATCGATCCCCCTAGCTATGGTGGTGGCTAGTCCTATTTGTAGAGGCCCTGGTCCTCTCCCCAAATATTGAGCAGGAGGGAGCTAACAACGGCCAATTTGAAATGGGACAGCTATTACAGCTTATCCTAACAAAAGTGGTCTTCGCCTACCAAAGGCTCTGGTGGTGACACCGTCTTGGGCTCCACGGCGACCTTTGTCTTTCAGTCCTGCTGGTCTTTGTCTCGTTGCACCGATATGGGAACCTTTGCTTGACGCCTCGGTACTCTGTGCTTGCGTTTGTTCCCTTGGCACCAAAGAGGAAACAAGGACACTGTGCGCGCTGGCGCCTACCTGATCTCGATCATAATGGCTCACGTCATCGAAACCTCGCGAGGTTTGCCTGGCCTTGATCTCTCCGCCCCTCGCGGCCAGCCTGGTGAGGGCGCTCCTGAGGAGGTCTTGTGTTGTCCGCCTTGCGAGGCTTGGCCCCTCGCGAGGGTCTTGAGTCCTTGCTGGTGAAGATGGGACATACGGGCACGCTCGCAGAGCCACGCCGTGGGCCGGAGGCAGGCAAGTCTGGGGACCCCCGTTCCCAGAACGCCGACACACACTCAACGATCTCCCGGCCTAGCTTCGACGGACCCAAAGAACACGAGACACAAGATTAATACTGGTTCGGGCCACCGTTGTGGTGTAATACCCTACTCCAGTGTGGTGGGCTGGATTTCCTCTTGGGCTGTGGATGACAGTTACAAGGGAAGAACAGCCTCCTGAGGAGAGGTGTTCTTGTGGTTGGTGAGCTTGTGTGTTTGAGGAAGATCTGGATCCTCTCTCCCCTCCAGGCCCGATTTTCCTACTATGGTGGTGGCTAGTCCTATTTATAGAGGCCCTGGTCCTCTTCCCAAATATTGAGCGGGAAGGGATCCCACAACGGCCAAATTCAAAGGGAGACAACTAGTACAAGTTATCCTGACAAAAGTAGTCTTCGCCTGCCAAAGGCTCTGGTGACGCCATCTTGGGCTCCACGGTGACCTCCGTCCTGCCGTCCTGTTGGTCTTGGTCTTGTTACACCGATATGGAAACCTTTGCCTGATGCCTTAGAACTCCTCGCTTGCGCTTGCCTCCTTAGCACCAAAGATGAAGCAAGGACACTGCGCTTTTTGGCACCCACCTGGTCTTGATCGTCATGGCTTACGTCATTGGAACCTCGCGAGGTTTTCCTTGCATTGATCTCTCCGCCCCTCGCGAGCCAGCCTGGTGAGGCCGCCCCTGAGGAGGTCTTGCATCGTCCACCTCACGAGGCTTGGCCCCTCGCGAGGGTCTTGGGTGTTTGCTATCGAAGATGGGTCGTGCGGGGCCACTGGAGGAGCCATGCCGTGGGCCGTAGGCAGGTAAGTCTGGGGACCCCCGTTCCCAGAACACCGACACCTGCCATGACATTCTTCATGCAGCCAGTTAACAAAGGCACAAGCCTCATATCCCTGCCAAAGTTAAATAGTATTCTGGATGAGCGGTGGCATTAACTGAAGTAAAATGATGAACTTAATTAGCACTAACCTCTAAGGGGCAACTGAGAAACCGCCTGCCAATGTAGAATCCCTACGTGCATACACGTCGAGCAGGAGTGTGCCTGTGCACACAACTCAGCTTTTGGTACTTCTCGGTGGCGCAAAACTCGGAGTCAAACTCGTGTTGTGGGAGTCTGGAGTCAAACTCCGGATCTGGCGGCAGATCATTTTCCCGGGGGGTCATTCAGGGCGGATTCAGCAAGGAGCCATACTTTGGACATGGTAAAAAAGATCGGGATATATTGGAACCTAATAGGGCGATTCGGATCTATAGTACACCTGCCTTCTAATGACCTTAGGCAAGTGCTCGGTGGCAACCGCCGTCGTGGCGGCGATACAAGCGGGAGCAGCCGCACCGAAACCATAAGCACCATTCGTCCGCATTCCCCCAATGTCAGCGCCACGCGAGGGAATCTGGACGCTATGTAGGGATTTGGGGGAAATGGGGAAATTGTGGAGATAAGCTAACGGTCGGGAACTACTAATGGCACTATATATATGTTGTATATGGCACACTGTTTGTACATGTAGTTTGTGTTAGGTATTACAACGTCACACACGATTTCCGCACCAAACCGTGTGAAAAGACAATGTAGGTTAGACACGGTTGTCATTACATAACCGTATGTGATGTACTACCATGTCCATATAATTGAGTTACGGTGAGATACCGTGTAAACAGCCGCTTCGTAGATATTCGTCAAAAATAGCCGCTCTTCATATAGAGAAGGCGGCGGCGGCCTAGGCAGCGGCTACCGGAGAAGAGGTCAATCCTCGGTCGGTGGGCGGTGGCGGCGTCATAGGAGGTCAATCCTCGTTCTGTGTCGGGAGATAGGAGGAGCTCAACCATCGAGGTCGGCGGTGGTGTGATTCGAGCACATCCATCGTGGTCAATGGCAGGATAGTGGAGGTTGAACTTCAGGTGGAAGCCGCACTAAGCTTTGCTCCTCGACCCTGCTGTCTCGGCGTGCCGCCGCATCGCGCTTGTCTATCTGCTGGGTGGAGGTCACCGCGCGGCTAATTAATTAAGGTATTCTTTTCATGAGTGGCTAAATTTAGGTATTCAATTCCTAAGTGTAGTGTTGTACTAGTACTCTGCGTGTAAAGTGACAGGCCATTAATTTTTGTCATGGCACGTCTAGATAACAACATGGAGCGCCCTCAGTAATTATTAAAATAAAACCTTGTGATTTATGCACGCATCTTTGGACAACAGTTCATCCATGTATTAATGTTGTTGTTTTGTTTTTAATTACCATTCATGTGTTGCAGATGGAACAATCTTGATGGATGAAGAATTGGAAAACCGCATATTTTATCAGTGGCGTGACAGAGTTCATGAATTTGGCTGAAAGTACAAAGAGGAGAATTGGTGATGCGGATTACATCCTGTGTCCATGTACTGATTGTGCCAATACAGAGTCACATGAAGTTGCAGATGTCCAGATGCACTTAGTCTCTAGGGGATTCATGGATGGACACACACGTTGGACCAAACATGGTGAAGAGGAGGTCATGGACGATGATACCCAGGGCAGCGAGATGCCAAACCCCGATTAGTGTCACATGGATGTTGAATCTAACATCGGGGCAGAGGCGTCAAGCTACCAATGGAACACCAGAAAGCCGAAACACCCACTGGAAAACCAAGACGTCGACGGAGATGACGACGATCTTGACATGCTAGATTTTGCTGCTATGATTACAGATTTCGAGGGCCCAGATGAGCATATGATTGGGTACAAGGATCTGCCAACCATTGATGCGGAATCCAAGAAAGAATTGTATCCAGGTTGCAATAAGAAATATTCTAGGTTGAGTGCCACCCTGGCGCTTCTCAGATTTAAAGCAGCAAACGGTCTATCAAACAAGGGCTTCACAGAGATGTTAGGTCTTTTGAAAGAAATTCTTCCGGAAGATAATGTGCTCCCCAGAAGCACGAATGAAGCGAAGAAAATTGTTTTCCCATTGGAACTTGAAGTACAGAATATACACGCTTGTGTGAATGATTCTATATTGTACCGTGGTGAGTACAAATATTTTTTTGCATGTCCCACATGCAAGCATGCATGATACAAGCGCAGGAGAGCAAAGGACAAGTACAAATTGGACGACGAGATCAACACAGGAGTCCCGTTGAAGGTTGTTTGGTACTTGCCTTTAATTCCAAGGTTGAGGCGTTTGTTTGCAAACCCTAGAGAGGCAAAGAGGTTGTGGTGGCATCATGATGAGCGAATTGCGGATAGGTATATGAGGCACCCGAAAGATGGGGCTCAGTGCGAATTAATCGACAAAAACTTTGAAAATTTTGCCAAGGATCCTAGAAGTATAAGGCTCGGGGAGTGTACTGACATGATGAATCCTTTTGGCGATATGAGAACCAATCACAGCACATGGCCGGTGCTTCTGTGCATATATAACCTACCTCCTTGGTTGTGTATGAAGAAAAAATACATTATGATGTCAATGATTATCCAAGGCCTGAAGCAACCTGGAAATGACATCGACATTTACTTTCAGCTACTGGTAGAAGAACTGCTGACAGTGTGGATAGATGCGCCTACTGTAAAATGTTATGATGCTTACAGAAAGGAGATTTTCTATCTACATGCCATGCTGGTGCACACCATTAAAGATATGCCGGCATTAGGCAACACATCGGGGCAGAAAACAACGGGAGAATGTGACGCCCCGATTTGACCATACACTAATCATACACACAAACGTGTACGATTAAGATCAGGGACTCACGGGAAGATATCACAACACAACTCTACAAATAAAATAAGTCATACAAGCATCATATTACAAGCCAGGGGCCTCGAAGGCTCGAATACAAGAGCTCGATCATAGACGAGTCAGCGGAAGCAACAATATCTGAGTACAGACATAAATTAAACAAGTTTGCCTTAAGAAGGCTAGCACAAACTGGGATACAGATCGAAAGAGGCACAGGCCTCCTACCTAGGATCCTCCTAAACTACTCATGGTCGCCATCAGCGGGCTGCACGTAGTAGTAGGCACCTCCAGTGTAGTAGTAGTCGTCGTCGACGATGGCGTCTGGCTCCTGGGCTCCAACATCTGGTCGCAGCAATTGGATATAGGAAGGGGGAAAAGGGGGGAGAAAAGCAACCGTGAGTACTCATCCAAAGTACTCGCAAGCAAGGAGCTACACTACGTATGTATGCATTGGTATCAAATGGAATAAGGGTATCATATGTGGACTGGACTGTAGAATGCCGGAATAATAGGGGGATAGCTAGTCCTTTCGAAGACTACGCTTCTGGTAACCTCCATCTTGCAGCAGGAGAAGAGAGTAGATGGTAAGTTCACCAAGTAGCATCGCATAGCATAATCCTAACCGATGATCCTCTCCTCGTCGCCCTGTTAGAGAGCGACCACCGGATTGTATCTGGCACTTGGAAGGGTGTGTTTTATTAAGTATCCAGTTCTAGTTGTCGTAAGGCCAAGGTACAACTCCAAGTCGTCCTATTACCGAAGATCATGGCTATTCGAATAGATTAACTTCCCTGCAGGGGTGCACCACATAACCCAACATGCTCGATCCCATTTGGCCGCACACACTTTCCTGGGTCATGCCCGGCCTCAGAAGATTAACACGTCGCAGCCCTACCTAGGCACAACAGAGAGGTCAGCACGTCGGTCTAAATCCTATGGCGCAGGGGTCTGGGCCCATCGCCCATTGCACACCTGCACGTTGCGAGGGCGGCCGGAAGCAGAACTAGCTCCCTTATTACAAGAGCAGGCTTACGTTCCAATCCAGCGCGCGCCGCTCACTCGCTGACGTCACGAAGGCTTTGGCTGATATCACGACGTCGAGTGCCCATAACTGTCCCCGCGTAGATGGTTAGTGCGTATAGGCCAGTGGCCAGACTCATATCAAATACCAAGATCTCATTAAACGTGTTAAGTATTCGCGAACGCCGACCAGGGCCAGGCCCACCTCTCTCCTAGGTGGTCTCAACCTGCCCTGTCGCTCCGCCACAAAGTAACAGTCGGGGGCCGTCGGGAACCCAGGCCCACCTCTACCGAGATGGAGCCACCTGCCCCTTCAGCCCCCAACTCCGAATAGTACCACAGGTAATGTAACAGTGTAAAGTATATAGTATATGCCCGTGATCACCTCCCGAAGTGATCACGGCCCAGTAGTATAGCATGGCAGACGAACAAGAATGTAGGTCCACTGATGGAACACTAGCATCCTATACTAAGCAATAGGATAGCAGGTAAAGGTAACAACAGTAGTAGCAAGGGCAGGTTATGCAGAAGTATAGGATTAACTGAAAGCAGTAACATGCTACACTACTCTAATGCAAGCAGTATAGAGAAGAATAGGCGATATCTGGTGATCAAGGGGGGCTTGCCTGATTGCTCTGGCAAGAGAGAGGAGTCGTCAACACCGTAGTCGTACTGGGTAGCAGCGGCGTCGGTCTCGGTGTCTAGCGAGAGAAGAGGTGGAAGAAACAATAAATGTTAAGCAAACAGATGCATAGCGATGCATGACATGACAAGGCGTGATGCTAGGTGTGCCCCAACGCGGTACGAGGTGGTACCGGTTAAGGGGGAAAACATCCGGGAAAGTATTCCCGGTGTTTTGCGTTTTCGAACAAATGAACCGGAGGGGGAAAGTTGCGTGTTCGCTATGCTAGGGATGCGTGGCGGACGAACGGGCTGCGTATCCGGATTCGTCTCGTCGTTCTGAGCAACTTTCATGTACAAAGTTTTCCATCCGAGCAACGGTTTATTTTATATTAATTTTAAAAGATTTAAATCAATTTTAGGATTTATTTAATTATTTAAATCAACATTATCCAGAACAGTGTTTGCTGATGTCATCATGACGTCAGCATGAAGTCAACAGTTGACCTGGTCAACCTGACATGTGGGCCCCGTTCGTCATTGACTGTTTAGTCTAATTAGGGTTTAACTAATCTAATTACTATTTAATTAAACTAACTAGTTAATTAGATTAGTTAATTAGGATTAATTAACTTAATTAATTATTTATTTATTTTAATTATTAATTAATTATTATTTTTTATTTATTTTGTTCTTTTTTTAATTCGTTCTGGGGTGCGGGGCCCGACTGTCAATGAGCCACAAGCCTTAGCGGGCGCACGGGTGACGGGCACGCGGGCGTGACCACGAGCACCCGATGGGGCAAGCTCGGGCCCTGGCCTCGGGCGAGACCAGCGGCGCGACTTCCAGAGCGCGACGAGGCCCGGACCGGGTGGCATCGGCGACGCAAGAGAGTGGGGCGAGCAGATGGGGAAGGAGGCGACGGCGCGGGTCACGGGCAGCGTGCAGGGGCAGCGGTGCAGCAGCAGCGCTCGGCGATGCAAGACGCGGCGCGGGGGCGAGCAAGGGAGTGCGCGAGCAGCAGAGCGGGCTTGGGCCGCTCGGTGAGGCGCGCGGGCGCACGGCGACGGAGGCGGCCTACGGCGGTTCGACCGGAAGCCGCGAGGCGGGGCTAGGTGGGGCAGCGCTGCAACGCCCTCGATGCGGCTATATCTCCTACGTGTCGAAGCACGACTTAGAGGCATAACCGCATTGAAAGCAATGTCGCAAGTAAGGTAACCTTCACAACAACCCATGTAAATAGATAATAGGGGAAAAGGTACATAGTTGGCTTACACTCGCCACGTCACACAAATACATGAATAACATTACAATCATCCAATACACTCATGGTCCGACTATGGTACCAAAATAAAAGATCAACCCCAACATGCAACACGGTCCCCGATCGCCCCAACTGGGCACCACTACTGATCATCTGGGAAAGACACATAGTAACGACGAGAGTCTTCATCGAACTCCCACTTGAGCTCAAGCGCATCATCTGGAACGGTATCATCGGTCCCTGCATCTAGTTTGGAAGTAAACTGTGAGTCACGGGGACTCAGCAATCTCGCACCCTTGCGATCAAGACTATTTAAGCTTATAGGTAAGGCAAGGTAATATGTGGAGCTGCAGCAAGCGACTAGCATATATGGTGGCTAACCTGTTCGCAAAAGAGAGCGAGAAGAGAAGGCAAAGCACGAACGAAGAACTATGATCAAGAAGTGATCCTAGAACAACCTACGTCAAACATTACTCCAACACTGTGTTCACTTCCCGGACTCCGCCGAGAAGAGACCATCACGGTTACACACGCGGTTGATTCATTTTAATTAAGTTAAGTTTCATGTTATCTACAACCGGACATTAACAAATTCCCATCTGCCCATAACCGCGGGCACGGCTTTCGAAAGTTCAAATCCCTGCAGGGGAGTCCCAACTTAGCCCATCACAAGCTCTCACGGTCAACGAAGGATATTCCTTCTCCCGAGACATTCCGATTAGACTCGGCATCTCGGTTTTACAAGACATCCTCGACAATGGTAAAACAAGTCCAGCAACACCGCCCGAATGTGCCGACAAATCCCAATTGGAGCTGCACATATCTCGTTCTCAGGGCACACTCAGATGAGACATCCTACGAGTAAAACCAACCCTCAAGTTGCCCTGAGGTAGCCCCGCAGTCTACTCGGTCGGACCAACACTCAGAGGAGCACTGGCCCAGGGGGGTTTAAATAAAGATGACCCTTGGGCTCCAGAAACCCAAGGGGAAAAGAGGCTAGGTGGCAAATGGTAAAACCAAGGTTGGGCATTGCTGGAGGAGTTTTATTCAAGGTGAACTGTCAAGGGGTTCCCATTATAACCCAACCGCGTAAGGAACGCAAAATCCGGGAACATAACATCGATATGACGGAAACTAGGGCAGCAAGAGTGGAACAAAACACTAGGCAAAAGGTCGAGCCTTCCACCCTTTACCAAGTATATAGATGCATTAATATAACAAGATAATATGGTGATATCCCAACAATAAACAATGTTCCAACAAGGAACGATCTCCAATCTTCACCTGCAACTAGCAACGCTATAAGAGGGGCTGAGCAAAGCGGTAACATAGCCAACCAACGGTTTGCTAGGACATGGTAGGTTAGGGGTTTGACATGGCAATTTGGGAGGCATGATAAGCAAGTGGAAGGTATCGTAGCATAGGCATAGCAAAAGAGCGAGCATCTAGCAAGCAAAGATAGAAGTGATTTCGAGGGTATGATCATCTTGCCTGCAAAGTTGTCAGAGTTGACTTGATCCTCGTAAGCAAACTCAACGGGCTCCTCGTTCGCGAACTCGTCTACCGGCTCTACCCAAACAAGACAAACAAGCAAAAGGAACACAATCAACCAAGTGCAATGCTCGAACAACATGATGCAAACATGGTATGCTATGCGGGATGCGATATGTGATGCATATGCAAGATTTGACAAGGAATGATTTAACCTGGCCTCAACATGGAAATCCAAGAGTGGCACTGGAAAGGTGAGGTGATTTTGGTTGAAATCGATATAAAGATCACCGGAATCGGATGCACGGTTTGGAAATGGCAAGCAAAACAAATATGGCACCGGTCTGCGATAAACAGCAAGTAGCCATCTAAATGCATCAAGATAAATATGCTACAGCACTCAAACATGACAACAAAATACATGGCAGGGATCCACTCATGATGCTTGACAAAATATGAACACTGAGCTACGGCTAATTCATCCATTAATAGGTTCAAACAAGCATGACAAAAGTGTGAATGATAACAGGTTTCAGACTTAGTGAAATTAACACAAGACTTAGTGCAAATGATAACAGCAAGCGTGGCTGCCAGAGCGCGGCGAGGCCCGGACCGGGCGGCATTGGTGACGCAATCGAGTGGGGCGAGCAGATGGGGAAGGAGGCGACAGCGCGGGTCACGGGCAGCGTGCAGGGGCAGTGGTGCAGCAGCAGCGCTCGGCGATGCAAGACACGGCGCGGGGGCGAGCGAGGGAGTGCGCGAGCAGCAGAGCGGGCGTGGGCCGCTCGGTGAGGCGCGCGGGCGCACGGCGACGGAGGCAGCCTACGGCGGTTCGACCGGAAGCCGCGAGGCGGGGCTAGGTGGGGCAGCGCGGTGGAGCACACGCGCGGGGCGAGCGGGCGACAGAGGAGTAGCATCAGGGGCACCGGGGCGCGATGGCGGGCGCGGGCGAGCGCGGCCTCGCGGGGAGGAGGAGAGGGAGGTCATGGCCTCACCGTGCGGAGCAGGGGTCGGGGCAATGGGCATGACGGAGGTCGGGGACGACGACGATGTTTGGAAAGAAGTCCGGCGAGGCGGCGTTCCGGGCGGCGAGGGCGCGGTCGGTGGCGAAGCTGTGGCCAGCACAGCACCAATCGAGGCAGCGGCGCGGGGCACAGATGGGGCGCCGAGGCCCAGGGTGACGACGTCGAGGTGACGGGGCGCCGGCTCGGTGTCGGGGGGTGTTGGTCGTTGGCGAGCGTCGGGGCGGCGACGGGATTTGCTTCCCCGATCCAGAAGGGGATCAGGGGAAGAGGAGGGGCGAGAGAGAGACGTGGGGGAGTGGGGGTAGTGGGGTCTAGGGTTAGTGGGGTGGGGGTTATACAAGGGCACCGGGTGGGCCGACCTCCTAGTTTCGGCCAGCTGGGCCGTGGCCTGGCAGGGGGGTTCCTTCTCCTTTTAATTTCTTTTGTTTGTTTTTCTTTTCTTTTTCCTATTTTCTTTTATTTTGTTTTATTTTACTTTTAGTTTCTTTAGTTTTGTAAAATAGGACAATAGTTCCTAAATTAACGTCTCTAGATAACTCACTGCCTTAAAAGTTTGTCCCCTAAACAAAATGTTTAAATAATTTATAATTTATAAAAGGCATTTAATTAAAGGTTTTAGCTACTGTTTTATTCATTTTTTGAGTGTTTAAAGATTTTATACAAGTGGGGTTTATTCACCACAATTACCTTTGCATTATTTGGCACAACTCCAACATTTTAGTTTTAAATTTTTTTAAGATTTTATTATTTTACTTTATTTTAAATTTGAATCGTTTTTGAACCATTGCGAGATTAACTACAATGATAGCAGTGACATGGCATCATTAGGAGAGGGTCACTATAGCTTAATTATCCGGGCATCACAATTCTCCTCCACTAAAAGAAATCTCGTCCCGATATTTAAGAGGTGGGGTAAGGGGGAAAGGTTCTGGTTACGAATTTCTAACGGGTCTTCTCAATGTTGGTCGCTCTTCTCGAAGAGGTCGATCCATTACATTGATGTCTTCATTCCTCTGCTTCAGGCCATCATGATGAAGTCATCATCCTTTTCTTCGGGAACTCCAACGTACTTACGAATAGGTAAGGGGCAGCTCGGCTATGAGAACATGTTTACGAGGGAAACAATCTGGCGTTAACCCATGAATGAGCATAAGATTATCTCTCGAGTTGAACATATAAAATACATCGAGAGTACGATACGAAGGTACAATGAGAGGGTCCAAGCGGATAGATAGCTGCTCAAAGTCTGAACCAGAGCGAGAAAGGAGTTCAGAGCAACGAGGATAAGTATTGCGTGTGTTACCAAATTAGATCACTAGGAAGGTGGTCCGTGAATTATATACGAGGCCACGCACGAGGCACAACCTTGCGAACAGGGGGTGTACAGGAGAGTCAGGTTTTGATCATGTGGAACTGTGGGTTATGGGCCCACCATGTGGGTTAATAGTAGGAAGAGGGGTGACGTCTTGCACGATCATGCAAGCAAGGCATGTCAGTGAATAACCAGTTAGTTATGTTGGCAGCATCATCGCCACCAAGGGCGAGGGACGAAGAGAACCATTTTCCTGCTCGTTGAACAAGGCGGGCCTATAGGCAAAGTTCTCGTCCATCGGTGGCAACCGAAATGTCATCAACAATAGTAACAGGGTCTTGCTGACATAATTGTACAACGAGGTGTTTACATAAGCAGGAGAATATTACTGCTTAGATCAGATAGGTCACAAGAAAGGTTAACCAAACAATGGAGAGAAAAATATGATTATCAGATTAAACAGAACAAAGGAAAGGAAAATGTGTTTAAACACATATTTCAAGGGTATATCCTCCCCAAGGACAAACAGAGCACGATATCCATGGCAGGATATAATGTAGAAAACTCTTTAGGTAAGGGGAGAGAAATTTCATGACATTACCCATACAATGGTGTTTGGATAATTGAGCAGGAAACATTTAACATTAGGCTTTAAATGTTCTTGTTGAAAATTGGAGTACATATATATGCTTCGAGATAGCATTGACATGGTCTTCAGGAAAAGGTCGAACTTTGGAAACACAAAGGATCCATCAGGAATAACTTGTAGAATAAGTCTTACAATTTCCTCATGGAAGAATGGATAACATTGCTGAAAAGGAATCTATAACCAATAGGGCCTCCGGCCGGGTGTGCTAAGCACGACATCCTGGATATAAAAGATGGTAATACTCCAAGGTAAATAAGAACAAATGTTGGATAGCAAGGAACTCAAGGTATAACACAAAACAGGAACAAGTTTGTGTTGGAGGGAAGGCAATAAAGTTGTGGATGATAACACAATTCATCGAGGGGCAAGGATGGTATTTCTCATCATGACTTCGATTGATATCCTAGAAGAGCTCAGAATGCTGATGATGATCACAACACAATTGTTGAGATATTTCATGAAGATGTAATCGATCGACGATGGCATCAAGTTAAAGAATGATGAAGCGAATGGCTATTGGAACCACTAGTACAATACAAACTCGGAATCAAGCATGTTGTTCGAGGTGAAATGACAAGACAGGGAAGATCGACGTAAGCTTAGCTCATTGTCAAAAATTGTGCTCTGGGAAGAAAGACCAGGTAGCATAGTTAAAATTTAGCACAAGAATGATATAGCCGATCAGGCTAGGAATGACTTGAAGGATTATTAAACTCATAAGCAACAAAGATTACTTAGTGTTATCGAACCAGAGTGCGGAGTCGATTCACTATTCGGTGTTCTCGGTTGACGACAACCCAGAACCTAGGAACAATTTGATTCGGTGAGTGATAATAGTTTATGAAGAACCCATAAGAAGTTATGATGTCCCATGATATTCCCAAGATACTAGGGTGTAATACTCGATGGTATATCAAAGTAAAGGTTGGACTGGTGTATTGGTCCACACAAGACAAGTGCTTAAACTTGCCCGAGAAATGGGATCAAAGAAGAACATATGGTCGAAACCACGATTGCAATGATCAATTCACAGATACCAAATGATATTATATCAAGGGGATAGTTATTATTACAAGAAGCTTCCATGATAGGATATACATCGTGTCCATGGGCATGAACACAAGTTGAAGGTCGACTCCCACTTCTTCAATGCATAACCTTTCATTCACTGCTCTAGATAAAAATGATTTCAGTGCCAAAACCTACCTGGTGAATTACCAGAGGAGTATGACCCGTGAAAACTTTTGGGTTCACACAGATTAAGAAAGGCATAGGTTCAACCCGTCAGGGCATCGTGGAAACATATACCACAAGCTTCAATCGTAAATACCACCAGCTCGGAAACAGAGCATGGTTGAGAAAACAGAGGATACAATTTACCAAAGGCATTATGTATCAGAGGAAAAGGCTCACGAGGTTATTGAATAAGGAGGACACTGTTGAATAATAATCCAATAAAGGATCTGATGGTCCATAGTGGAGCTGATGTGAGCATCGGCACACAATCAGTTGAAGAAAGGATGCAAGGGCATCAGATTATAGAACACCTGAATGATTTGATGCTTAGATATCAAAGGAATTATGATTTCCAAATAGAAGGATCAGAAGCAGACGCTCTGATCAAGGGTGGATAAGTTCAATAGACCTAAGGGTACAATTGACGGCAAACAGATTGGTCGAGAACAAGCTCATGTTCAAAAATGACGTCTGAGCCAGAAAGATAATTCGAAAGGATCAACTGATGATTGCGTGCATTCGCACTCATCTTGAATCAATAGGATCAAAATGACAGTGTCTAAGGATACTAACGAATATTGCCAGACATATGGAAAGCATCCATAATGCAAGCAGACAAGTATTGCAGAGCAATAAGCTACTAAGGTTTTTTTGGAGGATCGAATAGTATTTCGAAGACCATTGTGAAACACATGAACAACTGGGGGATGAGCGGATACTCGATAAGTGCGAGAATTATCCATAGGGGTATTAAGGTGACAAAGAACAACAAGGCAGTAAGCTTAAAGCATTATCGAAACAATGACGAGTATTTCGGGGTATCTTGTAGTAACAAGACCAACTGGGGATGAATGTAAGAATAACAACTGCAAGTAGTTATCCATAAGGGTTGACGGTGAAAGGGGAATTGCAAACACGATGAACACAAGTTCTCGGGTTAACAGCGGAGAGTATCTTCAGGGTCTTCACGTGCAGCAGAAGATCATCGGTAATAAGGGGCTCTCCGGGTGAAAGTGATAACGAGATCCTAATGTTAGATTTAGCAAAATTCATTTAACCCGAATAGAAGAGAGATTAGAGTCCCAAAGCATAGACGAGAAATAAAGGATCCTAATACCACCCAATGGCGACATGGGTCCGTAAGACACACAGCCATGTTAGTAAAAGTTTTGTAATGACTAGACTCGACTTCGGCCAAGGAGTTGGAAAGGGGATTCCTACATGCAGTCGGCTCTGATACCAACTTGTGACACCCCCGATTTGACCCTACACTAATCATACATGCAAACATGTACGATCAAGATCAGGGACTCACGGGAAGATATCACAACACAACTCTACAAATAAAATAAGTCATACAAGCATCATATTATAAGCCAGGGGCCTCGAAGGCTCGAATACAAGAGCTCGATCATAGACGAGTCAGCGGAAGCAACAATATCTGAGTACAGACATAAATTAAACAAGTTTGCCTTAAGAAGGCTAGCACAAACTGAGATATAGATCGAAAGAGCACTAGTAGAAAAAGGGTCAAACGTGAAGCACATTAGTGCCGGTTTGATTTTGGCCCGGTACTAATGGTACCATTAGTGCCGGTTCGAACGGATTTGCATTAATGCCGGTTCGTGTTGAACCTTTAGTACCGGTTCGTGGCACGAACCGGTACTAAAGGGGTGGTGGCAGGCTGGCGACAGGCCGGGGCCCCACGATCACCTTTAGTACCGGTTCGTGGCATGAACCGGTACTAAAGGTCTAACCTTTAGTACCGGTTCGTGCCATGAACCGGTACTCAAGGGGTCTGACCTATAGTACCGGTTTGTGACACAAACCGACACTATAGGGCAATTTTCAAACTCTACCCCCCCCCCCTGTGTGTCGCCATTTCAGTTCTGAAAAATCAAAAGAAAATGATAAAAACTTCAAAAAATAAAATCCTTCGAGAGGTAGTTATATTACTACATCTACTAGTTAGGAAAATTTAAAAACTACAATTTGGACATGTTTTGCAAAAAGTGTAGGGAAAATGTAAAACGGCTATAACTTTTGCATACAATGTCGGAAAAAAACGTATAATATATCAAAAAATTCAGCACGAAAATCCGCATCCGATGGAGACCGCCTATGGCCTGTTTGGAATTTTTTAGAATCCTCAAATTCCAAAAGGAAAAAAAGATATGGTCAAATTTCAGTTTGTTTAAAAAAATTTGGTTAAATCTGGTCAAACTACTTATTCAAGAAGTATTAATGTTACTACATAATTATTCAAGAATATTAGTGTTACTAAATAATTATTTCAATTTTTTGAATTTTGGTCAAATCTGATCAAACTGTGGTCAAACTATGGTCAAACTTATTCAACAAATATTAGCGTTACTAAATAATTACTGTTTTTTAGAATAATAGTTTCAAACTCAAACGGTGAAATGTGTGACTTCATGCTCAAGCTAAACTCCTGAGGGTTAATAGGATTGACATCTTACTATTGTCAGGAAAACAACAAGTGCAGACTCGGAAACGAAGGAGAATAGAACCCGAAAGTTAAGCGTGCTCGGGTTGGAGTAGTGAGAGGGATGGGTGACCGGTTGGGAATTTAGATGATTTGGAATGAGTGATCCACACTTGAGCAGTTAAGAGAGGTGATTAGAGACTAAATCATCAAATAATTCAAAAAAATTAAAAATCCAAAAAAAATCCAAAATTTTCAAAAAAAATTCAAAAAAACCTTTAGGACCGGTTGGTAACACCAACCGGTACTAAAGGTCCCCCATACCAGGGCGCGAGCTCACGCCACGTGGTGGCACTTTAGCGCCGGTTCGTGCCGAACCGGTACTAAAGGGGGGGGGGCCTTTAGTGCCCACCCTTTAGTGCCGGTTATGGAACCGGCACTAAAGGCCCTTACGAACTGGCGCTAAAGCTCCGTTTTCTACTAGTGGAGGCGCAGGCCTCCTACCTGGGATCCTCCTAAACAACTCCTGGTCGCCGTCAGCGGGCTGCACGTAGTAGTAGGCACCTCCAGTGTAGTAGTAGTCGTCATCGACGGTGGCGTCTGGCTCCTGGGGTCCAACATCTGGTCGCAGCAATCGGATATAGGAAGGGGGAAAGGGGGAGAAAAGCAACCGTGAGTACTCATCCAAAGTACTCGCAAGCAAGGAGCTACACTACGTATGTATGCATTGGTATCAAATGGAATAAGGGTATCATATGTGGACTGAACTACAGAATGCCGGAATAAGAGGGGGATAGCTAGTCCTTTCGAAGACTACGCTTCTGGTAACCTCCATCTTGCAGCAGGAGAAGAGAGTAGATGGTAAGTTCACCAAGTAGCATCGCATAGTATAATCCTAACCGATGATCCTCTCCTCGTCGCCCTGTTAGAGAGTGACCACCGGATTGTATCTGGCACTTGGAAGGGTGTGTTTTATTAAGTATCCGATTCTAGTTGTCATAAGGCCAAGGTACAACACCAAGTCATCCTGTTACCGAAGATCACGGCTATTCGAATAGATTAACTTCCCTGCAGGGGTGCACCACATAACCCAACACGCTCGATCCCATTTGGCCGGACACACTTTCCTGGGTCATGCCCGGCCTCGGAAGATCAACACGTCACAGCCCTACCTAGGCACAACAGAGAGGTCAGCACGTCGGTCTAAATCCTATGGCGCAGGGGTCTGGGCCCATTGCCCATTGCACACCTGCATGTTGCGAGGGCGGCCGGAAGCAGAACTAGCCCCCTTATTACAAGAGAAGGCTTACGTTCCAATCCGGCGCGCGCCGCTCAGTCGCTGACGTCACGAAGGCTTCGGCTGATACCACGACGTCGAGTGCCCATAAATGTCCCCGCGTAGATGGTTAGTGCGTATAGGCCAGTGGCCAGACTCAGATCAAATACCAAGATCTTGTTAAACGTGTTAAGTATCCGCGAACGCCGACCAGGGCCAAGCCCACCTCTCTCCTAGGTGGTCTCAACCTGCCCTGTCGCTCCGCCACAAAGTAACAGTCGGGGGCCGTCGGGAACCCAGGCCCACCTCTACCGGGATGGAGCCACCTGCCCCTTCAGCCCCCAACTCCGAACAGTACCACAGGTAATGTAACAGTGTAAATATATAGTATATGCCCGTGATCACCTCCCGAAGTGATCACGGCCCAGTAGTATAGCATGGTAGACGGACAAGAATGTAGGGCCACTGATGGAACACTGGCATCCTATACTAAGCAGTAGGATAGCAGGTAAAGGTAACAACAGTAGTAGCAAGGACAGGCTATGCAACAGTATAGGATTAACTCAAAGCAGTAACATGCTACACTACTCTAATGCAAGCAGTATAGAGAAGAATAGGCGATATCTGGTGATCAAGGGGGGGGGGCTTGCCTGATTGCTCTGGCAAGAGAGAGGGGTCGTCAACACCGTAGTCGTACTGGGTAGTAGCGGCGTCGGTCTCGGTGTCTAGTGAGAGAAGAGGGGGAAGAAACAATAAATATTAAGCAAACAGATGCATAGCGATGCATGACATGACAAGGCGTGATGCTAGGTGTGCCCCAACGCGGTATGAGGTGGTACCGGTTAAGGGGGAAAACATCCGGGAAAGTATTCCCGGTGTTTTGCGTTTTTGGACAGATGAACCGGAGGGGGAAAGTTGTGTGTTCGCTATGATAGGGATGCGTGGCGGATGAACGGGCTGCGTATCCGGATTCGTCTCGTCGTTCTGAGCAACTTTCATGTACAAAGTTTTTCCATCCGAGCAACGGTTTATTTTATATTAATTTTCAAAGATTTAAATCAATTTTAGGATTTATTTAATTATTTAAATCAACATTATCCAGAACAGTGTTTGCTGACGTCATCATGACATTAGCATGACGTCAGCAGTTGACCTGGTCAACCTGACATGTCGGTCCCGTTCGTCATTGACTGTTTAGTCTAATTAGTGTTTAACTAATCTAATTACTGTTTAATTAAACTAACTAGTTAATTAGATTAGTTAATTAGGATTAATTTAATTAATTAATTAATTAATTAATTTAATTATTAATTAATTTTTATATTTATTTTTATATTTATTTTTTTCTTATTTTTTTAAAATCGTTCTGGGGTGCGGGGCCCGGCTGTCAATGGGCCACAAGCCTTAGCGGGCGCACGGGTGATGGGCGCGCGGGCGTGACCACGAGCACCCGATGGGGCAAGCTCGGGCCCTGGCCTCAGGCGAGACCAGCGGCGCGGCTGCCAGAGCGCGACAAAGCCCGGACCGGGCGGCATCGGCGACGCAAGCGAGTGAGGCGAGCAGATGGGGAAGGAGGCGACGGCGCGGGTCACGGGCAGCGTGCAGGGGCAGCGGTGCAGCAGTAGCGCTCGGCGATGCAAGACGCGGTGCGGGGGCGAGCGAGGGAGTGCGCGAGCAGCAGAGCGGGCGTGGGCCGCTCGGTGAGGCGCGCGGGCGCACGGCGATGGAGGCGGCCTACGGCGGTTCGGCCGGAAGCCGCGAGGCAGGGCTAGGTGGGGCAGCGCGGTGGAGCACACGCGCGGGGTGAGCGGGCGACAGAGGAGTAGCATCAGGGGCGCCGGGGCGCGACGGCGGGCGCGGGTGAGCGCGGCCTTGCGGGGAGGAGGAGAGGGAGGTCATGGCCTCACCGTGCAGAGCAGGGGTCGGGGCAATGGGCGTGACGGAGGTCGGGGACGACGGCGATGTTGGGAAGGAAGTCCGGCGAGGCGGCGTTCCGGGCGGCGAGGGCACGGTCGGTGGCGAAGCTGTGGCCAGCGCAGGACCAATGGAGGCAGCGGCTCGTGGCACAGATGGGGCGCCGAGGCCCAGGGTGACGACGTCGAGGTGGCGGGGCACCGGCTCGGTGTCGGGGGGCGTTGGTCGTCGGCGAGCGTCGGGGCGGCGACGTGATTTGCTGCCCTGATCCAGAAGGGGATCGGGGGAAGAGGAGGGGCGAGAGAGAGACGTGGGGGGAGTGGGGGTAGTGGGCTCTAGGGTCAGTTGGGTGGGGGTTATACAAGGGCACCGGGTGGGCCGGCCTCCTAGTTTCGGCCAGCTGGGCCGTGGCCCGGCAGGGGGGGTTTCCTTCTCTTTTTAATTTCTTTTGTTTGTTTTTCTTTTCTTTTTCCTATTTTCTTTTATTCTGTTTTATTTTACTTTTAGTTTCTTTAGTTTTGTAAAATAGGACAATAGTTCCTAAATTAACGTCTCTACATAACTCACTGCCTTAAAAGTTTGGCCCCTAAACAAAATGTTTAAATAATTTATAATTTATAAAAGGCATTTAATTAAAGGTTTTAGCTACTGTTTTATTCATTTTTTTGAGTGTTTAAAGATTTTATACAAGTGGGGTTTCTTCACCACAATTACCTTTGCATTATTTGGCACAACTCCAACATTTTAGTTTTAAATTTTTTTAAGCTTCTGTTATTTTACTTTATTTTAAATTTGAATCATTTTTGAACCATTGCGAGATTAACTATAATGTTAGCAGTGACATGGAATCATTAGGAGAGGGTCACTGTAGCTTAATTATTCGGGCGTCACAGAGAAGTAGGGTGTGTCACATGAATGGATAGGACAGCTAGCAGAAGAGTTCCGAACTCGCACAAAACAATGTATTTGCGTTATCCTAGGTCTTACGGAAAAATCACCCATACCAAAAGATGAAAACTGAATTTGATGGTACGGCAGAGGCAGCTGCAGCCCCAAGACCCTATGAAGGGGTGGTGGTCCACAACATGGCTAAAAAAATTAATGGTGTGCTTGGCAAGAACCACCCTTTGACAGTGAAACTAACACCCAAGGATCAAGTATTTAAGAAGAAATCGGTGTTCTAGAAATTACCTTACTGGGAGATTCTATGTGTACCTCACTGCATCGCTGTCATGCATGTATAAAAGAACATATGTGAAAGCATCCTTGGTACTCTGCTCGAGATTAAAGGTAAAAGAAAGGATGGTGACGGTTCACGGCTCGATATGCTTGCTGATCAATCACAATGCAAGAGTGAAGCAGAAGATGATGACAAATTCATCAAAGCTCGCCAGAGTCACAATTTCAGTACAAAATAAGCAACACAATTCTTCACCTATTTATTGTCAGTTAAGACACCCTCTTCCTACTCCGCAAACATCAGAAGTCTCATGGATGTGAGCTCAGGTAAAATGAAGTTGGGACACATTAAGTCACATGATTGCCACGTAATGTTGACACAAATCCTCCCGGTGGCCATTAGGAATCTGATGGACAAAGATATAAGAAACACACTCATTTACCTCTGTGATTTCTTCAACCAACTATGGCAAAAAGTTGTAGTTCCTGAAGAGTTGGATCATATGCAAGATGATATTGCAAGAATATTGTCCAACCTAGAGATGTTTTTCCCACCGTCATTCTTTGATATCATGGTCCATCTCACTATGCACCTTGTCGACAAGATAAAGTATTGTGGTGCTATGTTTCTTCGCAACATGTATCCCTTCAAGTGGTTCATGGGAATCCTCAAGTGCTTTTGTCAGACCCGAAACCATCCAGAGGCAAGCATCCTACAAGGTTATACCGCGGAGGATGTGGTTCAGTTTTGCACCAAATACATGAAACAAAGACCTATAGGTTTGTCCCTCTCTCACCACGAGGGAAGGCTGAAAGGTAAGCCAGTCCTTGCTCTCGCGCAAATGGCTGCACCCAGAGAATTGGCAGAGAAAGCCCATTTGACGGTACTACTTAACATCCCAGTTCTCATCGCTTATGCCAAAGAACACTTGGTGGAGATACGCCAAAGATTCTTACCAATGGTGCCTTCATCAAAGGTGGAGATGAAGGATCACACTAAGAACTACGCCGAATGGTTGAAGAACCGTTTGGCACAAGGATCCATCAATGACATTGCTATGTGGTTGGCACAAAAGCCATCACCTACGGTGCTGACCTACCAAGCATATGACATAAATGGATACACATTCTACATTGAGGAACATGATAAGAATACCTCGTATTAGAACAGCTATGTTCAAATAGAATGCATGACTGTAAATGAAGCTGATAAAACGGTATACTATGGAACCATCAAAGAGATTTGGGAGCTTGACTATGTGAAAGTTAAGGTGGCATTATTCAGGTGAGCATGGATCCCTCTTGGTCAGGTAATGATTGATGAGTATAGGAAGACCTGTGTTAACAGGACAACGATGGCATATCACGCAGACCCATTCATTCTTGCCAGCGATGCTACCGAGATTTTCTTTGTGGAAGACCCCTTGCATAAGAACGGCCATGTAGCGATGCATGGGAAGAGAAGGGTACTGGGTGTCGACAATGTTGCTGGTCAGGACGAGTACGATGAATTTGATGAGTTGCGAGCCAAGGGATCACGCACTAGTGCAACAGAGAAGAAGTTTAAAATCATCAAAAACCCCAAGTTCCTTCGGGGACAAATTAATGATCCCAGTTTCCCCATGTACATGGGAATTAAGCTGTAAGACTAGTCTTTATGCCTACCCTGCAACTTAATTCGTTCAATTTAGAACTGTCGCGTGTAC
This sequence comes from Triticum urartu, assembly GCF_003073215.2. NCBI lineage: Eukaryota > Viridiplantae > Streptophyta > Magnoliopsida > Poales > Poaceae > Triticum > Triticum urartu. The sequence goes on from NC_053027.1 coordinate 259,966,363, forward strand.
TGAATTTGTGAGTTATGCCCGGTTTTCTGTTGATGTAAGAACCGTTAATATGTCGACCTTGATATGTTGTCAGCTTAGGCAATGAATATGAACTATTTTTTGTTATTATTATTATTATATCATAGAGGTAGCACACTCAATCGATCTCACTACAGTATGTGTGAGCAAAAATATGCAATCTGGTTTGCGAATAGCACATGGTTCATTGATGAAAGTCGTGTGCCGACCAAACCCCGCCACCACTCCTCCCATGATCTGAGTTGTGCTTTCTGATTGGCCAGAACCCAAACCCCATGGATCATACGTCTGCACCGTTGGATGCTCCCAGGTCGAATGGCGATCCTCATCCCTTTCGACAGCACATGCAGTTCCGGTTGTAATTTTATTTTTATGCACAAAATGCACGTTAATATCAAAAAATGTCTTAAATATAGCTAACGATACCTGAAATGCGCCAGAAAATCAAACCCGTGGTATAATGGTGATTGCGTACCGTGCAAATTTTTATGAGGCCAAACGATGAAGTCACCGGCCACAAGAGTTTGAATTGACACGTCTCCTTTTGGAAAACCAAGATCCTTCATGTGAGATGCTCTAGTTTGAATGGAGCGGTCATTAAAACTTGTGCCAAACTTTACCAATTTTTTTCCACGGGGTCGTGAGAGCACGCCATGGGCACACATCGATTTTGATGATGTCCGAACTCCATCTGAATTTTCTATAATTAAAATACCAACTAGTCCTATGCCAGTGGCCGCACCTCATGGCCGAAATGTTTGAAACTTCTCCCCGCTTCTCGAACAAACGGATGAAAACTCACAAAGTGACGTACAAATGATCTGTACACCTTTGCTAGGCTGATAGTAAGGGGGTATCATAGCTAGTATCATGCATGCCAACTAGGCAATTTTGATGCTGTCATAGAATTAATTAAATGAAGAAAGAGAGGGTTAAGTATCATATCATGAAACCGTATCATAATAAATGTTATGCTACTATGTGTCATGCATGACAATATAAATAAAGTACTACATATGATACTAGCTACTCTATGATACTATGCATTATTAGAGCAAGTAAGTGCACAATAGAGTGACATAAGACTAGCCACAATGGGTAGTAACATAGAATGTTACTAGTCTATGTTACTACCTCTATAGTGGGTAGTAACATATGTGTAGTAACATGCAACACTTCATTTATTAGGCTATAGACTCATCTTGCCTTGAGATGTGTGATGTTACTCAGACTAGCCACAATGGGTAGTAACATAGACTAGTAACATGCCCATGTGTTACACTAGTAACATATATGTGTGGTAACATGCAACACTTCATTTATTAGGCTATAGATACATCTTGCCTTGATATGTACATGTGATGTTACTCATATTACTAGTAACTAGCTATGTTACTACTTTCCTCTATTTCTTCATTCATTGCTTGCCACATCATCTACTTTATCTAGATATGTGTGATGTTACTACATATGTTACTCCCATTGTGGGTAGTCTCATACTATAGTAAGACTATACCCACAGTGGGAGTAACATAGGTAGTAACATCACACATATCCACTTTCCTCCATTTCTTCATTTATTGCTTGCCACATCATCTAATTTATCTAGATATGTGTGATGTTACTACCTATGTTACTCCCACTGTGGGTAGTCTGGCTATAAGGAATAGAATAGTATATATATATATGCATATTAGTTCGAGGAAAGAGAAGAGAAGCGGGATCTTGGTTAGTAGAGCCAGCTGCAACAGGAGACCCAAGACACTTTGTGAAGATGTAAGGTGGGCCAACTATTGATAAACTAGTACATATATAAAACTTATTGTTATACATACCCGCTAAGTGGTTGGCTGTATATGACATGTCAACTTCTTATAGCCGACCCTTGGCTGTATTATTAACCATGCTCTTAGTGAGGTATCTAGTATATCATAGACGACTAGCTAGTATTAGACAAGCCACAGTGGGAGTAACTTCATCAGTAACACTGACTCCAACTCAGCAAACTTGCTTATGTGGCAATAAGTTAATGAGGAGAGAGATAGTTTCAGTAACTTAGATAGTTATTGTTGCATCACATGTCCCAATGCAATATGAGTCTGTAACCTAAGAAATGAAGCTTTGCATGACACTACACTTATGTTACTACCCACTATGAAGGTAGTAACATATATAGTCTAGGGATATGTGTATGTTACCAGTGTACTACTCTCCATTGTGGCTAGCTAGTCTCATACACCCTCCTTTCCAGTTTAGCTAGGCTGGTTGTAATGGTATTATCATAAGCAGTATCATGCATGCCAACTAGACTTTCTGGGTGATGTGGCACACAAGAGAGGATGTGGTATCATATCATGATACCGTGTCATATTAAATGTTGTACTACTACTTGGTGTGATTAGTAAGGCAACCTAAGATGTTAACTTATGATACTATGCATTACGGAAGTAGCTAGTATCCTAGCTACACACTACCATATATATGAATGATACTACTAGTGTATATATATACATATATATGATACTCCCCATTACAACCAGCCTTATAGGGCTCAATTCAAAAATCTCACCAACCAAGGTAGATGGTGGGTGGTGGAATACCTTTTGTAGTTTGCAAGAACACCCAATTAATGCTTTTGTTTTGCTCAAAAAATTATGTTTTCCAATGTATTAATTGCAATACATGCATGTATACATAAAGTACATGCATTGGTCAACTTTCTCTTAATACTTGCATGCAATGATTTAATGCACCTTGGAATCTAGACATGTGATGGGGAACAACCAAATTGAGCCTTATAAAATGGAAAAACTAAAATTTTGAGATAAGCCTATAAACCGGAAAGGAGGGAGTATATATGCATGATACTAGTATATGATCGGCAATACCTCTGTAATGCGCACATGCATAGTATCATGAGTTAGTATCTTAGGTTCCTTATTAATTACCATGCATGACACAAAGTAGTAAAATATTTAATATGATACGGTATCATGATATGATACCACACACCCTCTCTTTCATCATTTAACTGTGTGCCACATCATCCAGAAAATCTAGTTGGCATGCATCATACTGCTTGATACTCCCATATTACGACCAGCCTTATTAGGGTGGCCATAGTGGGGGTATCATAGCCGGTATCATGCACCCGGGAATACAAAATATGATGATGTGGCAAAGAAGCAGTAACATAGGTAGATACCATAACATATATATATATATATATGCTATACTACTTTGTGTCATGCATGGCCATAAATACGGTCATCTATGATATATACTCCCTCTGTAAACTAATATAAGAATGTTTAGGTCACTATTTAGTAATCTAAACGCTCTTATATTAGTTTACAGAGGGAGCTAGTACTACTCTATGATACTATATATGCACTACGAAGGTAAGTACGTAGTATCATATGCATGATACTATATATATAGTACTATACGATACTCCCTATATAACGCTGGCCATAGTGGTGGTATCATAGCCGACGATGTCATGCACTCGGAAATAGCAAGTATATATGCTGATGTGGCAAAAATTAAATATATATAAAGAGGGTTAGAGTAACATATAGTAGGTAGATACCATATCATGTTAAATGCGATGCTAATTTGTGCCATGCATGGCAATAAATATGATCTATATATATATATGATATACTATACTCTATGTATTATACTATGTGCTATAATTAATTAAATGTAGTATCATATGTACTGTATATTCATGATACTAGTATATGACACTCTCCAATATACTCATGATTTCTTACCGTGGAAAAAAATTGGAGGCGAAACGATGAACTCATGTTTTCATTCGAACAATAATATGATCTTAGGTAATTTAAATGTTTTCAAAGAGCACACGGTTCACTCACAGAAGTCATGTGTCCACTAAACCGTGGCTGATGCACCCCCCACCCCTCTACCACGCGCGTGATCTGAGTTGTGCGTTCTGATTGGCCAGAACCCAAACCCCACGGATCATACGTCTGCACCGTTGGATTCTCCTTGATCGAATGGCGATCCTCATCCCTTTCGACAACACATGTACATGTTTTCAAATAGCCCCTCCCAAAAAACGTTTTCAAATAGCACACGGTTCACACACGAAAGCCGTGTGCCTACCAAACCATGGCCGATGCCCCCCTCGCTGCGCGTACGATCTGAGTCGTGTGTTCTGATTGGCCAAAAGCCAAACCCCACGGATCGTATGTCTGCACCGTTGGATGCTCCCAGATCGAACGTCAATCCTCATCCCTTTCGACAGGAAATGTAGTCCAGCTAGGAATTGATTTATATGCAAACATGCACGGTAAATGCCAAAAAATGTCTTACATATAGCACACGAGACCTGAAATGCGCCGGCAAATCAAACCCGTGGTAAAATTGTGATTGGTTTACGTGCGAAAAATTTAGATGAGAAATGATGAACTCGCGTCTTCATTTCAAAATTAGTATGTCTTCATTTCAAACAAAATTATTTTGTTTGTGCACACGAGCGCTTAGAGGCAACCGTTTGCATAGGCCTTTCCGCATGCGCGGTGACCGGGGATATTTTTCACCCTTTTCACCTAGGCCGCCAACACCCCCCCCCATCGTTCGCTCGCGTTTCACTCAACTAGTCCACCCAATCTCCTTCACCAGCTCCCCCCTCCCCCAGATCCATAGCAGAACCCTCTCCGGCGCCGCCGTGCTCACCCCGACCGTGTGCCCGCTCTTCGGCGTCAAGCCTACCTCCACTATCGTTCCCAACACGTGGTGGCCCATGCCTTGCCGTCTTTGTTTGCTCGCCAGCCACCCTTGAGCATATCGATGCAGTAACCCTCGCCTCTCCTGTGGTCCGGCTGGGTTTGCATTAAGAAGCCTGTTAGTTACTGGTCTCCATCGTGGTGAGGCATATTTCCTCGCAATCCCTGTTCCAATTTCGTTTCGTATGTTCCCAAATTGGCTATAAAATAACGGAGAGCATATATATGTTCATTATCTACCTTCCTTACTACATATAAGTTGTATTTGTTCCAATAAGTTACTGCCTATATACAGATCGCGGGCGCCCGAGTCACACAAACTTAACAAATTAGCCCTACATTTTCTAAATTATTGCATGGCATGTTTAGAAAGCTTGATACCAAGTTGTTAGTTTTATGCTTATCCTCCTTTCCTGAGTTTCGCATGTATTCTCTGTATATGCCGAGTAGTAGCGACAGCACTCATTCAGGCCATGTATCTTCATCTGATTCAGACAACCCTAGGTCTTCAGCATATTGTGAGGGATCAAGTAGTCCTGAACGGGATAGAGCTGCAGCAATTACCCTTCCGGTCAGGACACGGAGGAACACTCCAAGGAAGCCCACACACTAGCCTAAAGGTGTATATGAAGTAACCGAGATTGATTTAAAGTCCTGGGCTCCAACTAAACCAGATAAAGCCCGCATGAGGTTCAGGAGTGTGTGTGGATTTGTTGGCAGGGCAAGGCTCAACATTAATCTGCCAGGGTTTCGGAAGGCTGACACAGAAACACGGCGAAGGATAGTCTGAGAGATCATGGATCACTTCAACGTTCCAGATCAGTGGAGAATGCAGGTGGAACACGCTACACTGAATAAGGCTAGGGATGCTTGGAGAAACTGGAAGCATGTGTTGTACAAGAAGTACTTGAGTGAAGGCAAGGACCCAATCCCCGCATACCCCCAAATTACAAAGGCAGACTGGGCAGAATTCAAAAGGGTCAGGGTAACTCCAAAGTTTGCTGCGAAGAGTTTCAAGCAATCGGAACTTCAGAAGAAGAACATACACCCCCATCGTATGGGTGTGGCAGGATACTACGACATGAAACTGATATGGGAACATGAGGACAAAGAAGCAGTAGCGGCGGGTGGGAGTCCGGCCTTTAGTGAAATCAAGGGCGAACGCACTAGACACTACTTACGGGCACGTGCAAAGAGGCGTGATGATGGAACTTATTACTTTGAAAACACACGTGACTCCAAACTGTATGAAGTGATGGTAGAGGCTTCCAAGATCCCTGGAAGGTTCTACAGGAACTCAGGGCCATGTGACATTCTGTCCATTGCTCTGGACACAAAATAGCCCCCTGGCCGTGCAAGGGGTATAGGTGTTAATCCCTCACAAGAGGGCTTTCGCACTTAGAAAAGAAGAGAGGCTCAACATGAAAAAAGCGAGGAGTGAAATGAAGTAGAATGCATTATTTGAAAAGTTGAAGAAGGAGATTTATCCAGCTGTTTGAAAGGATGTTGAGGAGTCAATGATGATGATGCAGAAGACTCTAACACTGACAGATAGCCAGCAGATGGGAGGGGAGGCGGGCATGGATGATGCTGCTTATTGTGCGACAACACTGCACAAGAGTAGTTGTGCATTAGCTGACCCCAACGACACTGAGACTATAGCTGCTCATGATGATGCTATATCTGATCTATCTAGAATGAAAGACAGACTGAAGGGCGTGCTTACACATTATGAAGGTACATTAAAATGTGCAACAACCTGGGTTTTCCCACCCTTCTTGGAAGATGGCCTCTTCTTGGACAATGTGCCATTGAAGCCGGGCTGTGTGAATTGCCATGTGATTGAAGTAAAGCCTGGATTCAATGAATTTGCCCTGAAGAATGTCCTAGGAGACTTCGATGAGCAAAGGACCTTGGGAGAAACACTGTTACATCACATCCAGTGGCCACGAAAGGAAATAGAGTTCATCGATGAGATTCTTGAAGCCCCGCCATGAGCAACCATTGTCGCCCCTCAACCGGTGATGCTCTCCTTGCCAAAGCAGCTCTCGCGGGCTGATGCATCAACCTGTGATCAGCCGGACCAACTTTGTGGCATACAGGCCATGTCATCCTCCGCCCCAAAGCAGCCAGTGGCAAGGCCTACAACTGCTGATGACGCACCACCGGTTCAGATGCCAGCCGCTGAAGCAGCGGGGGGAGACCCAGCTGTAGCACATGCTCATGAGACCAACCTAGTGGAACAGACTGCTAAGTAGTCTGTAGGTCCAGAACAGACTGCTCATCAGTCCGTCGGTCTGCAGGCGCGTGATCAGCATACCAATGCGTCAGCACTTCCTACTCATCAAACCAACGCGTTGGCACGGCCTCCTCATCACACCGACAAGTTGGCACCACCTGCGCAGAAACCCGGCATAGCTTCAACACTTGGTCAGCAGTCCGATGCCTCTGCTCCTACAGCCCAGCAGTCCATCACTGCAGCACCGCCAGCTCAGCGGTCCGGCATAGATCAACAGTCTGCTAAGAAGTCCGTCCAAGCTTCACCGTCTGCTTGGTAGTCTACCGTGCAGGCAACTAGACGTTCTCCCAGAAATGCTTCAAGTACCAAGAAGGAAGTGGCCAAAAAGGCTACATCCACGACCATGAGGAAGCGCAGCGGGAAAGTGAGGATGAAAGAGAATGATTACCTCTTACTTAAAGCACTCATCGCCCAGAACCAAATTAACAATAGCTTGTTCTTATCAGGGAGTAATATTATTTCTGACGCCATGGATGATGAACAAGTAGAATTGTTGCTTGCTAAAAGAAAAGCAGACGTACTTGAAGCACGCAATTACGTCCATGGCCAGCCATTTCTTGTTGGTGAATACTTTGATGAGTGCAGCTCCAGTTGTCGCGAGTCACATGAGTATTGCATGGATCAAATATCATTAGGTCATCACCATTTACTAGTCCACTACAACAGAGATCATTTACGACATGATGTTGGTTCCATCATTGTGAGTTTCGAGGACTTACATCTCTTCTTCAACTTCAACGTGCTCGATGCCACTCTTGTTAGATGCGTGATTTTTTAAGTACTTAACAAACTTTGATCAACTTCTCCATACAAGGCTGTAAATGATAAACAACTAAATACATTTTATTCCTCTCAGGGGATTGAACGCGCAGAGAAGACAAAGTGAGAATGTGTATTTCACAGATCCTGCATTAGCAAATGGCACAGCATTACATGAAAAGGACCGACGGGACTGGGTCGTTAACACGGTCATCTGTATCTTCAAAAACATGTCTCATGCAGAATCATTTCTCTGTCCATATCATGAAGGGTAAGTCAAGTAAACAACCACGCATACACTGATTGTCTTTCAGTTTTCGACATCATTCATAAGTTCATGGCTTTCTTAATATGTAGCAATCACTGGATATTGGTATTCATTGTTCCAAACAAGAACACAGTTTACTACATCGATTCTCTCAGAGAGTCAACAAACGCTTAGGATCTGACGCATCTTCAGCAATTCTTGGATAGGTATTGAATTCTATGATGTTGAAATTAATTTGCATTCATATCTGGTTCAATAATTGATGTTGTCAAGATTCATCATCATTTGCAGTGTTCTCGCATTGTGGGAAACTAAAACAGGGAACCTGTTCAAGAGGAAACTACCTCTGCAGCATGAGATTGTTTCTCCGGTAACACACCGAAATCCATTATTTTTGGAAAATTTATCCAACATTCTGCAAATACCTTTCCTTATGCTAGTCAAATGTTCAAGCTTCTAAATAAACCTCTTTCTATTTTGTCCAAAGAAAAAATAATACATCTAACACCGGTTAGGTTGTTCCTAACAGGACAAATACATGACTAATTTTGTACAAAAAAATTTAGTGTCCTCAGCAAGAAGCAGGGACCAACCTTTGTGGATACTATGTTTGCAGACACATGATCTCCATCTGCAAATCTGCTGATAGTTGTGACGGTCCTCACGAATTAGTACCAGTAAGTCTATCTAAATTAATATCTTCTACTCCACTCATATGGCACATTCAGATCTTAAAAATACTGCAGCTCATCTTAAAACCGAGGACCCCTGAACCGCGCCCGGCTGGTGAATTGCTGATGGTTCGGAGATTTATCAGCGACTTCTTCCTGGATCACTACATCAATCCCACTGGTGATAATGAAGATTTCAGCATGCCTTCTCCTGAAACATTGAGTAAGAGTTAGCCGCTAAACATATAATGCATGGATCCATTGTTTTCCATCTGATGAGGTCTTCGTATTTCATACACTATGATTAATTATGTAATGCATATATGTGTGGACAAATCATTGGAATTTAGCTACCAGATGTTCAATTGCAATTGTTGCAAAATCTGCTGAATGTTCTTCCTGTGCACACTATTTGTTCAATTGAATATTATGGCGAATTTTCTTTTTGCGTGCCGATTCAAAATGGGATATTTTTGTTTTAACTTGGAAATTGCTCTGCACACGGTTCAACTAAATGAGTGTGTGTGATCCACATCGGAAATCATATGTCAATCGTATTGGAACCGTCGGTGATACACAGTAGATCGCAAACGATTCACAGTGCTACTATGTGTGCGTAGGTTCTCCGGAACCATTTGTGATATCTCTTATCGCACACGAGAACTGTGAGTAAACCATGCCCAATGCAAAATACAATCCCAGTCGTATTTTTTCAGGAAACGTGTGGGATCCCAAACGGAAAGCACACATCACTCTTGCGGCAACCGTCGGTGATACCTAACAAATCACAAACGGTCTGCAGCACTTGTATGTGTGCAAAGGGGCTCCTGAACCGTTTGTGATAGAACATTATCGCAGACGGTAATTGTTGGAAAATGTGTGCGATGGAGTCTAGCATGGCAGATGGGTTACGCAGAAAACTCGTGTGCGATAGGGCACAAATCACACACAGTTCATATGTTGGCCCGTGTGCCTTACACACTGTTTCCCAAACGGTTCGTTACGACAGACCGTATGGTTTCACTGCGTCATTAGAAACGGCTTAATCACCGATACCACACGTGCGAAAGAATTTAGTGTGTGTTGCATCGCACACGATTACATTTTGGAATGCCTCTGGATCACTGTTCCATATCCCCGACGGTTTCTGGGTCGTGTGGGAAGGACCCCCTATCGCGCACACTCACTTGGCGAAGGTTCTGAAGGCCGTCGCGGAAAGGGGTAAAAAACCGTTTGTTTAGGACCGACGCGCACCAGTAACTTGTGATGAATGCCAAAGAATTGGTAATATTGGTAAACGTCAGGAAATGCCTATGAATTATTCACTTGTTATTGAACCATTTGATATTTGGGCTTTGATTATATGGGACCTTTTCCTTCCTCTAATGGTTATACACATATTTTGGTTCCTGTTGATTATGTCAGTAAGTGGGTAGAAGCTATTCTATCTAGCAGTGTTGCTCATAACACGTCCATTAAAATGATGAAAGAAGTTATTTTCCCTAGGTTTGGAGTCCCTAGATATTTAATGACTGATGGTGGTTCACATTTTATTCATGGTGCCATCTGTAAATTGCTTGCTAAATATGATGTCAGCCATAGAATTGCATCTCCTTATCATCCTCAATCTAGTGATCAAGTTGAACTTAGCAATAGAGAAATAAAGATGATATTAAAAAAGACTGTTACCAGATCTAGGAAAAATTGGTCTAAGAAACTTGATGATGCAGTATGGGCTTATAGAACTGCTTATAAAAATCCTATGGGTATGTCTCCATACAAAATGGTTTATCGAAAAGCATGTCACTTGCCCTTGAGTTAGAACATAAAGCATATTGGGCAATTAGGGAACTCAACTATGATTTCAATCTTGCCAGTGAAAAGAGGTTATTTGATATTAGCTCACTGGATGAATGGAGAACCCACGCTTATGAAAATGCCAAACTATTGAAAGAAAAGGTCAAAAGATGGCATGACAAAAGAATACAAAAGCGGGAATTTAAATTTGGTGAATATGTTCTATTGTACAATTCTGTTTTTAGAATTTTTGCAGGAAAACTTCTCTCCAAGTGGGAAGGAACATATATCATCGAAGAAGTTTATCGCTCCGGAGCTATCAATATCAATAATGCCGAAGGTACTAACCCAAAGGTGGTCAATGGGAAAAGAATTAAGCACCATATTTCAGGTACACCTAAATGTTGAAATTAATTTTATTCAAACCATGACACCGGAGGAATACATAAAAGAGACCTTCCAGAACACTCCGGAACCCTAAAATGGAAGAGGTATGTGATACGGTAAGTAAACCGACTCCAAAAATTCCGCAAAAATATTTCCTCTCAGTTTTGGAATATTAGAAAAAATAGAAAAATAAGAAACAACCGGGAAGGCAACCCAGGTGCCCACTACACACCAGGGTGTGCTTGCCCCACCTAGCGTGCCCTGGTGGGTAGTGGGCCCCTCGGGCACCTTCCTGACTCCGTTTTCCTTCCATATGCTTGTTTCCCAAGATAAAAAATATTTATATATACACCCAGACGATTTGACCATCGTATCGTGAAGAAATCCTATGTTCTTGTGTTTTTTTCTGGCAGAACTAAAAATATGTCGTCACAAGATTCAGATGGAGAGAGCTATGTCTCCCACTATGTTGCAGATCCAAAGATCTTTGGGGAGAGTTATCCCTACCTGTGGTCCACCGAAGAGGAGGAAGACACTGATGTGGAGGAAACAAGGGATGCCAGCTCTGAAGAAGAAGAAGATCCACTACCTCAACCTGGAGATATGCGTGTGGAATTCAAGAAGTCAAGCCCCCCTAACAGAGCAAACAAATCTAAGATCCAATTTATCCCGTCCCGTTTTCTACAGGAAAGCAAGGAATCATTATGCAAAAGGATACTGAAGCTTGAGCAGGAAAATGATGACTCGTGGGAGGAAAATTTTATCCTCAAGCGTAAGCTGGAAAAGAAGAATGCTACGACCTCAACACCACTACCATCACCAAAGAAGGAGACTTAAACACACGGGTATGGGCACTCCCCTTGGCTTGTGCCAAGCTTGGGGGAGGTGCCCCGGTATTGTATCACCATCACTTTTATTACCTTTACCTATCTTAGTTCGATCTTTAGTTGTTTCGTGATTTAGTAGAATAAAAGTTTAGTATGATCTATTTTCGAGTGCTAGTTTCATGATCAGTCTATCTATGTAATCGAGTGAGAGTTATATAATAAATATTAATTTGAGTTTTTGCTTCTTTACCTTTTTGTTTTAATTAAAATAAAGGAAATAACGCAAAAGATCATATGCTAATCTTATGGAAAGTAATGACATTACATAAGGAAAAGTATAAGTTGTAAAATTTATTGAAAGTTAACAAACATAGCTTTGGTCAATGATGCAATTCATGAAAGAATTAATAAGGGAAGAGAAAATTGACATGCAAATATACTACCTTGGCCATCTTTTATGATTGTGGACCCCATTAAATATTTTATGCCAAATTGTTGACGTTGGACAAGGAAGACAATGTAATGATTTATGTTTGTTCATATTCACATAGAAGTTATATTGTCATAGATCCTCCAACATGTGGTACTTGCTCAATCTCTTTGCTAGCCAAAAATCTGCACTAAGTAAAGATACTACCTCTGCATCCAAAACCCTTAAACCCAATATCAAGTTATGAGAGTCCTCTATACCTACCTATGGATTGAATAAGATCCTTCAAGTAAGTTGTCATTGGTGCATAAAGAAATAAAAATTGCTTCTAAATATGTATGATCTTTTAGTGTAAAGGAAAATAAGCATTGTACGAACTTGTGATGGCAAAATAATAAAAGCGACGGACTGCAGAATAAAGGTTACAATCATAAGGAGCAATACAACGTGATGTTATTTTGCACTAAGAGCTTGTGCATCCAAAAATAAAAGCGCATGACAACCTCTGCTTCCCTCTGCGAAGGGCCTATCTTCGAAGTTTATGTATTTACTTTTTATGCAAGAGTCAATAGTATTCTTCTCTACTCCTTTTTATTTTTCTCTTTTGCAAGCATCATGTGGTGGGGAAAGATCTAGGCACATATATCCAATTGGATATGAGTGATCATGAGTTATTATTGTTGACATCACCCTTGAGGTGAACAAGTTGGGAGGAGAAACTATAAGCCCCCATCTTTCTATGTGTTAGGATGAAACTTTTTGCTCCACATATATGTTGTGAGTGTTAGAAATCATAGAAGACTAAATGATGGTTGAATATGTGGACTTGTCAAAAGGCTCCGACACGAGACCCTTCTTGAAAATATGATGAATTGCAATTGCAAAGTTGATTGAGAAGATAGTTTGTTGGTTTTCAATAAAGTTTATGCTTCATACTTCGATGTTGTGATGAATTGTTACTTGCTCATGAGAAGTTTTATGATAGAGTTTATTGCTATTATAATAATAAGCATGATGCTACTATGTTTGTATTTTGCTTTTATCGAGACCTCTCTCTCTGTCTCTAAACATGGGGACATGATTCTCGATATCGGCTTTCGCTTGAGAACAAGCAAAGTCTAAGCTTGGGGGAGCTGATACGTCCATTTTGCATCATGTTTTCCTAATGTTATTTATAGTGTTTTTATCCAATATAACACTATGTGTAGTAATTCTAATGCCTTTTCTCTCATAATATACAAGGTTTACACAAAGAGGGGGAATACCGGCAGCTGGAATTCTGGACCTGAAAAAGCTATGTCAAAGATACCTATTCTGCACATCTCCAAATGAGCTGAAATTTTTACAGAGAATTATTTTGGAATATATATAAAATATTGGAGAAAAGAAATACCAGAGGGGGCCACCCAGGTGCCCACTAGGCACCAAGGCATGCCACCTCCTCCAAGCGTGCCCTGGTGATTAGTGGGCTCCCTGGCCCACCTCCAGTGCCCATATTCTGGTACATAAGGTCTTTTGACCGAGAAAAAATAAGGAGAGGACTTTCATGACGGAACGCCATAGCCTCGAGGCAAAACTAGGGTAGGAGCACTTTTTCTCTCCGGCAGAGCGATTCCGCTGGGGACACTTCCCTCCAGGAGGGGGAAATCGAAGCCATCATCATCACCAACAACACTGTCACCTTGGGAGGATCAATCTTCATCTACATCTTCACCAGCACCATCTCATCCCAAAACCCTAGTTCATCTCTTGTGTTTAATCTTGTATCAAACCCTCAGATTGGTACCTGTGGGTGACTAGTAGTGTTGATTACATCTTGTAGTTGATGCTAGTTGGTTTATTTAGTGGAAGATTATATTTTCAGATCCATTATATGATATTTATTACTCATCTGATCTTTAGCATGAATATTATTTGTGAGTAGTTTCTTTTGTTCTTGGGGACACAGGAGAAGTCATATTACAAGTAATCATGTGAATTTGATATTCGTTCGATATTTTGATGCTCTGTATGTTGTGATTCCCTTAGTGGTGTTATGTGAACGTCGACTACATGACACTTCACCATCTTTGGGCCTAAGGAAATGCATTGTGGAGTAGTTATTAGATGATGGGTTCCTAGAGTGACAAAAACTTAAACCCTAGTTTAAGCGCTATTCTGTAAGGGGCTAATTTGGATCCACATGTTTAATGCTATGGTTAGATTTTTATCTTAATTCTTTTTTCGTAGTTGCGGATGCTTGCGAGAGGGGTTAATCTTAAGTGGTAGGCTTGTTCAAGTAAGAACAACACCCAAGCACTGGTCCACCCACATATCAAATTATCAAAGTTGCGAATGTGAATCAAACAAACATGATGAAAGTGACAAGATGAAATTCCCGTGTGGCCTCGAGAACATTTTACTTATTATCAGACACTGTTCTGGCCTGTCCTTTGCTACAAAAGGATTGGGCTACCTTGCTGCACTTATTGTTACTATTGTTACTTGTTAATTGTCACAAATTATCTTGCTAGCAAACTACCTGTCACCGACAATTTCAGTGGTTGCAGAAAATACCTTGCTAAAAACCGCTTTTCATTTCCTTCTGCTCCCCGTTGGGTTCGACACTCTTACTTCTCAAAAGGACTATGATAGATCCCCTATACTTGTGGGTAATCACTTATTAACATAGTGCCTAGTGCTAGTTGCTATTTTTCCCTTGTTTTTGTCTTGACAGAAAATCAATACCAAACGGAGTCCAAATGGAATGGAACTTTCTGACAATTTTTCTTGGACCACAAGACACCATGGAAGCTTTGAGTGGAGGCCAGAAGGGCCACGAGATGGCCACAAGCTCAGGGGCGCGCCCTAGGGGGGGTGCCCCCAAGCTTGTGGGCCCCTCATGGCACTTCTAACCCTAATTATTCTTCTATAAATACCCAAATATTCCCCGTAGACCAGAGGGCATACCAAAATTACTTTTCCATAGCCGCAAGTTTTTGTCTTTGTGAGATCCCATCTGGGGACCTTTTTTGGTACTCTGCTGGAGGGGGATTCGATCACGGAGGGCTTCTACATCAACCTTGTTGCCCTTCCGATGATGTGTGAGTACTTTACCACAAACCTACGGGTCCATAGCTAGTAAGGAGTGGAAAGAGCCTAAGCTTGGGGATGCCCAAGGCACCCCAAGGTAATATTCAAGGACAGCCAAGCGTCTAAGCTTGGGGATGCCCCGGATGGCATCCCCTCCTTTTTCTACAATCCATCGGTAAATTACTTGAGGCTATATTTTTATTCACTACATGATATGTGTTTTGCTTGGAGCGTCGCGTATTATATAAGTCTTTGCTTTATTTGTTTTTTAGTTTTCCACAATCAACCTTGCTAGACACACCTTTTTGAGAGAGACACACATTAATCATGAATTTATTATAATACTCTTTGAGCTTCACTTATATCTTTGAGATAGGCAGTTGCTCTAGTGCTTCACTTATATATTTTAGAGCATGGCGGTGGTTATATTTTAAAGAAATTGATGACTCTCCTGCTTCACTTATATTATTTTGAGAGTCTTATAAATAGTAGGGCAATTTGCTTGGGTTATGAATTTAGTCCTAATATGATGGGTATTCAAGAGGGATATAATATAAACTTTCATGAAGATCATTGAATATACGAGAAGTTTGATTACTTGAATTTGTTTTGAGATATAAAGATGATGATATTGCAGTCATGCTAGTGAGTAAATTTTGTTTAGTAAGAATATTTGTGTTAAGGTTTGTGATTCCCAAAGCATGCACGTATGGTCTCTCATTATGCTATGAACTTG
Organism: Triticum urartu; assembly: GCF_003073215.2. Lineage (NCBI taxonomy): Eukaryota > Viridiplantae > Streptophyta > Magnoliopsida > Poales > Poaceae > Triticum > Triticum urartu. Next base: position 259,982,384 of record NC_053027.1, read on the forward strand.
GAGTCTTCCTTATGAGTGGCGGGCGGGGACGAGCGGTTGTCTTTTCCTACCAATCTATCCCCCTAGGGGCATGCATAGTAGTACTTTTCTTTGAGGGCTAATAAACTCTTGCAATAAGTATGTGAGTTCTTTATGACTAATGTGAGTCCATGGATTATACACATGCTTACCTTTCCGCAATTTCCTAGCCTCTTCGATACCATGCATTACCTCTTCTCACCTCGAGTTGTGGTGCAAACTTCGTTGGTGCATCAAACCCCATGATATGATATGCTCTATCACACATAAGCCTCCTTATATCTTCCTCAAAAGAGCCACCATACCTACCTATTATGGCATTTCCATAGCCATTCCGAGATATATTGCCATGCAACTTCCACCATTCTGTTTTATTGACACATATCATCATTATCATATTGCTTTGCATGATCATATTGTTGCCATAGTATTTGTGACTCTGCCACCATTCATATTTTTTATACATGTTACGCTAGATCATTGCACATCCCGGTACACTGCCAAAGGCATTCATATAGAGTCATACTTTTATTCTAGTATCGAGTTGTAATTTTCTTTTGAGTCATAAGTAAATAGAAGTGTGATGATCATATTCATTATTAGTGCATTTTCCCTTGTGAGGAATAAAAAAGGAGGCTAACAAATGAGCCCAAGAAAAAAAGAGGCCAAAGTGCCGAACAATAATAAATAAAAAATGAGAGAAAAAGAGAGAAGGGACAATGTTACTATCCTTTTCCACACTTGTGCTTCAAAGTAGCACCATGATCTTCATAGTAGAGAGTCTCTCATGTTATCACTTTCATATACTAGTGGGAATTTTTCATTATAGAACTTGGCTTGTATATTCAAATGATGGGCTTCCTCAAATGCCCGAGGTCTTCATGAGCAAACAAGTTGGATGCACACCCACTTAGTTTTCCTTTGAGCTTTCATACACTTATAACTCTAGTGCATCCATTGGATGGCAATCCCTACTTCTTACATTTATATCAATTGATGGGCATTTCCATAACACGTTGATTAGCCTCGTCAATGTTATACTTTCTTCTTTTTGTATTGTCCACACAACCTCCAACATCATATTCTATTCCACCCATAGTGCTATATCCAGGGCTTGTGCGTGAGAGTTGAAAAGCTGAAGCGCGTTAAAAGTATGAACCAATTGCTCGGCTTGTCATCGAGGTTGGGCATGATAAATACTTTGTGTTAATAAGATGGAGCATGACAAGACTATATGATTTTGTAGGGGTAAGTTTCTTTAACCATGATATTTTGAAAAGACATGATTGCTTTTCCATATGCTTGAAGTATTGTTGTTTTTATGTCAATATTAAACTTTTGTTTGAACCTTATGGATCTGAATATTAATGCCACATAAAGAAAGATTACATGATAAACATATTAGGTAGCATTCCACATCAAAAATTCTATTTTTCTCATGTACCTACTCGGCGACGAGCAGGAATTAAGCTTGGGGATGCTTGATACTTCTCCAACGTATCTATAATTTTTTTATTGTTCCATCCTATTATATTATAAATCTTGGATGTTTTATATGTATTATTGTGTTATTTTATATCATATTTTGGGACTAACTTATTAACCTAGTGCCCAGTGCTAGTTGTTTTTTCCTTCACTGGTGTGCGTCGGTCCCAAACAAGCGGTTTTTAACCCCTTTCCACACTGGCATATGGAACCGTCTCCAAGTGAGTGTGGGCGATAGGGGGCCCTTCCCACATGACCCAGAAACCGTTGGGATAGGGAGCCTTGATGCATACAGTTGTCCCTATATAACCTTTCCGATATCTCGAATATCCCAAACGCTTCATCCTTGCCAGTCGTTTGTGCTCGCATTGCCATCACAGACAGAGTTTTGTGGTTCTGCCTAAAACCAGGCAGATTCTAGGCACGGCAGTTTTCTAGGAAGATTCTAGGCACGGGCGATTTACAATGTCTGGCACATCACAAACAGTTCATGATTATAAATCGTGTACGATAGGTAGACAATCACACACATTTAGTTTTCCCGCATCGTATGTGATAGTGTCTGACATCACACATGCTTTGGAAACGGCAACTGTGTGAATGCTTGCACACGTTTCCTCTCTGTGAACCATCTCGGATTATGGTATATATCGCAAACATTTGTGTTTTACCAACCGTGTGTGCCGTAATGGCCTGCACAACGTAATTTCGCCCTAATTTAATTGTTGCTATTTAAAATTGTACTTAATTTAAACTTGAAAGTAGGCTATAGCTTTATTCATATCCATCAGGTTCAAACAACCAATGCATTATTTGATTCACAGGTACATATGTTTAAGAATTACAGAAGCACCAAATAAAGAATGATCTACCAGGGTTCTTTACTTGTACTATTACAGATGGTAAAGAAAGAGGCGACAGACATTCCAGTTGCTGAACAAGGTGAAGCGGAATGGCCCTATTATGCTCTCCTGGATCCAGAAGGCATGCAGGACTCTAGTCTAACCCCTTGTGATGGTCGGCCACCAATCATGTAGTTTGAGAGGTAATATTGAGTAAAGTTCTTCAGGATCCACTTCAAAAGAAAAAAGATTAAGATATTCTCATCTAACACAACTCATTACGGGTCGTAAAAAGAAGGCTACAGGGTTCTTACTTACCATCCTGCAGTTCACTGTTGTCTTGCATAAAGTGTAAACAAATAGTTTGATTGACATCTTTTGACCCATTTTAGTGACAATCTTTATCAGTTTCCTCACTTGATGCTGGTTCATGAATATCTCATTGCCCCATACGCAGAAAGGGTCGAAGTGTGGATCTTTGGCAATGATATATGTACCTAAAAGCACCAAGTTAATATTAGAAGCTAAACAACAATTGAAAAATGATGTAGTACAACACTCCATCCATCCCATTATATAAGATTTTATTACATGTATATCTAGACATCATCAGAACATTAAGGTAACACTCTTCCTTGTTGCTATGTAGCGTGGGATTGCATATTTAGTCATTCAGTACAATGCATGTTGCTAAACAACAATTGAAAAATGAAAAGGCATGTTAACTGCAATGTCCTTAACAGCAAGAAAATATCGTAATTCATAGTGGTATTGTTGAAACTGTTATTGATGAAATTGAACTGCACAGCAAATAGTTGCACATATAGAGCATCACATTGTGAAGAACTGAAATAAACAAGTCATAAGGACATCTCTAGGCGATCCCCTAAACTTAAGGTTGTAAAATTCAATTTGATCAAGTTCAAAGCAGGTTTAACCAAAAGTAGCATGCATTCAAACATAAACATAGATAGTTTTGCATAAACGAACATAAAACATAAATTTGAACTAAGCTAAACTACTTTCGGTCGAAGTAGAGGTCGAGCCAATCCTTCCTTGTCATGTACGGTGTCCCGCGAGCCGGGTCCGGGCCAGTACCATCGTCGGGGTCCTTGGGGAAGGCACTCCTCCACTCGTCGACATCGATCTCCTCGTCCTCGAGGCCCACCTCGACGTCCTCCGTGCCGCCGTCGCCGCCTCCTTCGACCTCATCATCAGAGGAGTGTGCGATAACCTCGCCGCCCTCCGTGTCGTCGTCCCCGCCGCCCTTGACCTCGCCATCAGAGGAGAGCGCGATAACCTCGCCGCCTTCCATGTCGGCAAAGATCGCACGTTCCACCTCCACGAGCTCCGGGTGCTGCCGATGGAGCTCTTGCATGTAGGCCTCGGCGGCGGCCTCGGCCTCAAGATGCTCCCACGCCTCGCGGTCCTCCTATGCCATAGCCGAGCTCACCACCCCTGGCTCCGGCAGAATGAGGTGGACCTGACGTGTGTTGAAGGGGTAATTGATCCTAGTCGCCGCGCCGTGGTAGCGGACCTGCCAGCGGTCGTACTCCATGCCCGCGAGCTCGACCGTGTGGAAGTTACCGAGCCACCGGGGGTGTGGGTCTCTCGATCTGTAATCTCGGTGACTCGCATCCCCCACTGCCACCGCAGGACCCCAAAGTAGGACTTCGTCGGCTGCCGGGTCCAGGGGAAGACGAGAAAGTCCTCGAACCGGTGTAGGGGCGCGGCGGCGGGCTGATCGGGGGACCGGCGATGGTGGATCGGGCCCGTGGAGGATGACGGGGACACCTTGGCGGCCACCTCGCCGGCGTCGGGCGAAAAGGCCGCGATAAACCTCGTTTTGGCCATTGGCTACTCGAGCTCCCCGGCACATAGGCATAGGTTGAGGATGGAGGCGTCGGCGATGGTGGCGACCTACCAATGGTTTCGAGGGTTGTGTGTGTCTGTGTGAGCAGAGGTTGTGTTTGAGGAAATACTGTGGCAACTAAAAATTTTACTAGGCGGGAGTAACAAGGCAGGGCTACTGAAAATTTGGATCAAGGGCGAGCAGATATTTTTGAGATTGCGAGGGATGTAGAGGCGGGAGTAAAATGCCGGGGCTATTAAAAATTTGAATCAAGGGACTGAAGTAGAGCGGGAGTAACAGACATCACACACGGTCTGCACATACTAATCGTGTGCTATCAAACATTAAAACCTTCCAGACGGTAGATATTTTCGAGATTGCGAGGGATGCAGAGGTGGGAGTTTTGGGGGAGCGAGCTAGTGTGCTTGACACGCCGGCTGTTGACTGTAGTCGACGCACCTTCTCGCGTAATCCATAGGCATACTATACACCAACGGTGCTCCATGGTATTTTGTACTACATCTCACACGGTTGGTGAGAATAAACTGTGTGGGATCTACTTGATTTGAATTACAAAATGGGGTCACAGCGACAATGGACGGTGTTTGAATTGCTAGACCTTTTATCTGCAGTGAACATGCAACTGTATGTGTGTCGTAAAAGAATTTGAATTGCTCAGGGTTCGTTTCGACATTTCATACATTAAACTGGTTTTCTGGCCATTTCAGGTGCACAATTCAAAATTAAACTACATGGACATGCTCCGGTGCATACAAACTGCTCAAAAAATCAAATCTGTGTCCTTCAGTGCATGCTTAGGTCCCATGGAAGAAATGGGAATGAATTTTTCGGGGTTCGTTTGGCCTTTTTTACACATTAACTGGGTTTTCTAGGCATTTTATGTGCATAATTCAAATTTGAACTACAAGCACATGCACCAATGCACCAAAGTTGGTTGAAAATCACATGTGTGTCCTTAGGTAAATTTCTAGGTCCCATGCAAGAGATGGGAATGAAATTCAAACACCATGGCACTGTTGATTGCCGACAAAACGTTGAGATACCTAGTTTTTAAATTCTTATAAATCCAAAACTCGTCTGAAATTCATGAAACTTGGGATGCTATCATGGAGCGGCATTAACATGTCGTGGTGAAAATTTTGTCCCATTTGGAGCAGCTTCGGGTATAAGCTTCTCACAAACCAGAGCTTCTCACGGCAAGCATGATGGTTTTAATAGGGAACGTACCACCTTTGGTGACAGGACGATATCCGTTGCCTCTTATTGCTTTCAAAAAATTTCTAGTGTCAACATAGAACAACAGGAGTGTTGTGTTCAATCTTGGAATTTTTCGGGGTTCGTTTGGCCTTTTTTATGCATTAACTGGGTTTTCTAGGCATTTTATGTGCATAATTCAAATTTGAACTACAAGCACATGCTCCAATGCACTAAGGTTGGTTGAAAAATCACATGTGTGTCCTTGGGTGAATTTCTAGGTCCCATGCAAGAGATGGGAATGAAATTCAAACACCAGGGCACTATTGATTGCCGGAAAAACATTGAGATGACCGGTTTTTAAATTCTAGTAAATCCAAAACTCGTATGAAATTCATGAAACTTGGCATGCTATCATGGAGCGACATCAACATGTCATGTTAAAAAATTTGTCCCATTTGGGGCAGGTTTTGGTATATGCTTCTCACAAACCAGAGCTTCTCACAACAAGCATGATGGTTTCGGTAGGGAACGTCTCACCTTTGGGGACGAAACGATATCCATTGCCTCTTATTGCTTTCAAAAAATTTCTCATGTCAACATAGAACAACAGGAGTGTTGTGTCAATTTTTGGGATTTTTCAGGGTTCGTTTGGACATTTTTATGCATTAACTAAGTTTTCAATGGATTTATGTGCATAATTCAAATTTGAACTACATGTACATGCTCCAATGCACCAAGGTTTTTTGAAAAATCTAATCTGTGTCCTTGGGTGAATTTCTAGGTCCCATGAAAGAGATGGGAATGAAATTCAAACACCAGGGCATTGTTGATTGCCGGCAAAATGTTGAGATGCCTGGTTTCTAAATTCTAGTAAATCCAAAACACATCTGAAATTCATGAAACTTGGCATGCTATCATGGAGCGGCATCAACATGTCGTGTTAAAAATATCCCATTTGGGGCAGGTTCGGGTATATGTGTCGGATTTCAGGTCCGCCGAGCTAAACCCTTGAGGTTCGAACACTGGGGTGCGCACAAAGATCTCCCCCTCCTCTAGCTCACACTCAACATGATCTCACGGCCTAGCTCGACGAACCCAAAGAAAGAGAGAGACAAGATTTATACTGGTTCAGGCCACTGTTGTGGTGTAATACCCTACTCCAGTGTGGTGTGGCGGATTGCCTCTTGGGCTGAGGATGAACAGTTACAAGGGAAGAACAGCCTCCTGAGGAGAGGTGTTCTTGTGCTTGGAGAACTTGTCTGGTGGCCTTGGTGGAATGGATCCTGTCCAAGATGAGATGCTATTTCAGGTTAGATCCTATCAGTTGCCTCCCTACGGTGGTGGCTAGTCCTATATATAGAGGCACGGGTCCTCTTCCCCAATATTAGGCGGGAAGGGATCCCACAACGGCCAATTTGAAGGGGGGCAGCTAGTACAAGCTATCCTGACAAAAGTAGTCTTCGCCTGCCAAAGGCTCTGGTGGTGACTGATACGTCTCCAACGTATCTATAATTTTTGACTGCTCCATGCTATATTATCTACTGTTTTGGACATTATTGGGCTTTATTATCCACTTTTATATTATTTTTGGGACTAACCTATTAACCGGAGGCCCAGCCCAGAATTGTTGTTTTTTACCTGTTTTAGGGTTTCGAAGAAAAGGAATATCAAACGGCGTCCAAACGTAATAAAACCTTCGGGGACGTGATTTTTAGGAAGATTATGATCCGGGAGACTTGGACCCTACGTCAAGAAAAGAAACAGGAGGCCAAGAGGTAGGGGCGTGCCTACCCCCCCCCTCCCAAGGCGCGCCCTCCACCCTCGTGGGCCCCGTGTTTCTCCATCGACGTACTCCTTCCTCCTATATATATCCACATCATGTCATCTTGCTTAAGGCGTTACTCTGTTTTTAACTTAATACTCTAGATGCATGCTGGATAGTGGTCGATGAGTGGAGTAATAGAAGTAGATGCAGGCAGGAGTCGGTCTACTTGTCTCGGACGTGATGCCTATATACATGATCATACCTAGATATTCTCATAATATGCTCAATTCTGTCAATTGCTCAACAATAATTTGTTCACCCACCGAAGAATACTTATGCTCTCCAAAGAAGCCACTAGTGAAACCTATGGCCCCCGGGTCTATCTTTATCATATTGATCTCCTACTACTAAGTTATTTCCTTTGTTATTTCCTTTGCCTTTATTTTACTTTGCATCTTTATCAAAAAAAAATCAAAAATATTATCTTTATCATATCTATCAGATCTCACTCTCGTAAGTGGCCTTATAGGGCTTGACAACCCCTATCTGCGTTGGTTGCGAGGATTTATTTGTTTTGTGCATGTACGAGGGACTCGCGCGTAGCCTCCTACTGGATTGATACCTTGGTTCTAAAAAACTGAGGGAAATACTTACGCTACTTTGCTGCATCATCCCTTCCTCTTTGGGGAAAACCAACGCAATGCTCAAGAGGTAGCAAGAAGGATTTCTAGCGCCGTTGGCGGGAGCTCTACGCAAAAGTCAACATACCAAGTACCCATCACATACCCTTATCTCCCGCATTACATTATTTGCCATTTGCCTATCATTTTCCTCTCCCCCACTTCACCCTTGCCGTTTTATTCGCCCTCTCTCTCTCTCTATCCTCCCTCTCTTTCTCTATTTGCCTCTTCTTGCCCGCTTGCTTTTTGTTTGCTTGTGTATTAGCTTGCTTGCTTGTCACGATGGCTCAAGATAATACTAAATTATGTGACTTCACCAATACCAACAACAATGATTTTATTAGCACTCCGATTGCTCCTCTTACCGATGCTAAATCTTGTGAAATTAATACTCCTTTGTTGAATCTTGTCATGAAAGATCCGTTTTCCGGCCTTCCTAGTGAAGATGCCGCTACCCATCTAAATAGCTTCGTTGATTTATGTGATATGCAAAAGAAGAAAGATGTGGATAATGATATTGTTAAATTGAAGCTATTTCCTTTTTCGCTTAGAGATCGTGCTAAAGCTTGGTTTTCGTCTTTGCCTAAAAATAGTATTGATTCATGGAATAAGTGCAAAGATGCTTCTATCTCTAAGTATTTTCCTCCCGCTAAGATCATCTCTCTTAGAAACGATATTATGAATTTTAAGCAACTTGATCATGAACATGTTGCACAAGCTTGGGAGAGAATGAAATTAATGATACGTAATTTCCCTACTCATGGTTTAAATTTGTGGATGATTATACAAAAATTTTATGCCGGCTTGAATTTTGCTTCTAGAAATCTTTTAGATTCGGCTGCGGGAGGCACTTTTATGGAAATCACATTAGGAGAAGCTACTAAACCCCTAGATAATATTATGGTTAATTATTCTCAATGGCATACTGAAAGATCTACTAATAAAAAGGTGCATGCAATAGAATAAATTAATGTTTTGAGTGGAAAGATGGATGAACTTATGAAACTATTTGCTAATAAGAGTGTTTCTTCTGATCCTAATGATATGCCCTTGTCTACTTTGATTGAGAATAATAATGAATCTATGGATGTGAATTTTGTTGGTAGGAACAATTTGGGTAACAACGCGTACCAAGGAAATTTCAATCCTAGGCCTTATCCTAGTAATCCCTCTAATAATTATGGTAATTCCTACAACAATTCTTATTGAAATTATAATAAGATGCCCTCTGATTTTGAATCTAATATTAAAGAATTTATTACTTCGCAAAATAATTTTAATGCTATGATTGAAGAAAAAATGCTTAAGATTGATGATTTGGCTAGGAACGTTGACAGAATTGCTCTTGATGTTGATTCTTTGAAACTTAGATCTATTCCACCTAAGCATGATATCAATGAGTCTCTCAAATCCATGAGAATTTCCATTGATGAGTGCAAAGAAAGAACCGCTAGGATGCGTGCTAAGAAAGATGCCTTTATAAAAGCATGTTCTTCTAGTTCCTATGAAAATAATGATGAAGATCTAAAAGTTATTGATGTGTCCCATATTAAATCTTTGTTTTGCAATATGAATCTTGATAATGATGGGACTGAATATGATCCACCTTTACCTAGAAGGCATTCTAAGAATTCGGAATTTGTTGATCTTGATGCTAAATTTGATAAAAGTGGGATTGAAGAAATTAAAACCCTAGATGTTGCTAAACCCACTATTATGGATTTCAAGGAATTTAACTATGAAAATTTCTCTTTGATTGATTGTATTTCCTTTTTGCAATCCGTGCTAAATTCTCCTCACGCTTATAGTCAAAATAAAGCGTTTACTAAACATATCGTTGATGCCTTGATGCAACCTTATGAAGAAAAAACTTGAATTGGAAGTATCTATCCCTAGAAAACTTTATGATGAGTGGGAACCAAGTATTAAAATTAAAATTGAAGATCATGAATTCTATGCTTTATGTGATTTGGGTGCTAGTGTTTCCACGATTCCAAAAACTTCGTGTGATTTGTTAGGTTTCCGTGATTTTGATGATTACTCTTTAAATTTGCACCTTGCGGATTCCACTATTAAGAAACCTATGGGAAGAATTAATGATGTTCTTATTGTTGCAAATAGTAATTATGTGCCCGTAGATTTTATTGTTCTTGACATAGATTGCAATCGTTCATGTCCTATTATTCTTGGTAGACCTTTCCATAGAACGATTGGTGCAATTATTGATATGAAGGAAGGAAATATTAGATTCCAATTTCCATTAAGGAAAGGCATGGAACACTTTCCTAGAAATAAAATTAAATTACCTTATGAATCTATTATGAGAGACACTTATGGATTGCCTACCAAAGATGGCAATACCTAGATCTATTCTTGCTTGTTATGCCTAGCTAGGGGTGTTAAACGATAGCGCTTGTTGGGAGGCAACCCAATTTTATTTTTATTCCTTGATTTTTTTTTCTCCTGTTTAGTAATAAAAAATTTATATAGCATCTGTTTTGGTTGTGATTTTTGTGTTTAATTAGTGTTTGTGCCAAGTAGAACCGTTGGGAAGACTTGGGGAAAGTCTTGTTGAACTTGCTGTAAAAAACAGAAACTTTAGCGCTCACGAGAACTGCTGTCATTTTTATTTGGAAAGTTATATTTAGTTAATTCTTTTTGCACATGATTAATAGATAAATACCTGACGTCCAGAAATTTATTTTAGAATTTTTGGGGTTCCAGATCTTGCGCTAGCTACATATTACTACAGACTGTTCTGTTTTTGACAAATTCTGTTTTTCGTGTGTTGTTTGCTTATTTTGATGAATCTATGGCTAGTAAAATAGTTTATAAACCATAGAGAAGTTGGAATATAGTAGGTATAACACCAATATAAATAAAGAATGAGTTCATTACAGTACCTTGAAGTGGTCTTTTATTCTCTTTCGCTAACGGAGCTCACGAGATTTTCTACTTTAAGTTTTGTGTTGTGACGTTTTCAAGTTTTGGGTAAAGATTTGATGGATTATGGAACAAGGAGTGGCAAGAGCCTAATCTTGGGTATTCCCATGGAACCCCCAAGATAATCTAAGGACACCTAAAAGTCAAAGCTTGGGGATGCACCGGAAGGCATCCCCTCTTTCGTCTACTTCTATCGGTAACTTTACTTGGAGCTATATTTTTATTCGCCACATGATATGTGTTTTGCTTGGAGCGTCTTGTATGATTTGAGTCTTTGCTTGTTAGTTTACCACAATCATCCTTTCTGTACACACATTTTGAGAGAGCCATACATGATTTGAATTTGTTAGAATACTCTATGTGCTTCGCTTATATCTTTTGAGTTATATATTTTTGCTCTAGTACTTCACTTATATCTTTTAGAGCACGGTGGTGGATTTGTTTTATAGAAACTATTGATATCTCATGCTTCACTTAGATTATTTTGAGAGTCTTAATAGCATGGTAATTTGCTTAAAATCCTAATATGCTCGGTACACAAGATCAATAATAAAACTTTCTTATGAGTGTGTTGAATACTATGATAAGTTTGATACTTGATAATTGTTTTGAGATATGAGGATGGTGATATTAAAGTTGTGATAGTTGAGTAGTTGTGAATTTGAGAAATACTTGTGTTGAAGCTTGTGATTCCCGTAGCATGCACGTATGGTGAACCGTTATGTGATGAAGTCGGAGCATGATTTATTTATTGATTGTCTTCCTTATGAGTGGCGGTCGGGGACGAGCGATGGTATTTTCCTACCAATATATCCCCCTAGGAGCATGCGCATAATACTTTGCTTTGATAACTTGTAGATTTTTGCAATAAGCATATGAGTTATTTATGACTAATGTTGAGTCCATGGATTATACGCACTCTCACCCTTCCACCTTTGCTAGCCTCTCTAATACCGCGCACCTTTCGCCGGTATCATACACCCACCATATACCTTCCTCAAAACAGCCACCATACCTACCTACTATTGCATTTCCATAGCCATTCCGAGATATATTGCCATGCAACTTTCCACCGTTCCATTTATTATGACACACTCCATCATTGTCATATTGCTTAGCATGATCATGTAGTTGACATCGTATTTGTGGCAAAGCCACCATTCATAATTCTTTCATACGTGTCACTCTTGATTCATTGCATATCCCGGTACACCACCGGAGGCATTCATATAGAGTCATATTTTGTTCTAAGTATCGAGTTGTAATTGTTGAGTTGTAAGAAAAATAAAAGTGTGATGATCATCATTATTAGAGCATTGTCCCAGTGAGGAAAGGATGATGGAGACTATGATTCCCCCACAAGTCGGGATGAGACTCCGGACGAAAAAAAAGAGGCCATAAAAAAAGAGAAAAGGCCCAAATAAAAAAATGAGAGAAAAAGAGAGAAGGGACAATTCTACTATCCTTTTACCACACTTGTGCTTCAAAGTAGCACCATGATCTTCATAGTAGAGAGTCTCTCGTGTTATCACTTTCATATACTAGTGGGAATTTTGCATTATAGAACTTGGCTTGTATATTCCAATGATGGGCTTCCTCAAAATGCCCTAGGTCTTCATGAGCAAGCAAGTTGGATACACACCCACTTAGTTTTTTTTTGAGCTTTCATATACTTATAGATCTAGTACATCCGTTGCATGGCAATCCCTACTCACTCACATTGATATCTATTGATGGGCATCTCCATAGCCCGTTGATACGCCTAGTTGATGTGAGACTATCTTCTCCCTTTCTGTCTTCTCCACAACCACCATTCTATTCCACCTATAGTGCTATGTCCATGGCTCACGCTCATGTATTGCGTGAAAATTGAAAAGGTTTTGAGAATGTCAAAAGTATGAAACAATTGCTTGGCTTGTCATCAGGGTTTTGCATGATTTAAATATTTTGTGTAGTGAAGATGGAGCATAGCCAGACTATATGATTTTGTAGGGATAACTTTCTTTGGCCATGTTATTTTGAGAAGACATAATTTCTTAGTTAGTATGCTTGAAGTATTATTATTTTTATGTCAATATGAACTTTTGCCTTGAATCTTTCAGATCTGAATATTCATACAACAATTAATAAGAATTACATTAAAATTATGCCAAGTAGCACTCCGCATCAAAAATTCTGTTTTTATCATTTACCTACTCGAGGACGAGCAAGAATTAAGCTTGGGGATGCTTGATATGTCTCCAACGTATCTATAATTTTTGATTGCTCCATGCTATATTATCTACTGTTTTGGACATTATTGGGCTTTATTATCCACTTCTATATTATTTTTGGGACTAACCTATTAACCGGAGGCCCGGCCCAGAATTGTTGTTTTTTGCCTGTTTTAGGGTTTCGAAGAAAAGGAATATCAAACGGAGTCCAAACGGAATGAAACCTTCGGGAACATGATTTTTAGGAAGATTATGATCCGAGAGACTTGGACCCTACGTCAAGAAAAGAAACATGAGGCCACGAGGTAGGGGGCACGCCTATCCCCCCCCCAGGCGCGCTCTCCACCCTCGTGGGCCCCCTGTTGCTCCACCGACGTACTCCTTCCTCCTATATATATCCACGTACCCCCAAACGATCAGATACGGAGCCAAAACCCTAATTCCACCGCCGCAACTTTCTGTATCCACGAGATCCCATCTTGGGGCCTGTTCCGGAGCTCCGCCGGAAGGGGCATCGATCACCGAGGGCTTCTACATCAACACCATAGCCTCTCCGATGAAGTGTGAGTAGTTTACCTCAGACCTACGGGTCCATAGTTAGTAGCTAGCTGGCTTCTTCTCTCTTTTTGGATCTCAATATAATGCTCTCCCCCTCTCTTGTGGAGAACTATTCGATGTAATCTTATTTTTGCGGTGTGTTCGTTGAGACCAATGAATTGTGGGTTTATGATCAAGTCTATCTATGAATAATATTTGAATCTTCTCTGAATTCTTTTATGTATGATTGGTTATCTTTGCAAGTCTCTTCGAATTATCAGTTTGGTTTGGCCTACTAGATTGATCTTTCTTGCAATGGGAGAAGTGCTTAGCTTTGGGTTCGATCTTGCGGTGTCCTTTCCCAGTGACAGTAGGGGCAGCAAGGCACGTATTGTATTGTTGCCATCGAGGATAACAAGATGGGGTTTTCTTCATATTGCATGAGTCTATCCCTCTAGATCATGTCATCTTGCTTAAGGCGTTACTCTATTTTTAACTTAATACTCTAGATGCATGTTGGATAGCGGTCGATGAGTGGAGTAATAGTAGTAGATGCAGGCAGGAGTCGGTCTACTTGTCTCGGACGTTATGCCTATATACATGATCATACCTAGATATTTTCTCATAACTATGCTCAATTCTGTCAATTGCTCAACAGTAATTTGTTCACCCACCGTAGAATACTTATGCTCTCGAGAGAAGCCACTAGTGAAACCTATGCCCCCCGGGTCTATCTTTATCATATTGATCTCCTACTACTTAGTTATTTCCTTTGTTATTTACTTTGCCTTTATTTTACTTTGCATCTTTATCACAAAAATACCAAAAATATTATCTTTATCATATCCATCATATCTCACTCTCGTAAGTGGCCTTATAGGGCTTAACAACCCCTATTTGCATTGCTTGCGAGGATTTATTTGTTTTGTGCGGGTACGAGGGACTCGCACGTAGCCTCCTACTGGATTGATACCTTGGTTCTCAAAAACTGAGGGAAATACTTACGCTACTTTGTTGCATCATCCCTTCCTCTTCGGGGAAAACCAACGCAGTGCTCAAGAGGTAGCAGTGATGCCGTCTTAGGCTCCACGGTGACCTCCGTCCTGCTGTCCTTCTAGTCTTCGTCTTGTTGCACCAATATGGAAACCTTTGCCTGATGCCTCGGGACTCCTCACATGCGCTTGCCTCTTTAGCACCAAAGAGGAAACGAGGACACTACACGCGCTGGTGCCCGCCTGGCTCCAGTTGTCATGGCTTGCATCACAGGAACTTCGCGAGGTGTCCCTTGCCTTGATCTCTCCACCCCTCGCGAGTCGGCCTGGTGAGGCCACCCCTGAGGAGGTCTTGCGTCGTCCTTCTCATGAGGCTTGGCCCCTCGCGAGTGTCTTAAGTGTTTGCTGGTGAAGATGGGGCGTACAAGGCCGCTGGGGGAGCCATGCCACGGGCCGCAGGCAGGCAAGTCTGGGGACCCCCATTCCCAGAACGCCGACAATAGTCCCCGCGCCCAAGGCTCGCTCGGGCTTGGCTTCGAGGTGAATCCGAAGGGCAAGTGCGGAGCGCCGCAGGCCCCAACAACCTGCAGCCACGGTTGGCGCATGGCGACTAATTGGACATGGGCGTCTCCGCTTCCCCATGCTACCTCGGCAACTGCCCGCCTGACAAAAAGGCCGGTGCGGGCAACGCTTGCCTTCATTGCTTTCCTTAGTCTTGCTCCAGATTCCCTCTCTTGCTCCATGCTTCCGAAATCTCCAGATCTGCTTCAATCCCCTTCCGAGCTTCTGACCAATGGTGCCCCGAAAGGCCAAGGCCGCTTCGCCCCCTTCTTGGTATGAGCCGACTCTGGATGCGCCCAATGTCTCGGAGAGGAACCTCGCCTCCACGCGCCTGCTGACAGCGGGGGAAAACAACGAGAAGGGGAAGACCGAGCTCCGGGCTAGCTCCTCCGTGCCGGAGGCTTCGAAGAGCTCCTTCTACGCCTTCTTTATGAGCAGCGTCATCGTGGGCCTGGTTCCCCCCTTCTATGACTTCTTCTACTCCGTCCTCCAACATTACAGGTTGCAGGCCCTCCATCTCCATCCCAACTCCGTTCTTCTCTTGTCGATCTTTGCCTTCTACTATGAGGCGTATGTCGGGGTGATGCCGTCCGTGGCACTGATGCGTCACTTCTTCTTCCTCCGAATCAACGACGGCCACACCACGAGCTGCGCCAACTTCGTCGCAACTGGCAAGGCTAATGCGATCTCGGAGGCTGGAAAGAAGGCTGATGGCTTCAGGAGCAAGTGGGTCATGATTGACGCCAAATGTGTCCACCTGCGGTTGAAGCTGTCGACGGAGATGCCCCAGTCTGACAAGGGGTGGTCTCGCATGAAGCTTACTAACGACCGGGCGAACTTGGTGCTAGAGAAGATGACCACCGACTTGAGGCCGGGCAACGCGAAGGGGGCGAAGCTGACGGGGCTATGCTCCTGAGGGAATTCCTGGTGCTGCGGGTGTCTCCTCTCCAAGCGCGCTCGCGCCCCTTGTGGACGCTCGGGGGCGGAGAAGACAAGCTTTGTTTGAGACTGGAGGCCTTGTCTGAAGAGGAGCTGGCTGTGGATCTCCACCTCTTGGTCGGGGATGACCAGGAGTATCGGCCGAATCCCACGTTCCCTTGTTCCTTCGGAAGGACAGGGCGCAGGTCGTGGCCGCCATGCCTACCTTTGACGGGCGCGGCCTAGTGCCTCCAGCGCCCCCTGTGGTCCCGATGGCAACAGCAACGGTGGACGTGTCCTCTGGCGATTCCCGCGACAAGGGGGAAGAGGAGGAGGACGAGGAGCGCTACTCGGAGCCGACCCCCGAGGGGATGGGGGAGACCTTCCCCTTGCACCAGGCCGACATCCTCCACATCCTGCCTGATGACGATGGCGAGGCTGGCGTCTTCCCGGTGAGAGAGGAGCCGCCCATGGTTCCGACGAAGGGCAGGTTGGCCCTGCTCTCTCGGGACGACGCTCCCGCCTCAGCACCGCCTGGAGCTACTTCCGGTCCATCTGCTGCCCCTGCTTCTGCTCCTGGAGCCCGCGCGCCTGAGCCTCAGGCTGCGAGGCTCTCCGGCTTCAAGCTTACAAAGTGGAGGGACTACGCCGCGGTGGACCAGTAAGTGTTCTTGTCCTGCCTTGTTCTTGCTTCTGATTCTCGTCCTTGACTCTTCTTTGTTGTGCAACCAGGCCGACGCCCGTGGCGAAGAGGAGAAAGGGGGACGATGTGGTACTACTCGAGCCCAGATCGCCTCCTGCGGCCGCACCCCTCTCCATGGATAAGGGCAGCGACGGCGCTCGTGCTTCTCCAGCCTGATCATCCTCGCGAGGCCTGGAGGGGCATCCTTGGGAGGAGTCATCCCCCAAGGCCCCGCCGGCTCCGAAGGTGCCAACGTCCGGCTCGGGCGCTAGGGTCCCCGAAGCTCAGGAGCTTACGGCTTCCTGGGCCATGGTGACGATGTCGCCTCCTCCTCCTTTGGCCGCATCGCTGTCTCCTGACGTCCTGGAGCGTGCTCTTTCTGCGATGACCCAGCTGCAGGAAGATCTTTAAGGCACCGACCGTCGCCTGGTGGTCGAGAGCCTGGAGATGGTCTCTAGCTGGCTTCACTCTGACGTGTCCGTCTGGGCGACGCTGAGCCAAGCTGCTGCGGACTCTGAGGAGGACAGGGAGGCTGTCGCCCAGGCTATGGCCGCCCACGAGATGGCGCTGAAGGATGCCCGGGCCGCCCAGGACCGCTGTCGGTCACTGGAGGCCAAGCTCGAGACCGTGCGGGGGGAGCATGCGAAATAAGCCTGAGGCCACAAGGCGGAGGAGGAGAAGATGAAGGCCTGAGAGGACGCCATCAAGGATCGCGATGCCGAACTGGAGCAGTTGGCAAAGGCGTAGGCCACGGAGCACAGCCGGCTACAGGAGCTAGAGCAGAAGCTGCAGGCGGAGAAGGCTGAGCTTGACGCCAAGGCAAAGGTCCTGGCTGAGGACCACGCGACCTTCAAGCTCCTTGAGGAGAGGTCTCAGACGGCGCTGCAGTCACTCTACGAGAAGGGCTTGGAGGAGCCGCTGGCCGACGACGACGAGGGCCCCACCTAGCTGCTTCCTTATCTGGTCGGCGCGCTGGATGACGTCGTGAGCGGCATCGGCCCCATGGCGGAGGAAGAAGCCCGCGTTCTTTCCTCAGCCGCGCTGACGCGCATCTTCAGCCACCTCCATCTTCGCGATCCTGTCGGCCGCCTTGATGAGCTCCTGGAGCCTGTGGACGACGAGCGTTGCGCGGCCGCTGCTGCAGCCGTGAAGGGTCAAGTGGAGGCCTTGCTGAAGAGGTTCCGCACCTTTGCTCCCGCGCCCCCGACCAGCGGTGCTGCTAATCCCGTTGAAGGGGAAGCATCCCTTGCAGGCGACGCCGATGTCCAGGGATGACTTGCTGGCGACTCCTTTCCTGTTTAGTTTCTGCAATGTGCACCATGCCTCGTGGAGGCATTAAACTCGTGTTTGGTTTCATGAGAACAATATGTCTTGTAATATTTGCTTTGAAATTCTGCGATTTCCATTCCATTTGCTTTACGTTCTATGTCGGCAGGGCCCGACCCCGCGCATACCTCAGCCGCCATTGGGCCGTCCGGATCACCTGGATGGACCAAGGAGTGAGGGGCTACGTGATCAGTTAGGCTCCTGAGTTGCAATGCTCAGGAGTCCCCCTTGACGCGCAAAGAGCCTATAGAAAGGAGATCTAGGAGTAGGCCTAGTGTTCTATGTCGGCAGGGCCCAACCTTGATACCTCAGCCGCCATTGGGTCGACCGGATCACCAGGATGGACCAAGGAGTTAGGGGCTACGTGGTCAGTTAGGCTCCTGAGTCGCGATGCTCAGGAGTCCCCCTTGAAGTTCAAACGACCTTTGTACCTTGGCTCCGCTTGGGAGGGCACGCAACGACCAGGTCCGAGGGACCTGGCAGGGTGGCGTACGCTTGGGCGTGACCCAACCGCAGCCCCTGTGCCCAGCCCCCTTGCACGACTCTCCCGAGGGGAGGTGTTGCGATGGGGCCAAACACCAAGCTCGGAGGCTCCTTGAGGTTGATACGGCCGTGAGGCCGCCCTCAGTTGTTTATCACCAGCACGGAGCATAGCGCTTCCGCACTTGCACGGGCATAGCCGCTCCTCGGTAGTGTCAACTGCCAGCACGGCGCATGGTGCTTCCACTGGCACGTGGGAGGGGACTCCCTACTACGGAGAGCCCCCGGGGTGTGTACGGCCCCGCCCTGACACGTGGCTTGCACGACAAGGCTAGACGAGGTGTGTCTGGGCACTCGTGAGCCAGCGTGGGACTCACGAGGCCCTACCTCAAGGCGGGCTGCGCCTGGTCTTGGTTCTTGATGGCTGTGGCGTTCCTGCGAGATGGTTAGACAACCTGCACCGAATGACTTTCCTGAGGTTATCGCACGAGAAGGCCAAGCACCAACGACCCTAGGAGGTGACATGAACGGGGCCGGCCCGCCAGACAGAGCTCAGCCATTGGATTTATCGATGTTGTAGGGACGGGCCCGAGCACAGACGTCGTGCCTAGCCTTCTTATGCGAAGGATCCTGAAGAAAGATGATCGGCACATGGCTCCCATGGTGGGTGATACTCAAGCAGGTGATAACCATAGATATATTATGCATGAGAAGCAAACTGGCTTAGGTAAATGTGAGAACAATACATGCCACTGGGTCGGACCCGAGTGGCCTGGGGATGTGCAGCCCGAGGGGCGCCCCCAGCAGGGTGAACTAAAGATGCAAGCGGATACATGCCGCAGGGACAGACCCACGCGGCCTGGGAATGATGCAGCCCAGGGGGCGCTCCCAGCTGAATGAACTTGGAAAAATGTCATGTGGTTTGGTTGTCGAAGGAGTGTTGGTGTAGCTAAAGACGCGCGCTGAAGAAGTCGCTCCTCACAAGTCGTCGAGGCCTAGAGCCTCGGGAGGCTCTGGAGGCTCGGGTGGCCTCTTGAGGACCGTCTCCATCTCCGCCAGGACTGCGTGATATCTGGCCTACTGACCTACCAGGATGCTCCGCAGATTGCGCTGGAAGGCAGCAGACACACTCGGCAGGCCGAACGGCATGCGAACGTAGCTGTGAGGCAGACCCTCACACTGGCCAGCACGCGAAGGCCAGAAGCGCTCCTGATATGCGGCCCTGTTGAGCCCTGGGATGTCGATGCAGGCGCGCATCTCACCACCCTCGCCTGGGTGGGGAGCAGCGCCAGGTGGGCGGCGGTCGTCGTGTATTGCCATTACTTCCTGAAGCTTCTGAGTGGCCTTGACGATGAACTCTTGAGCGTCGGGCGCTCCTCGCCCGGTGTCCTCCTGAGGGAAACGTGCCGCAAAGCACGCCTCCACGTGCTACCCGAGCGCCTCCCTCGTGACGTTGGCCAGGTCAGAGGCCCTCCAGAAGAGATCCCCCGAGCCCTGACCGAGGAGGGCGCCGGGCATGCCTCCCTATGCAAAGAAGGGAGGCGCCCCAGGCGCGGGCACCGATCCTGAGGTGGCGCCACTGGAGGTGCCGCTCCCTTGAGGCCTAGTGCGGAGTAGCTGCTTCTTCTTCTTGGGGTTGGCCTCAGGAGGGTACTGCTCACCCGCGCTATCGGGGTCTTCGATTGAAGCAGCTTGGAAGGCACGCTCGAGGGAGCACACTGCGTCCCTTTCTTCGCAGGGGACCGTGATGATTCCGCCGCTTCCCGGCATCTTGAGGACGTTGTAACCATGGTGGGTGACTGCCATGAATTTGGCTAGCGCCGAGTACCCGAGGATGGCATTGTACGGCAGGCGGATGTGGGCGACGTCGAAGTCGACGAGCTCGGTGTGGTAGTTGTTGTGCTGACCGAAGGTGACAGGGAGACAAACTTGCCCTATCGGGGTGGTGGAGCCGTCAGTCACTCCTGAGAAAGGCTTGGTGGGCTGGAGCTGATCGTATGGCACTTGAAGACTGTCGAACGTCTCGGCGGACAGGACACTGATCTCTGCGCCGCTGTCGATGAGGGTCTTGGTAACTTGGACATTGCTGATGACAGGTGAACAGAGCATCGGGAGAGCACCGGCAGTTGTCGCACACTTGAGCTGGTCCGCCAAGCTAAAGGTGATGGCGTACTTGGACCATCTGAGCGGGCGCGTGGCCTCGAGATTGGGGAGGGCTGCGTTCACCTCGCGAGAGAACTGCTTGAAGATGCACTAGGAGGCTGGGGCATGAGCGCCACCCAAGATGCAGGCGATGGCGCGCGGCTCCTGGTAGCCCCCAGCCCCTTCGTCCTGTTGATGGTCGTCGTTCCACCTTGGCGGCGGCAGCGGAGGGAGACCAGGGTTTCCCTGAGAACGGTCCTAGCGAGGCTGGTCCCTCCAAGCGCCCTCACGAGGCTGGTCCTGCCAACGATCCTCGCGAGACTGGTCGCGCCACTCCTGTCGGGGCTCGCGGTTGTCCCAACGTCCTCCACCTCGTCCACCTCCTCGGTTGTAGCCCCGGTCATTGCACTCGGGGCGTCGACCGAAGCGTCCATCTCATATGGCCTTGAGCTCTTGACAATCGTTGGTGTTGTGGGTGCGCATGTTGTGGAAGGCGCAGAACATACGGCTGCCCTTGGATGACTCAGGAAGATCTCGGCCGCGCTTGGTGTCCGGTTCTGCCGCGAGTACGGCCACCCCTTTGCACTTCATGTCCTTGACCTTGGACTTCTTCTCCTCTGGATCCGCAGTAGGGAGCTCGAGGAGGGAGAGACGCCCCTCCTCAGCTCTTGCACACTTGGTTGCTATGTTGAACAGCTCCAAAGTCATGCACAACTCCTCATGGATGGCGAGGTCCTCCTTCATCTTGATGTCACGGACGCCATCAGAAAACGCTGAGATGATGGCCTCGTCTGTCACCTTGGGGATCTTGAGACACACGCTGTTGAAGCGCTGGATGTACTTTTGCAGGGTCTCTCCCGGCTGTTGCTTGATGCGGCGCAGGTCACCCGCAGCCGGGGGGCGGTCGCGAGTGCCCTGGAATTTGGCAACAAAGTGGTCGCGCATCTCATCCCAGGAGGAGATCGAGTTGGGGGTAGGTTCAGGAGCCATGAGCGAGCGTTGTCCTTGAGAGCCATGGGAAACCAGTTCGCCATGACCTTTTCGTCTCCGTTGGCCGCCTCGCTGCAAGAACTCCGCAGTGTCAGGGGTGCCGTCGTAGCAAGGAGGCAGATTCGGCTTGAACTTGCCTGGCCAAACGACGCTACGCAGATCAAGAGTGAAGGTGCAGCAGCCTGCCGTGGCCACCGGGGCCCGCCATGGAGGCGCAGCTTGATCTTGGTGTCCCTACGCCGCCATGGCAAGTGGCGCATGGCCCTGCCGCAGCAAGCGATCCTGACATGGCGGTGCTCGAAGCGGTGGAGTGTTTTCTTGTGGACGGGGAACCTCCTGGCAGCTTCTTTCCTCGTGCGCGGGCACACGACGCGGTGGATCGCGTCGCGGAGCCACACACCTTGGAGCGAGGACGTTGTCCTGACGCGGAGGAGGCGCGGGCGCTCCATGAGCCGCGTGCCTCGGTGCGAGGGCGCCATCTTGGTGCGGAGGGGGCGGCGGCGCTCTATGAGCCACATCACCAACAGCCAGGGGCGGGCGAGGCAACGAGAGGGATGGTGCAGGAGAGCCCCCGCGGCGCTGACAAGCTCGGCGATTCAGTCCAACCAGTCCTCGTAGAGTTCGTCGATCGGGAGGGAGTGCAGGAGCTCGCGTGCCATGAGTAGCACGGCTTTCACGTCCGTGGGTGTGCGGCGAGCGTGAGACGATGAGCCGGCCGGAGTCAACGACGGAGTGGCGGTGCGGCCATCTCGACGCACGGAAGGGTACAGCGAGGAAGCTTGCTGCTCGTTTGCTGTCGGGCCGGTGGCGGAGTTAGCGGCGGGTGACGGAGAACGACGGGGAGGCCCGCCGACAGGGGCTGTCTGAGCGACACGGGTGGCGAGGGCGGCCCAGCGCTCAGCGCGGGCCCATCGTGCATCGGCCATGAGCTTGGTGGAGTGGCGAAGCGCAGATCGACGAAGAGGAAAGCTTAAGAGCACCCCTACCTGTTGCGCCAAATGTCGGATTTCTGGTCCGCCGAGCTAAACCCTTAAGGTTCGAACACTGGGGTGCCCACAAAGATCTCCCCCTCCTCTAGCTCCCACTCAACATGATCTCACGGCCTAGCTCGACGAACCCAAAGAAAGAGAGACACAAGATTTATACTGGTTTTGGCCACCTTTGTGGTGTAATACCCTACTCTAGTGTGGTCTGGTGGATTGCCTCTTGGGCTGAGGATGAACAGTTACAAGAGAAGAACAGCCTCCTGAGGAGAGGTGTTCTTGTGCTTGGCGAACTTGTCTGGTGGCCTTGGTGGAATGGATCCTGTCCAAGATGAGATGCTAGTTCAGGTTAGATCATATCAGTTGCCTCCCTACAGTGGTGGCTAGTCCTATATATAGAGGACTGCGTCCTCTTCCCAAATATTAGGCGGGAAGGGATCCCACAATGGCCAATTTGAAGGGGGCAGCTAGTACAAGCTATCCTGACAAAAGTAGTCATCGCCTACCAAAAGTTCTGGTGGTGACGTCGTCTTGGGCTCCACGGTGACCTCCATCCTGCTGTCATGTTGGTCTTGGTCTTGTTGCACCAATATGGAAACCTTTGCCTGATGCCTCAGGACTCCTTGCCTGTGCTTGCCTCTTTAGCACCAAAGAGGAAACGAGGACACTGCACGCACTGGCGCCCGCCTGGCTCTAGTCGTCATGGCTTGCGTCACAGGAACCTCGCGAGGTGTCCCTTGCCTTGATCTCTCCGCCCCTCACAAGCCGTCCTAGTGAGGCCACCCCTGAGAAGGTCTTGCGTCATTCGCCTCGCGAGGCTTGGCCCCTCGCGAGGGTCTTGAGTGTTTGCGGGTGAAGATAGGCCGTATAGGGCCGCTGGAGGAGCCACGTCACGGGCCGCAAGCAGGTAAGTCTTGGGACCCCTGTTCCCAAAACGCCGACAATATGCTTCTCACAAACCAGAGCTTCTCACAACAAGCATGATGGTTTCGGTAGGGAACATCCCACCTTTGGGGACAAAACGATACCCATTGCCTCTTATTGCTTTCAATAAATTTCTCGTGTCAACATAGAACAACAAGAGTGTTGTGTCAATTTTTGGGATTTTTCGGGGTTCGTTTGGACATTTTTATGCATTAACTGAGTTTTCAATGCATTTATCTGTGTAATTCAAATTTGAACTACATGCACATGCTCCAGTGCATATAAATTGGTTGAAAAATAAAATATGTGTCCTTGGGTGCATACTTAGGTCCCATGCAAGAAATGGGAATGAATTTCAAACACCAGGGCACCGTTGATTGCCGGCAAAACATTGAGATGCCTCATTTTAAAATTCTAGTAGATCCAAAACTCATCTGAAATTCATGAAACTTGGCATGCTTTCATGCAGCGGCATCAACATGCCGTGGTAAAAATTTTGTCCCGTTTGGGGCAGGTTTGGGTATATGCTTCTCACAAACCAGAGCTTCTCACAACAAGCATCATGGTTTCTCTAGGGAACGTACCACCTTTGGGGATGAAACAATATCCACTGCCTCTTATTGCTTCCGAAAAAATTCTCGTGTCAACATAGATCAACAGGAGTGTTGTGTCAATTTTTGTGATATTTTGGGGTTATTTTGGACATTTTTATGCATTAACTGAGTTTTCAATGCATTTATGTGAATAATTCAAATTTGAACTACATGCACATGCTCCAGTGCATATAAATTGGTTGCAAAATCAAATATGTGTCCTTGGGTGCATGCTTAGGTCCCATGCAAGAAATGGGAATGAATTTCAAACACCAGGGCACCATCGATTGCCGACAAAACATTGAGATGCCCGGTTTTTAAATTCTAGTAAATCCAAAACTCGTCTGAAATTCATGAAACTTGGCATGCTATCATGCAGCGGCATCAACATGCCGTGGTAAAAATTTTGTCCCGTTTGGGGCAGGTTTGGGTATATGCTTCTCACAAACCAGAGCTTCTCACAACAAGCATCATGGTTTCTCTAGGGAACGTACCACCTTTGGGGATGAAACAATATCCACTGCCTCTTATTGCTTCCGAAAAAATTCTCGTGTCAACATAGATCAACAGGAGTGTTGTGTCAATTTTTGTGATATTTTGGGGTTATTTTGGACATTTTTATGCATTAACTGAGTTTTCAATGCATTTATGTGAATAATTCAAATTTGAACTACATGCACATGCTCCAGTGCATATAAATTGGTTGCAAAATCAAATATGTGTCCTTGGGTGCATGCTTAGGTCCCATGCAAGAAATGGGAATGAATTTCAAACACCAGGGCACCATCGATTGCCGACAAAACATTGAGATGCCCGGTTTTTAAATTCTAGTAAATCCAAAACTCGTCTGAAATTCATGAAACTTGGCATGCTATCATAGAATGGCACCCGACATGATGTGGTATTTTTCGTGTCCATTTTGAGAGAAGGCGCACTCGAATAATGACAGCCAACAAAGGCATTTTGAAAAATAGCTGCCACTTTAATATCTCAAATGTTTGTATAATTCAAATCATGCGCGTTCTGTTAACCATTCATGTGACGCGACGTGTCTTGGTTTTAATGGTTGTAGGAGGTGCTGTGTGGACAACTGCTTGACCTTGACTGAACGGGAGGCGTGCGAGCGCAGTCCGATGCGCGGGCTGACCGAGAGGCATGCAAGCTATCCTCCAATGCGCAGGCTCACACTCGCCACTAGTCTTCAAGTTTGGTGAAGTCGACTCTGATCTGGAGGAGATAGAAAATAAGGAGGAACGGGGCCTCATGGACATGGCCCAGAACGAGCTGGCCGCGGCAGTTGCTGCCCCCGCTCCCATCCCAGCTCCCATCCCCGTAACATTGATGGGCTGGTCGCAGAGCTGGAAGCCGTGGGCGTCAGCGAGATCTCCGTGGACCCGCGCGAGCTCATGTACATGCCAGCGCCAGTGCCCGTGCGTGCCCCTCCATCCACCATGGCGCCGGCCCCCGTGCGTTTGGCTGCACCCGCCGCGCCCGTGCGCGCCCCTCCACCCACCGCGGCGCTGGTCCCCGTGCGTTTGGCTGCACCCACCGTGCCCGTGCCCCCCCCCTCAGCGGCATGGGACGCTGCCGTCGACTGCTACCTCTTAGCGGCGCCAGTTGCCGTCCTCCCATGCCCCGCCCGTCAATCATGTGACGACATGATGTTTGATTTAGAAGTGAAGAACATTTTATGCCTCCTTGAAGACTTCAACAATGGCGTCCCGAAGGACGACAACGACGGCACGGCACACCGCCTCCGCCACCGCATGAAATAGTTTTTTTGGGGTTTAATACTGTATCTCGAATTCACGGTCATATGAATATAAATTCGTAGTGTGACTGAATGAAAGATATGGTTTGAACGAACTTGCGTTTTTCTCTCTTAATGTAAAGACTTATCAAATGATTTTCTTTTTAAAAAAACTTCAACGGTTTTTAAATATAAAACACTCATCGCAAACGTTTTAGTTAGAACACCCGTATGCAAACCGACAGCTTCGCCAGGAAGCCAAGGGAAAATGTGCCGAGCAGGATTTCCGCATCCCTTCAATGCAAATGGTTGTTTTGCATGACCCGTGTGCAGCCACATACAAACAACTGGGTAAGATTTGCATATCTGTCATTTTGGGTATGTTGCCATTTCTCAAACTGGAAAGATTGACATTTGTTTATCTAGTAACATTGCCATTTGTCAACCTTGTAACACTGTTATTTGTCAAAATATGCAGCTACAAATCACTAGCACTATCTAATTTTTGCAACTAAAATCACTAGCATTGTTCATATGGACACCACTAGCAGGCGTGAGTTCATTGATGCATATGCAAATGTACCATTGATTACATACAACAAGTCATCAACCCACAACGACAACAAGGATACGCGTTGGATTATAGATCATTTCCAATAAAACATTCTAGTAAAGTTTTTCTCATACAACAAATAACAAAGCGATGAAATGAACTTCAGCTCAACCACTCGTCGGCGTTGGAAACACTTGCTTTGAACCAAAAGTGATTCTTTGGGAAGGGCAAGCTACTATCAATCTCGAGACCAACGCAGGACTGATCATCCAAGCTAAAGTGGCCTATTTCATTACCCATATTGGGATGGTAGGGAAGCATAGTAATGTCCAAGGTATAGATATAGTTGCTTCTCATAAATGGTAGTAACGTTGTGTCAACAGCAGCTGGATCGCCTTCCACCATCATTGCATAGTTTTGTCCAAGGAAGAGCGAGTTTCCTCCAAGACTTTCAATACTGAATCAGGGAGAAGGTGTTGGCGCTAGTACACTAGTATCCATCCCGAATACCCTGCAACGGATGTTGGAATAGGTCCGGAGAGTTCGACCATACGAGACAACACCTGCTTCCTTAGTAACATCAGCAGTGCCCCATATACAAACAAGAAGAGGTGATCCATCAGAATAAGTTGCCAGGCGCCACTGAGTATATGGGTCCTGCTCGTCCTCATGCTTGTGAATGCAATTTTCAAGTATAGGTGGTGGAATATTCACAGGACCTTGGAAACACAAGAAGGTTAATTAGTAAAGGGAAACTAGCTAACCCGCATGCATGTGGATGAAACAATTATAATTACGGTGGAAGATAAACGTACCGAAATCATGAGGATTCCATGCAAAAACAGTGCCACGAGTGGTGGCAGCAAACACAAGACCCTCGTATTGAATTGCATCACAATAGTCATCCGTGTATAGAAACTGATTTTGGAGCAATATCCATCGAGTCGAACCATGAAGGATGGCAACAAGCTTGTCGAAGATAGCGACAACATAAGCATTCCTATAACCCCAAGAGCGGTTGGGAACTCGACAAATTGCTATCTTCCATAGACGATAGTCAGCATGATCGTATTTGAACTCATGTAGAATACCGGTGTACTCAACCTCTAGGCAGTCGTCTGAGGTTTTTGAAGTGGAACCCGGTGACGAGTATACACATTCACAAGTTACCACTCACAGTTGCACCCAATATAAACAACCCAATCTCCATTTGTGCCTGCCCAAGCCTTGCCCTCAAGCGATGGCATCTTAACATCATATGTATCATTATCAAGCGGCATCAACTTACACAAGGCGAGGCTTCCCTCGTCCCCGCACCAGTCAGCAGGGTTACGGCGAAGAAGATAGGGGAGATCAAACCCCTCCTGAACCCTTGGGTTCCTTGTAATGATGTTATTAGTTGAGTCGAGAATGGTCTTGAACGAACCTGCCATGCTAGCTGAGGTGATGACATCGCACCGATCAATGAGTTCCTGCACCGCGTCATCATTCGGATCGGGGCAAGAATAATTGGGTCATTTACGGCTTGTTCCCTCCATTGAGAAGACGATCAAACAATGACAGAAGGAAGGGTGAAGGCACATGGAGGAGGGAGGAAGAGCTAGCATGCGACAGCAGTTCCAAATCGAGAGGGAAAGGCGAAGAGTCAGTGGACGGTTGCCACAGTACACGAAGAGGTGCCTGGGGAGAGAACGGTTGCCATAGAGGTCACACACTGACGACAACGGCCGAGTGAACCGCATGCAATCCCATCGCACAACACACATGTCCCGTTAATTTGAACCGTTTTTGTTCTCTTGTGTCAACGCAAATAGTTCATCTGAGTGAACCGCATGCCGTATATCGCACACACCTTGATCTAGCTGACTGTTTCTTTTGTGTTGCCAAATCACAAACATTTCATCCGAGTGAACTGTATGATGTATATCGCACACACACCTTCATCTGGCTGCCCGTTTCTTTTGTGTTGCCTAATCACAAACAGTTCATCTGAGTGAACCGTATGTTGTGTATCGCACACGCCTTCATCTGGCTGCCCGTTTATATTGTTCATCCTCATCGCAAACAGTTAATTGAACTGAAACGTATGCCCTTCATCGCACACGCAACTAAAATCTGAACCGTGTTTGATGCATCCTCCATTGCAAACGTTTTCACCTTTTTTGACGGTTTTCATACACCACCGTTTGCGATTATTGCATCGCACACAGTTCCTCGAAGGGTCTCTGATCTATGACGCCCCGAGAACGTTGCGTCAAGTGTCTTCCACCTATTCGCCGTCATTACCATGTCATTCGCTTGCATGTTGCATCTTGCCATATCATCATCCGCATTGCATCTTCATGTTTTCAAAACTTGAATTCATCCGGGTCTCTCAGTTCCTTCCGTGTCCGTTCTGAGCTCAGGCACACTTGCACGCGCCCGCAGCACGTCCGAAATATTATTTTTATAAGTGGCCAGAATGGGTTGAAAGTTGGCGTCCGGTGTTGTTTCGTTGTCAGTAGGCAAGCTGCCAAGTTTCATCGCATTCGGAGTTCGTTGTCAGTAGGCCAGCCACCACCATCTCGCCACATGGCGCCCCGCCATTGGCTGAGATGTCGTCAGCCACCTCTTGCGGCCAACTCGGGCAGGCCACGCGTCTCCCCTGCCTCTCCGCGCCACCGTGGCCTGCCCAGGCCCGGAGCAAGCCCGTGGAGCCCATCGGTGCCCGTCCCCGAGCCCGCCTGCTCCGCCGCCAGGAACTCGTGCGTCCCTCCGCTCACGCCCGTCACCGGCGACCGGATCTCGCCGGAGGCCACGACCCCACCGTGCCGGAGCTCCCTCGACCCCGCGCCACCAGGCCAGTCGCCGCTCCCTGCTCCCCTTCTCCCGTGCCCTCTCTCCATCCCTGATGCAGCCTCGCCTCCCCGCCGTTTGCAGATCCGCCACTTGTCGCCGGAGATGGCCTAGCCGTTGTCGCCGCGCTCATCGCCGGCCCCCTCGCCCTCCACCACCGTCGAATCCGGGACCCCCTCGCCTGGATCTGCCCGTTCCCTACCTCGCTGGCCGCGCGCGTCGTTGTTTCCCCATGCGCCACCCTCGCCGGAGCCGCGCTATGCCGCCACCGTCATCCTACTTCGAGGAGACGAGCGTGTGCCCGTTGACCGAGTCACCAACCCAACAGAGCGGGTGGGCCTCCTTCGCGCGTGTTGGGCCTCAGGCACATCCAGCGCAATCCGGCCCGCTGCACCGACCAGGCCCAAGTGCCGTGGTGAGCAACCCAGCCCCTCCAGATTCGGCCTGTCGACCTTTTTTCCCGTGTTGCAATTTTAGGATTATCCAGAGAACGCCGGATTTGCAGAAAAGTCCTCTTACTTCATGCATTTAATAACTCACCAACCATGCATCACATGTAAAAACTTAATATATGAAACTTGCTTAGAATTTTGTGTAGATTAATAATTTGCAACTTTCATCCATGTTAAAAAATTTAAACTTGTTGTTTGCTTTGTTTTGCCTATTGCCATGCTGAAATGATTTAATTCATAACTTAATAATCGTAGCTCCGATCTTAACAAACTTTATATGTAAATGGGGTAGAAAATGCCTAGTTTAACATGGTGTACTTGCTTTGCATGATTAACAACTCTAAAATATGGTTTAGGGCGAAACAGTACCAAATCCATAAATTTGCACATGAGGATTTACCGGAATTGTTGTTTGTTGTTCCGGCCTCATTTAAACTTGCCTAGATAGGAAGTTTTTCATATGCTTCACCCTCTTGCCATGCTAACCAACATTCAAAATTGTTGAGTACTTAAACGGGAGAGAACTAAATAAGTCATGTGGTGTTGCGTCTCGTTGCATATTGAGCTCCACTTAATTTGTAGTTTTGTTTGTGCACTTTGCCTTGCCATGCTTCATTAAACCGGACATGCATCATACTCGGTTGTGCATCATGCCATGTTTATGTGATGGTTGTTTACTATGTTGCTTGCTTCTTTCCGAGTTGCTTCTCTTGTTAGCTTCGGTTTATTTCCGGAGTTGTGAGGATCCGTTCAACTATGTCAGTTTTTCTTCTTCATGGACTCGGTCTTCTTACATGTGGGATCTCAGGCAAGATGACCATAACCTCGAAATCACTTCTATCTTTGCTTGCTAGTTGTTCGCTCTATTGTTATGCCGCGATACCTACCACTTGCTTTATCTTGCCTCCCATATTGCCATATCAAGCCTCTAACCCACCTTTCCTAGCAAACCGTTGTTTGGCTATGTTACCGCTTTGCTCTGCCCCTCTTATAGCGTTGCTAGTTGCAGGTGAAGCTGAAGTTTGTTCCATGTTGGAACATGGATATGTTGGGATATCACAATATCTCTTATTTAATTAATGCATCTATATACTTGGTAAAGGGTGGAAGGCTCGGCCTTATGCCTGGTGTTTTGTTCCACTCTTGCCGCCCTAGTTTCCATCATACCGGTGTTATGTTCCTTGATTTTGCGTTCCTTACACGGTTGGGTGTTATGGGGACCCCTTGACAGTTCGCTTTGAATAAAACTCCTCCAGCAAGGCCCAACCTTGGTTTTACCATTTGCCTCACCACCACCTACTTTTCCCTTGGGAGTCGTGCTCTCGAGGGTCATCTTTATTTTAACCCCCCTGGGCCAGTGCTTCTCTAAGTGTTGGTCCGAACTAGAGTCCTTTGCAGCGCCACCTCGGGGAAACTTGAGGGCTGATTTTAGTTGTACGGAGCGCTCATCTGGTGTTGCCCTAAGAACGAGATATGTGCAGCTCCTATCGGGATGTCGGCACATCGGGCGGTCTTGTTGGTCTTGTTTTACCATTGCCGAAATGTCTTGTAACCGGGATTCCGAGACTAATCGGGTCTTCCTGGGAGAAGGAATATCCTTCGTTGACCATGAGAGCTTGTGATGGGCTAAGTTGGGACAACCCTGCAGGGTTTTGAACTTTCGAAAGTCGTGCCCACAGTTATGGGAAGATGGGAATTTGTTAATGTCCAGTTGTAGAGAACTTGACACTTAACTTAATTAAAATGAATCAACCGCGTGTGTAACCGTGATGGTCTCTTTCCGACGGAGTCCGGGAAGTGAACACGGTTCTTGTGTTATGCTTGAACGTAAGTAGTTTCAGGATCACTTCTTGATCACTTCTAGTTCGCGGTTGTGCATTGCTTCTCTTCTCGCTCTTATTTGCGTACGTTAGCCACCATATATGCTTAGTGCTTGCTGCAGCTCCACCTCATTACGCCTTTCCTACCCATAAGCTTAAATAGTCTTGATCTCGCGGGTGTGAGATTGCTGAGTCCTCATGACTCAAAGATACTTCCAAACAGTTGAAGGTGTCGATGATACCAGTGCAGATGACGCAGCCGAGCTCAAGTGGGAGCTCGATGAAGATCGTGTTCGTTGTGTTGTTTCGTTTCCTATTGATCAATATTGGAGCCCAATTGGGACGATCGGGGATCTAGCATTTGGGGTTTTCTTCTTTTATTTTGGTTCCGTAATCAGACATTGATTGTATTCTGGATGATGTATGTTTAACTTATATTTGTGTGAAGTGGCGATTGTAAGCCAACTCTTTATCCCATTCTTATTCAGTACAATGGATTGTGTGAACATTACCCCTCTTGCGACAAACCTACCATGCGGCTATGCCTCTAAGTCGTGCCCCGACACGTGGGAGATATAGCCGCATTGTGGGTGTTACAAGTTGGTAATCAGAGCCTTCCCCGACTTAGGAGCCCCCTGCTTGATCGAATCGCTGACGTTGTTGAGTCTAAAACAAAATGTTTTGAGTCTTAGGATTATATATATCGGAGAGTAGGGTTCTTTTTACTCCTCAGCCCCTTCGTCGCTCTGGTGAGGCCTCCTGACATGGAAGTTTTGACTCTTCTCTCATCAAATTTCACAAAAAAAAATTAGGATCACGTGGGTATCTTGGAATCGTTCTGATGGTTTTGTGACGAGAACATTGTTCTTGGTGCCTCCTGATGTTTAGGGGTTGTGGCAGTGTCCCGGGGAGTTGAGCTCCGAGGTGTTGTCGTCACAATTTTATCGTTGCAATTCTGGAATACCTGAGTTCACCGACATCGAAAATCTCTTTTATGAAGTTGTTGGTGAGATAACCTCGACGCCACGCAGTACTGGGGCGGGAGTTCGGGAGTATTGCCATAACTCATATAACGGATGCTTTTCGAAGGTTGAGGTACACAATTTCCGAAGGTTTCTTGGTTATGTGTTGAAGGATGGATACAGCTGGATGTAGGTATTGTAAGTTTGGGTGAGATATTATGCTTCCCCTGTATCCCCAACACCTGATTGCATAACCAGAAAGTTTTGGGAGTTTATAAGTGGGAATTCAAGTAGCTCGTAGGATATCTTTCCAACAGACACATGAGACGATATGGGATCTATCATATGTTTGTTTCCGGCTTATTCTGCAAGCCAACCCTTTATTTTGTTTTGAGTTGTGGTATTCGAGTTGCTTCAATGTCAAATGTGTTTCCATACCTTTTCCTAGCGGTGTTCTCATACTTCTATGTGAATACTAATCCTTCATGATAATCGAGATTGTCATGTCAATTCTTTGCAATCGGCGTGTTTCTCTTCAAGTGGATCCGATCATTTCAACATTCGCAAGATCAACTCTAAGTATTCTCAACGGTGTTTGTTTCATTCGTCCCAAGTTGTCTTTGTTTTTCCCGCCCTCCCACCCTTTTTCTTCAAGGACTCAGATTTCTTAGTCAAGTATCCATCTTATTGATGGGAAGTCTCTCCATTCTTTTCTTTCAATGTTCTTATCCGGTGATTCTCAGGAAGATTCTAACGGAGCTTCAAGTTTATTATTCTTTGTTCTCTTTTTTTCTCCGGTGGATTAAGTTCAAGCTTTGTTGTTCATATCCTTTTCCTTGTTTCAAATGTTTTCTCATGCCGGTGCACCTCTTTATCATTCACCTCTCACTATTCATTTGTTTCGGAGTGCTGAAGATATCTCAGAAGATTCGCGTTTCCATTCCTAATTCCGTTCAAGCTGTCTCGAGGTTGTTATCTCATTCGAGCTATTTTATTCAACCGGTGCAATCTCTCTTCAAATCCTTCAACGGTGTATCTTTTCAGTGGGCCCTAACCCACAGGTCTTTTCCCAGGATCTTACCTGACTCTTCTAATTTTTCCGAAGTCATTTTCAAATTCATTTCAAAGTTTGACGTAGGAATGAATTGTCATCAGTCAAATGTATTTCTCCAAGATCTTTGAAATTCTTTCAACGTTGGTCAACCTTTCTATTATTCATCCCAGAGTATCTCAACAAGTCATGGTGGTGTTTCTTCTCGTCATTCTCAACATTTGAAGACCTAAGGAGAGTTTTTCCTCCAAATCTTATCCGTTCTCTCAAAGATGCGTAGTTCAAGCTTGATGCCATCCTCTCATAACTGTTTTTCGATTGTGAGAATTCTTTTCACCCATCCGGAGCAATTTAGGAGTCTTTTTAGTTTGATTCTTCGGAGCCCATCATCTCAGATGTATTCATTCTCAGCTTTCAGCTATTGTTCCTCAAATCTTACCGGTGCATCGTTCCAATATTCTCTAATCAGCTCGTGATCTCTTCGTTCTCTTGTATCTAATTCTCTCAAGTATCTTTGTTCATTTTCCAATTCCTCCTGGTGATGCGGTCGTTTTCTTCGCTCGTTCTTTCAATCCTAATAGTGGTTCATTAAAGAGTTCCCTTCCTTGGTTATCACATCAATTCATTTGTTGTTCCAATCCTACCGGTGGTTCGTTCAAGATCTTCTCAAGTTTGCGCTATATCTATCTTCATCCTTTCTACAAGAATAAGTAGTATGCCAAATCCGTTGCTTGACATCAATTTAATTGGTGAAGGATACACATAATGCAATTTTTATTCTTCTTTCACCCAAGTGATTAATTCCTTCTTTCGGAGTGTGTTCATGATGAATAAATTCTCGGTTCAAGTGCTTCATACTTTTCCAGGAGTTCCAAGCTCTCTCAATTATATCACCATGAAGATCCATCTAAATCATTACAAGGCTTTACCTTGTGTTTTCAACTTCTCTTTCTTTTTATCATCATTTTGTTACTGGAGTTCTTCATGGAGTTTCTACATGGTGGTTCATCGAGGATTTAATTCCTTATCGAAGCGTTCATCGAGATTGTTTTCAGAGGAGCTCAAGCATTCTTCATCTTGCATTCCGAAGTGCAATTATTTTATATCTCATCTTTTGAGGTGGTGTTATGTCATTCTTGATAATTTCCCTTCGTGATTCATGATTCACAAGTTTCAAGAGTGACATATCTAACTCCATCATTTTCTCTCCGCTCAAGACATCTTTTTAAATCCATCAATCTCTTCATTGGAGTTATCTTGGATTATATTTCACCTAAAGCTTTCCCTAAGGATTGTTGCTATTTATG
This sequence comes from Triticum urartu, assembly GCF_003073215.2. Lineage (NCBI taxonomy): Eukaryota > Viridiplantae > Streptophyta > Magnoliopsida > Poales > Poaceae > Triticum > Triticum urartu. Next base: position 260,017,258 of record NC_053027.1, read on the forward strand.
GTGCTCATAAATGACCCAAGTTCTTCATTTATCCCGGCGAAATAATCTTCTCGTCTCCTTGTTGATATCAATCCAATCTTTTGTTTCCGTAGTGGCAGAATTTCGCCTCAATTTTGAGAAGTTTTCCTTAAGCCCACAACAAGCTTACTCTTTTCATTGTTGGTTTTCCAACAACTCCGTTATAACCTTTCTTGGAAGGGTGCTTTCCAAGCTCATTTGTGGTAGAAGTTGTCATTTTCTTCTCCGTTCTTTTGTTCCGACAATCTTCCTTCTATTCCTTCATCTGGAGGCATCATGATGTTGCTCTTTTCTCTCATCATCTCGAATGGTGAGGATCATGTTCTTTTCGTGCTTATCCATTTAACCGGAGTGTCGTGCACTCTTCTCAAGTTCTTCCCATTTTGTCAAGTTTTACCTCCCTTCTCAACCGGAGTGATGTCTGAAATCTTGCTTATCCATTGTGCCATTCTTTCAATAGTTCCGGAGGTAGTGTGTTGTTGATTTCGTCAAGTATCCTCTCATCTTGTATAGTTCATGTTCAATTCCTTCCATTTACAGTCGGAGTGCTGTCCAAATTATATCATTCTTATTCCGTCTCTATCATGTTTTAACCGGAGTGTGGTGGCTGTCATTCCTCTTCTAACCGGAGTCTGATCCAAGTGCTTTCATTTTGCCAAGTTCATATTCTATGCCTTCCGTTTCCAACCGAAGTGTTCTCGTAATTGATCTTTATTGTTCCTTGTACATCTCGTTTCTACTGGAGTCCTTTCATGTATTTCTTGTCCATTGCAACCCTTTTCTTATGTCTTTCAACCTACAAGGCTCTAGTAAGGTTCCTTGTTCCTCCTTCTATCTGAGTGTTTTCAACTTTGCTCCCTTCGTTGTATTCTTTCTTTCAAATTGTTCAACCTCTAAGGTTCATTGGTTTCACTCATTTGCAAAGAAGCAACTTAGTTTTACCTCTTCTCTTTCCTCTTCTGTTTCCCTCCGGTGCCATCATAGATCTCGAGACGAGATCCTCTCGTAGTGGTGGAGTGTTGTGACGCTCCGAGACCGTTGCGCCAGGTGTCTTCCAGTTATTCGTCGTCGTTGTCATGTCATTCGCTTGCATGTTGCATCTTGCCATGTCATCATCCGCATTGCATCTTCATGTTTCCAAAACTTGCATCCGTTCGGGTCTCTCAGTTCCTTCCGTGTCCGTTCTAAGCTTAGGCACACTTGCACGCGCCCGTGGCACGTCTGAAATATTATTTTTATAAGTGGCCGGAAAATTTTCTCGGAATGGTTTGAAAGTTGGCGTGCGGTGTTGTTTTGTTGTCAGTAGGCCTCCTGCCAAGTTTCATCGCATTTGGAGCTCGTTTGATAGCCCAACCGCTAAATATATAGTGACATTATAGCCGGTCAAACATCGGACGTTTTCGGTCTTCGGAGACTGATGTCGGATCTCTCTCTCCCTCTTCTCTCCCCTCAGCCCAAGGCCTTCTGCACAGCCCACCTGCAACCCACCTACTTTCCCTTCGCTCCGGACCGTCCGATAGCGATCGAACGGCTTCGAAATGGAGCAAAAACTCCAACCCTAGACCCCTGCCTATAAAAGGAAGGACCCCTTCCATTTTTGGCAGCCGCCAGCCCCTTCCCTTGATTTCAGCGCGCCGCCACCACTTGTCACCTGCGCCAGCCGCCTCCTCCTCGTTTTCCGGCGCCAGCCACCACCATCTCGCCACATGGCGCGCCGCCGTTGGCTGAGACGTTGCTAGCCACCTCCCACGGCCAATCCGGGAAGGCCACGCGTCCCCCCTGCCTCTCTGCGCTGTCGTGGCCCGCCCAGGCCCGGATCAAGCCTGTGGAGCCCATCGGGGCCCGTCCCCAAGCCCGCCTGCTCCGCCGCCAGGAACTCATGCCTCCCTCCGCTCACGCCCGTCGCCGGCGACCGGATCTCGCCGGAGGCCGTGACCTCGCCGCGCCGGAGCTCCCTCGACCCCGCTGTCGGATTTCGGGTTCCGGCAGACCCTTGAGGTTCGAACACTGGGGTGCGCGCAGAGATTTCGCCTCTTACCTACCTGCACTCCTCTGCCTTACTAGGATCTAAACAAAGGAAAGAACAACACAAGAGACACAGGGTTTATACTGGTTCGGGCCACCGTTGTGGTGTAATACCCTACTCCAGTGTGTGGTGTGGTGGATTGCCTCTTGGGCTGATGATGATGAACAATACAAGGAAGAACAGCCTCGCGAGGGTCGGCTCTTGGCTGGGGCGATGAACTGCTCGGAGGAGCTCAGTCACCCCTCTCTCTCTCTCTCTACCTGACCTTCTCTATCTTTCCCACTCTCTGGCCAGCTCTTTCTTCCCCAGCCTCTAGCCTATCTCTCCTTCTCTCCCTTTTTTCTGCCTGTGGGTGGCCGGTCCTATTTATAGAGGCCCTGGTCCTCTTCCCAAATATCGAGCGGGAAGGGAGCCAACAATGGCGGGCTAATTTGAAGGGGGACAACTAGTATCAACTATCCTGACAAAAGTAGTCTTCGCCTACGCAAAGCTCTGGTGATGACGCCGTCTTGGGCTCCGCGGTGACCTCCATCTCGTAGTCCTCCTGGTCTTGGTCTCGTTATACTGAAATGGCAACCTTTGCCTGATGCCTCGGTACTCCGCGGCTGCGCTTGCCCCCTTTGCACCAAAGAGGAAGGGAGGACGTTGCGCGGGCTGGCACCCGCCTGGCGCCCCCGGTCGTCATGGCTTGCATCACGAGCACCTCGTGAGGTAACCCGCCTTGATCTATCCGCCTCCTCGTGAGCCAGCCTGACGAGGCCACGCCTGAGGAAGCTCCGCGTCGTCCGCCCCGCGAGGCTTGGCCCCTCGCGAGGGTCTTGGGTTTGTGTTGGTGAAGATGGGCCGCGCTGGGCCCCCCTTTGAGCCACGCCGCAGGCAGGCAAGTCTGGGGACCCCTGTTTCCAGAACGCCGACAGTAGCCCCCGGGCCCAAGGCGCGCCCGGACTTGGCCGTGCAGGGAGGCGGAAGGGCAAGAGCGAAGCGCCGCGTGCCCTAACAGCCTGCGGCCTTGGGCACCGCGTGGCGGTTGATTGGTCGTGGGCGTCTCCACTTCCCCATGGCGCCTCGGCAACTGCACGGATTGAACAAGTCCCTGCATGCAAAGTGGGTCATGATTACCTGTAATCGTGGAGGTCGGCGGTTGGCCTTCGCCGGCCATAAGTACGGGACAGCGCGCGCCCTTCCAGTCCATCCCTCCTTGCTTCTCCTTCTTCCCGATCCTTGCTCCGTCTTGCTGCGATGGCTCCGATCCGCAGGTTCTCGGTGGCAGAGAAGGGAAAAGCTCCCCGAGAGGAGCCAGACCCACTCCCGCCGAAGAAATGGCTCGTCCCCCGTGGCCCGGACGAAGGGGCCCTTCAAGTGGTGTCGAGGCCTTGGTGCGAGCGGGTGCCGCCGGGGTTCCCGCTGCCATTGTACGCCCACGTCGAGGGCCCCGAAGGAGCTGATGCTGACCGCCATGGGCGGCACCGCCGTCGGTGCCGACGGGTCACGAAGGTGTGGGTCGTCCCCCCTGGGGTCCACACCGAGGGCTCCTCCTGAGAGTTCGTGCTCCACGTCGCAATTCCTCTTCAGTCTTGGATCCGCCTTCCTCCCTTCTTCGCCTACATCATCCCACAGGGGGAGCCCCTGGAGCTCTGGCTACAGCACGCCGGCTGTAGCACCCTCGCGACCGAGGCAGAGGTCGCGGTCGTTGCCCCGGGCGAGGTCTTCATGACTCGGGGCTGGAGAGAGATCGCCCGGGTTTGCAGGGTAAGGGGCCTCTTCGCGGTCCACTTGGATTACGACGGTGCTTCGATGATGCTCTTCAAGGTCTTCGATGCGAGCGGGCGCCGGCTAGAGTGCTGCCCCGGGGAAGGTGGCCCGGACCCTGCCGCGACGAGGACTGGGCCCGCCAACCGCTCCCTTGGTGGCTCCTCAGGCGGTGGAGGCGTCGGAGGCTCCAGCGACTCCGGCGAGCTCTTCGTGACTCCGGAGACGAGCGACGACAGCTACGAGCCCCCGAGCCGGCGCCGCTCCTGGAGTAGGGCGGGCTCGTCAGGCCGCCGCCGTCTCTGATCTGGATGGGGTTGGCGTCGGTGCTCGACGGCCCACTGTTGATGATGGCGTCTTTTGTAGGGTCGTGCGTAGCTTGTGTCCCTTTAGGATGTGTTCCCTGCGAGGAATCAAAAACTCGCCCCGTGGGGGCTTGTAAGGTGCCTGTGATCCTGTTTTGTTAATATAACCCTTGTCGTAGAATTGCGCGAGTTGCTCATTCCGTCTTAGCTCAGTCCTCCCTTTCGAACCTCACGAGGGCTTGGTGCTCTGCGCCGACAGGTCCCTATCCCAAGGCGGCTTCAGCCGTCGCTGGTATGCCAGGTCGCGATGCCGTGGTCAAGACCAGGAGGTGAGCGACCCGGAGTCCGGTAAGAGCCCCTGATTCGCGATGCTCAGGAGGTCCCCTTTGGCGCCCAAGCAGCCGTTGTTTGGTGAGAAAGGAGAGCGGCGTCGCTAACACAGGGTAGCATTAGGTGCGGGGATGGTGCCACAGCAGCTGGCGCTTCCGGGTGATGACTTATCTTGAGGATCAGGGGCCGCTCTCTAGTGTGTCACCGGGTCCGTGCATCGGCAGGCGCGAGGTTGCTCGGCGAGGTCCTCATGTGTCTCTCCCCTCTCGCCTTTGCTCCCCTTTCTGCTCTACGTTCTTGGGTCCCGGCCCTTGAGCGAGTCTCAGCCGTCACTGGTATGCCAGGTCGCGATGCCGTGGTCAAGGCCAGAGGGTGAGGGCTGGAGAGCCAGTAGGAGCCCTGAGTCGCGATGCTCAAGCACCCCCCCTTTAACGTGCAAGCGGTTCACGCGGACGAGAGCGAAGGAGACACCACAAGGGCCTCGCCTGACGCAGCTCCTTCGGGAGGTCCTGCAGGTCCATCATAGAAAAAACAAGGGGTTGCCATGACAATTGACAGTCAGCCGTTGGTTGCTTTCGAGGGGTAGTGAGGCACTGAAGGCTTGGCGAGGTGACGCTATGCGGGGCTGCCGCGGCCAGAGCTCAGCCATCCAGGTTTGTCGGCGTTGCAGGGACGGACCCATGTGCAAGCGTCGTGCCGTTTGGGAGAAGCTCCGTTAGTTGGTGTCAGCTGAGCAGGCAACTAGGTAAAACACATTAGCCGTGAAGGAGTGGATTCGTTTAAATAGATGCTGGGAATGCGGACATCACTGGGTCAGGCCCGAGTGGCTTGGGGATCATGCAGCCCGAGGGGCGCCCCCAACAAGGTAAGCTAACAACATGGAATAAAAAGGGATACACACCGCAGGGACGGACCCACGCGGCCTGGGAATAATGCAGCCCTGGGAGGGTGCTCCCAGCTGGAAACAGAACTTGAAAATATGTCACCTGATGATGTCGAGGACGAAGGAGCGTTGGTGTAGCAAGCTCGGTGGGCTGCGGGAGCTGATCCTCACGAGCCCCCAGGCCCAGGGGCCTCGGGAGGCTCTGGAAGCGCTGGCGGCTCCTCACGGGCCATCTCCATCCCTGCCAGGGATGCGGAACGCCTGGCCTCCCGTGCCTCCGTGATGCCCCTCATGAGGCGCTGGTACGTGTCAGCCGCGTTCGGCAAACCGTAAGGCATGCGAACGTAGCTGTGGGGTGGGCCTCCGCAGCGCCCCACTCGCGAGGGCAGAGGCGCTCCAGAGAGGTGACTCGGTTGAGCCCTGGTATGTCGATGCAGACGCGCAGCCCACCATCCTTGCCTGGATGGGGAGCCACTGCTGGTAGGCGGCGGCCACCTTTCATGACTCTTGATTCCTGTAGCTCCTGAATGGCCTTGCTGACGAACTCTTGAGGGTCTGGGTCTCCTTGCCTTGCACCTTCTTGAGGGAAACGTGCTTCGAAACACGCCTCCATGCGGTGCCCAAGCGCCTCCCTCATGACCCTGGCTAGGTCGGTGGCCCTCCAGGGGAGAGCCCCCGAGCCCTGCCTGAGGAGGGCGCCGGGCGCGCTTTCCTATGCGATGGAAGGAGGTTCCCCCCGGGCAGGCGCGGGCACAGAGGGGCCTGCCTCCTGAGTGATCGGGCCGGACGATGTCTTCTTCTTCTTAGGGGCGGTCTCGGGAGGCCTCCTGCTTCCACGATCCGGGTCTTCCAGTGATGCGGCCTGAAAGGCTCGTTCCAGGGAACACACCGCGTCCTTCTCTTCACATGGCAAAGTGATGACTCCGCCACTTCCTGGCATCTTGAGGACATTGTAGCCGTGGTGAGTTACGGCCATGAACTTGGCCAGCGCTGGGTACCCAAGGATGGCGTTGTACGGCAGGCGAATGTGAGCGACGTCGAAGTCGATGAGCTCGGTGCGGTAGTTGTCGCGTGCCCCGAAGGTGACAGGGAGGCGGACCTGCCCAATCGGGACCGTGGAGCCGTCGGTGATACCAGAGAAAGGCTTGGTTGGCTGAAGCTGGCTGTAGGGCACTTGGAGGTTGTTGAATGTTTCCATGGACAGGACATTGAGCCCTGCCCCGCCATCGATGAGGGTCTTGGTGACCACCACGTTGCTGATGATTGGGGAACAAAGCATCGGGAGGACTCCGGCTGTAGCCGCACACTTGAGCTGAACGTGATGGCGCACGCTGACCACCTGAGAGGGCGCGTGGCTTAGAGCCTGGGGAGGACTGCGTTCACTTCGCAGGCGAACTGCTTGAAGATGTGCTGAGAGGCTGGGGCTTGTGCCCCACCCAGGATGTAGGCGATCGCGCGCGGCTCCTGGAAGCCCCCAGCCCCCTCGTCCTGGTGGCGGTCTTCGTTTCTCCTTGGCTGCGGTGGCTGCGGTGGGAGGCCTGCGTTGCCTTGCGGGCGATCCTCGTGAGGCTGATCCCTCCAGTCTCCCTCGCGAGGCTGATCCCTCCAGCCTCCCTCGCGAGGCGGGTCTTGCCAGTGATCCTCGCGAGGTTGAACGCGCCACCCTTGGCGCGGGCCACGGTCTTCCCAGCGTCCTGCGTTCCTTCCTCCTCCTCGTCCGTAGCCCCGGTCACTGGGGTCAGGGCGACGGCCGATCCTTCCTTCTCGCACGGCTCGGAGCTCTTGACATTCGTTGGTGTTGTGGGTGTGGAGGTCGTCGTACACACAGTACCGGCTGCCCTTGGAAGGTTCGGGCTGATCTCTGCCCCGCTTGGTGCCTGGTTCTGCCGCGAGCACGGCAGCCCCCTTGCGCTTCACATCCTTGGCCTTGGGCTTCTTCTCTTCTGGGTCTGCGGCAGGCAGCTCGAGGAGGGAGAGACGCCCTTCCTCGGCTCTGGCGCACTTGGTTGCCAGGTTGAACAGTTCCAGGGAAGTGCACAGGTCTTCATGCATTGCCAGCTCCTCCTTCATCTTGACGTCGCGCACACCATTGGAGAAGGCCAAGATGATGGCCTCCTCAGTCACCTTGGGAATCTTGAGGCGCGCGTTGTTGAAGCGCTGGATGTACTTCTGCAGGGTCTCCCAGGGCTGTTTCTTGATGCGGCGCATGTCGCTCACAACGGGTGGCCGGTCGTGAGTGCCTTGGAAGTTGGCGATGAAGCGGGTGCGCATCTGAAAGTGCAACTATCCCTAGGTGGTTTTGGTAATTCATAACAACACATAGCTCATGGAGCTAATGCTATTCCAAGATGACTATTTCAGGAAAGCTCAATGATTGGCATGGCATGCATGTGAAAGAGGAACCCTCAAAATGCTAAGGACAAACGATTGGCTCAAGCTCAAAAGCTCAAGACTCTTCTTTTCATATTTTAGTGATCCAAGATCACATTGAGTCTTTAGGAAAAGCCAATACTATCAAGGAGGGATGAGGTGTTGCTTAATGATCCTCTTGCTTCATGTGCTTATTGATATGCTCCAAAACCCTCAACTACTTTCCCATATCCACATATGACCTAAACCCTAAGCCAAACTTGGTCCTACCGATTCTTCCTATCCGGCGCCACCGAGTTTCACTTGTCATAAGCCACTGCCAAACCCTAGCAATTCGGTTCTACCGATAGGGATCTCGGTCTCACCGAGATGGGATTGCAAACTCTCTATTTCCCTTTCGTAACTTTTGGTCTCACCGAAAGAGCGAATCGGTCCCACCGAGATTGCAATGTAAATTCAGTGTTTCCTTCTTGTAACTTTTCGGTCTCACCGAAAGAGAAAATCGGTCCCACTGAGTTTGCCTGACCAACTCTCTGGTTAGCTAATTACCAAATTCAGTCTCACCGAGTTTGTGTAATCGGTCTCACCGAGATTACGTTATGCCCAAACCCTAACCATATCGGTCCCACCGAGTTGCATGTCAGTCCCACCGAAAATCTCTAACGGTCACTAGGTTTACATTTTCGGTCTGACCGAGTTTGTTGATTCGGTCCCACCGAGATTGGAAAACTGTGTGTAACGGTTGGATTTTGTGTGGAGGCTATATATACCCCTCCACCTCATCTTCATTCGTGGAGAGAGCTATCAGAACACATACACAATCCCTACTCATATGTTCTGAGAGAGAACCACCTACTCATGTGTTGAGACCAAGATATTCCATTCCTACCATACGAATCTTGATCTCTAGCCTTCCCAAGTTGCTTTCCACTCAAATCTTCTTTCCACAAAATCCAAATCCTATGACAGAGAGTTGAGTATTGGGGAGACTATCATTTGAAGCACAAGGGCAAGGTGTCACTTGGGAGCCTCCGACAAGATTGTGGAGTTGAACCAAGGAGTTTGTAAGGGCAAGGAGATCGCCTACTTCGTGAAGATCTACTGCTAGTGAGGCAAGTCCTGTGTGGGCGATGGCCATGGTGGGATAGACAAGGTTGCTTCTTCGTGGACCCTTTGTGGGTGGTTGCTTCTTCGTGGACCCTTTGTGGGTGGAGCCCTTTGTGGACTCACGCAACTGTCATCCTTTGTGGGTGGAGCCCTTTGTGGACTCGCGCAACCGTTACCCTTTGTGGGTTGAAGTCTCCATCAACGTGGATGTAGGATAGCACCACCTATCCGAACCACGGGAAAAACATCCGTGTCTCCAATTGCGTTTGATTTCTCCAAACCCTTCCCTTTACATTCTTGCAAGTTGCATGCTTTACTTTCCGCTGCCAATATACTCTTTGCATGCTTGCTTGAATTGTGTGATGATTGCTTGACTTGTCCTACAATAGCTAAAATCTGCCAAGAACTAAAATTGGGAAAAGGTTAAGTTTTTATTTGGTCAAGTAGTCTAATCACCCCCCCCCCTCTAGACATACTTTCGATCCTACAAGTGCTATCAGAGCTTTGGTCTCCATTTGCTTTGATCTCCATAGCTTTTGGTGGTCATAGCCTTGGTTTCACAACCTAGGAGAGTATGGCGTCTAGCGAGGGAAATTATCACCGTAGAGGTCCTTACTTTGATGGTACTAATTTTGCTAGTTGGAAGCATAAAATGAAAATGCATATTCTTGGACATAACCCCGCCATTTGGGCTATTGTGTGTTTTGGTTTGCAAGGTGACTTCTTTGATGGGAAAGAACCAAACCGTGAAGCTACCGCGGATGAGTTGAAGATGTTGCAATACAATGCTCAAGCTTGTGATATTCTCTTCAACGGATTGTGCCCCGAAGAATTCAACAAAATCAGCCGTCTTGAGAATGCAAAGGAAATTTGGGACACTTTGATTGATATGCACGAAGGTACCGACTCCGTCAAGGAATCCAAGTTGGATGTGCTTCAAAGTCAACTTGACAAGTTCAAAATGAAGGATGGTGAAGGTGTCGCTGAAATGTACTCTAGGCTTGCTCTCATCACAAATGAGATTGCCGGCTTAGGAAGTGAAGAGATGACCGATAGATTCATCATCAAGAAGATTCTAAGAGCCTTGGATGGAAAATATGATACCGTGTGCACATTGATCCAAATGATGCCCAATTACAAAGATCTCAAGCCAACGGAGGTGATTGGAAGAATTGTTGCTCATGAGATGTCACTTAAGGATAAAGAGGAACTTCACAACAAATCAAGTGGTGCCTACAAAGCCTCGTGTGAAGCCCCTACATCATCAAGTGAGAAACAAGACTTCAATGAAGAATTGAGCTTAATGGTGAAGAACTTCAACAAGTTCTACAAGAGTAGAAGCAAAGATAGAAGCTTCAAGTCAAGGTCCTACAATGACAAAAGATCTTCTAGTCGAGAGCGAAACTGCTACAGTTGTGGAAGACCCGGACACTATTCCAATGAGTGTACGGCTCCCTACAAGAGAAGAGAAGATTCTCCAAAAAGAAGAAGCAAAGAATCACCACCAAGAGAGAGAAGGAGTAGAGATGATTGCTATGAACGAAGATACTCACGGAGAAGCAAGGATTCGGAAAGGAAGGAAAAATCATCAAGGAGCTACACAAGACGAAGACATCAAGCTCATGTTGGTGAATGGGTATCCGGCTCCGACTCCGACTCCGACAGCCACTCCGAGAGAAGTTATCACTCCGACTCCGAAGATACTCAAGATGAAGGTGTTGCCGGTCTAGCACTTGTGTCAACCAACTCCTACGACATATTTGACTCACCAAATGAAGGAATTGGAAGATGCTTCATGGCCAAAGGTCCTAAGGTAACACACCCCGAGTATGTTGATTTCAATAGTGATGAAGATGACTTGTTAGGTGATGATTTGCTTGTTGACAACTCTAGTGATGAATACTATGATGAAACGTCAATTAATCATGCTAATCAAGATAAAACGAATGACAATGATAAGGAGAAGATTGAGGCTCTAACTAAAGAACTAAACACTCTTAAGTTAGCTCATGAAACTATCTTCGAAGATCATCGAGAACTTTTAAGAGCTCATGAGAAATTACGCTTTGAAAAGCTCAATCTTGAGCAAGAGCATGAGTTCTTAAAAGAAATCAATGATGATCTCCGCAAGAAAAGTTCTTCTCACATTGCCAAGCGTTTACTCTTATCCACTTACATGCCTCAAGTCAAGTCTAATAACAAGAACAAGAAAGATTCTTCCTCTAGTAGTAACAATGATCATGCTAAATCCAATATTGTTGCTTCTAGTAGTTCTCTTGATTCCACTAATGATTCTCTTAGCCAAGTTACACTTGAGCAAGAAAATAGCTTATTGAAGGGAATTATAGAGAAAGGAGTGTACAAAAGCCTTGCCGGGAGTAAGCAATTCGAGGAAATTGTGCGCAAGCAAGGAATGCACCGGAAGAATCAAGGTGTTGGTTTTGAACAAAAGTTCAATGCCAATGGAGTTGAGTGGGAAGAAGATCAATACCCCAAGACAAAGTTTGTTCCTCAACAAGAGAAGTATGATACTTCCTTCAAGGGGACACAAGCTCAAGATGATCTTCCACCACAAGACTACAAGCAAAAAGGCAAGGACAAGCTTCAAGAGGAAATTGATGCATTTGAAGAAGCTCCTAAGACCTTAGTCAAGTGGATTCCCAAGACTACTTCAAGTTCCACTTCATCAAGTACGACTACAACTCCAAGGATTCCCATCAAGATGGTGTGGATCCAAAAGAAGAAGAACTAGAGAGTTCTTGAGGGTGACTCCGCCAACATACTTCACTCTTATCATTTTGGCAAGAACAAGTGCAATCAACTTCCACATCTTGCACTAGTTCAAGGAGTCGCAAACCCTCTTGTTGGTAAGACAAGGGACAAGGTAACCTAAAAGTTTTCATGGACATCATCTTGTGTGTGCATCACTCTATGTCTATGGATATCCTTGTTTGTTCCTTGTGGGACTAACCCATGTAGGTATTGAAAGTGCAATTCACTCAAATGGATAGCTCCAAGTGATCTACATCAACATTGAGCATCCACATCTTCAACATCTACATGAAGTCATCATCGACAAAACCCGAGGTTAGTTCATCCCTCTAAGGGGGGATATCACATCTAGGGGGAGCTTTACTCTAAGACTTGAGCTAAAGCAACTTTAAAGATGTGAACACAACAATGCTTTATGTAAAAGTGGTAACCCCACTTGAGCTTAAACGATGAGTATGACCTATGATCAAGTGTTCTCACTTGACTCCTAAGTCAATATACTCATATATAGATGACCTAGTCATCGCAAATTGCTTGGTAGATGCTAGAATTGGTTGTGCATGCATTGTCACATATTTCATTTGCCATCTTATTGTGTGAGCATGCTGGTTGCATATTTTACTCATTCGAGGACATCCACTTGTTGTTTTGATTGTTTGGTTTTATTTCCTTTTGCCAAGTGGATGGACAAGAATGCCTAAGAACCTCCTCTAGCTATCTATGCTTTTCTCGTCTCAAACTCTATTCATGCTGCATCACAAAATTTGATCAAGTCAGATTCGAACCACTCTGTGTGAGGAGCGCTCGGAGTCCCCGATTCGTCATAGACTTAAACTTCCAAAACCTCTTTATGATTCTCGGTCTGACCGATACCCCACTTTCGGTCCTACCGAGATCATTAAGTTGATCTAGGTTTTCGATCTCGGTGCAACCGATTTGAACATTTCGGTCACACCGAGTTTCAGTAACTGCTTGCAGTTATGAATCTCGGTGCCACCGAGTTGTTCCACTCGGTCACACCGACAGGGTCGGGCTATATATAGTCACGGGCAAAATTTTGGAAATTTCTCCGAACCCCTTTGCCCGCGCGATAGCCTGCTCTTCCAACGTGGTCTCCGGATCGTCTCCTCGCCGCCAGCCGCCTCTAGTCGCTGGTCTCCGTCGCCGTCAACGGGAATTCTACCCCACCGTTGCCGCCGTAGCGAGTCTCCGCCGAACTAGGGTATGGACTCGATCTTTGTGCTATTCACCAATCTGATTCTTAGCACATTGTGATCATCATGATTCTTGCCACGATTGAAACACTCCTATCCAGTCAATGCGTTCATAGATTAGGTTTGATTCGAAAATTTTAGGATTAGGTTTCCGCCGAAACCATCTCGGACCCACCGAGTTGAAAAACTCGGTCCCACCAATTTGGCTTATGCCATTGCACAAGTGAGACTCGGTCTGACCGAGAATTACTTATCGGTGTGACCGATTTTGGAACTCTGTGAAACCCTAGCAGTCTCGGGGCCACCGAACTGTGACTCGGTCCAACCGAGTTCACTAGTTTAGGTTCCAAAACTGCTTCGGTATCACCGAGTTTGAAAATCGGTAGATCCGAGATGATTTCAGTGGGAAACTAAAACTAAGTTTTTGGATCATTCTTTTTGCAAAGATATCTGCATTTTGTGATGCTCATCCACTCTACCTCATCTATAAACTATTCACAGGGTCAGCAGTCAGCTTGTTCAACATGTCAGATCAGAGTGACAGCCAGAATGTGTCAAAACAGCAAGTGGTGATGAGTGAGGGCACTAGTCCCTCCAGCTCTTCAGATGATGGCAGCAGAAGTACCCCAAGCAATCTACCAAAAGCTGCCACTAGACAGAGGAAGAAGAGAACTTCAGATTCTGAAGATGAAGATTATGTGGCAGAGGAAGAGGCCACATCAAAGAGAGTTGAGCCAACTCAAGGCATAAAGCCAGGGATGAAGATCAAAAGGCCAGCAGGCAGGCAGCCTATGTCAAAGGCTAGAGCTTCAACTGAAAAGCATGCACCCATAGAGCCAGTTGCTGCTGAAGGCAAGAAGAGGAAGGAAAGGGTCAAGAAGACCGTAGCCAGAGTGCTTGGAAAGGCTTCCATCATGGAAGAGTAAGAGGAAGAAGAGGTAGCTGCACCAGCACCTAAGGCACCCAAGCTGATGGGTGATGCCATAAGATCAGGGGCAGCTGCTTCCAAGGCCAAGCCAGCTCCAAATCCAAAACCAAAGAGAAATACAAGAAGCATCCCAGCTGCTGAAAAGAACAAGGCCCCAGTGCCTGAAGCTGCAGAAGAAGAGGAAGAGAATTTTCTGAGAAAGCTCAAGCCCAAGATCCCAGACCACAACGATGCTCATCCTGTGGCTGAAGACATGAAGCTCAGGAGAGACTCAGGGCTGAGGAAATGGAGAGAAGCAGATCCGTATGCTTCAAGGAGAAGGACTGCTGTGGATTACAGATTTCACACCAAGGAACAGCAGGACTTCTATGAGACAGTTTTGCTTGACAAGAAGCCAATAGTTTGTGACATGAGATGGGTCGACTGGACCTACATGAAGGAAAATGAGGAACACTACCCTGGAGTGTATGACAGCTTTAGTGCGTGTGGAGTTGCAGACTTTGTTGGGCAGAAGCTCACAAAGTGGAACGAGGAGCTAATCATGCAGTTCTACTCCACAGCACACTTTTACCCAGATGGAAAGATCACATGGATGTCAGAGGGTACGAGGTTCCAATCTACTGTTGCTGAGTGGGCACAGCTCATCAATGCCCTAGAGGAGCATGAGGATGACTTGGATATCTATGCCAAGAAGAAGATGGATCATAACTCAATGTCCAATATGTACAAGGAAATTCCCAATGAAGCTCTTGATACTTTCAAGTTTGGGTCTGTGCATTATCTTCTGTCAGGGCTGCCTACTATAAATTGGATATTGAGGCACACTCTCTTGCCCAAGTCTGGAGATCACAAGATGATCAGAGGCCATGCAATCAATTTGCTTCATGTATTTGATGTACCTCAGAAATTCAAAGTCATGAGCCTCATAGTAGAGACTATCAAGAGGACTGCAGCAGACCAGAAGAGGAGCTGTGGGTATGCCCCACAAATTCAGGAGCTCATTAACTCCAAGATGGGCATGGGCATATACTTGTTGGACAAGGAACACCTGCCCATCCGTCCAGATTTTGACGACAATCAAGTTGTGATGACTGAAAATGAACCATCATCTGCCCAAGCACAAGCAAAGAAGGAGAAGGCAAGGAAGGAGAAAGCTGCCAAGATGCCAACTCAAGAGGAGGCATCTGAGTATTTCTTGAAGACCAAACAAGAGCAGCTTGGTTACCTGATTGCATCCACCCTACGGATTGAGAAAGGACTAGCCACCCTAACTCAAAACCAGGCAAGCCTAGAGAGAATCATGGAACAAAAGTTCTATGACTTGGATGTCAAGGTGACAGAGATTCAGACTGCAGTGGAGCAGCTCCAGGATGACATGCAGGAGAGGAGAGGCAGGACTACCACTCATGCCTTTGCCAGAGTGCCACGAGGTCCGAGGTCGTCTGTCGTGCCAGTTGCTGACACCAGAGCCACCACTTCAGCACCAGCTACAGCCTCAGTTCCACCAGCTCCAGCATCTACTTCAGCTCCAACTCCAGCGTCTACTTCAGCGTCTACAGAAGCCTTCGTCCTTGGAGTGATCCAGACTCCACCACCACCAGAAGATCAAGCCTGAGTGTCGATCTAGCACTATGCATTTTCTAGGAACTTTTTGGTAACTTGTTGCCAAAGGGGGAGAAAAATGTATAGATCATAGGCTTCGAGAGAGAGAGTGTTGCTTTTTCTCTCTTGCTTTATTTGGTGGTTTTTCGAACTTTGTTTGCTTTTGAGTGCTTGAGATACTACGTCATTATCTGTGAGACATTGATGATCATGTGTTTGATCATAAGCTACACTTAATGTTTGCTTAATGCTATTATCTTATCTATCTTATGTGATCATTCACTATTCTTGGTGATGAGTGCATGTATTTCATTCTTATCATTTTAAGCACTCCACCAAGATGTATGTGACAAGGAAGAGTAACCCGTGACTCTAACTCTTTGTGCATTTACAGTCCAAAGCAAATTTTAAATATGCACAAATTTAGGGGGAGCTCTTACTTATCACATACTTCTCAAAGCGACGATATATTTCATGCTTATTATCATTTGTCAAAGCTTTGATCTATATGTTGTCATCAATTACCAAAAAGGGGGAGATTGAAAGTGCAACTATCCCTAGGTGGTTTTGGTAATTCATAACAACATATAGCTCATTGAGCTAATGCTATTCCAAGATGACTATTTCAGGAAAGCTTAATGATTGGCATGGCATGGATGTGAAAGAGGAACCCTCAAAATGCTAAGGACAAACGATTGGCTCAAGCTCAAAAGCTCAAGACTCTTCTTTTCATATTTTAGTGATCCAAGATCACATTGAGTCTTTAGGAAAAGCCAATACTATCAAGGAGGGATGAGGTGTTGCTTAATGAGCCTCTTGCTTCATGTGCTTAGTGATATGCTCCAAAACCCTCAACTACTTTCCCATATCCACATATGACCTAAACCCTAAGCCAAACTCGGTCCTACCGATTCTTCCTATCCGGCGCCACCGAGTTTCACTTGTCATAAGCCACTGCCAAACCCTAGCAATTCGGTTCTACCGATAGGGATCTCGGTCTCACCGGGATGGGATTGCAAACTCTCTGTTTCCCTTTCGTAACTTTTCGGTCTCACCGAAAGAGCGAATCGGTCCCACCGAGATTGCAATATAAATTCAGTGTTTCCTTTTTGTAACTTTTCGGTCTCACCGAAAGAGCAAATCGGTCCCACCGAGTTTTCCTGACCAACTCTCTAGTTAGCTAATTACCAAATTCGGTCTCACCGACTTTGTGTAATCGGTCTCACCGAGATTACGTTATGCCCAAACCCTAACCATATCGGTCCCACCGAGTTGCATGTCAGTCCCACCGAAAATCTCTAACGGTCACTAGGTTTACATTTTCGGTCTGACCGAGTTTGTTGATTCGGTCCCACCGAGAGATTGGAAAACTGTGGTAACGGTGGATTTTGTGTGGAGGCTATATATACCCCTCCACTCCTCTTCATTCGAAGAGAGAGCCATCAGAACACATACACAATTCCAACTCATATGTTCTGAGAGAGAACCACCTACTCATGTGTTGAGACCAAGATATTCCATTCCTACCATATTATGAATCTTGATCTCTAGCCTTCCCAAGTTGCTTTCCACTCAAATCTTCTTTCCACAAAATCCAAATCCTATGAGAGAGAGTTGAGTGTTGGGGAGACTATCATTCGAAGCACAAGAGCAAGGAGTTCATTACCTACACACCATTTGTTACTTCTTGGAGAGTGGTGTCTCCTAGATTGGCTAGGTGTCACTTGGGAGCCTCCGACAAGATTGTGGAGTTGAACCAAGGAGTTTGTAAGGGCAAGGAGATCGCCTACTTCGTGAAGATCTACCGCTAGTGAGGCAAGTCCTGTGTGGGCGATGGCCATGGTGGGATAGACAAGGTTGCTTCTTCATGGACCCTTTGTGGGTGGTTGCTTCTTCGTGGACCCTTTGTGGGTGGAGCCCTTTGTGGACTCGCGCAACCGTCATCCTTTGTGGGTGGAGCCCTTTGTGGACTCGCGCAACCGTTACCCTTTGTGGGTTGAAGTCTCCATCAACGTGGATGTAGGATAGCACCACCTATCCGAACCACGGGAAAAACATCCGTGTCTCCAATTGCGTTTGATTTCTCCAAACCCTTCCCTTTACATTCTTGCAAGTTGCATGCTTTACTTTCCGCTGCCAATATACTCTTTGCATGCTTGCTTGAATTGTGTGATGATTTCTTGACTTGTCCTACAATAGCTAAAATCTGCCAAGAACTAAAATTGGGAAAAGGTTAAGTTTTTATTTGGTCAAGTAGTCTAATCACCCCCCCCCCTCTAGACATACTTGATCTCTAGCCTTCCCATGTTGCTTTCCACTCAAATCTTCTTTCCACAAAATCCAAATCCTATGAGAGAGAGTTGAGTGTTGGGAATACTATCATTTGAAGCACAAGAGCAAGGAGTTCATTACCTACACACCATTTGTTACTTCTTGGAGAGTGGTGTCTCCTTGATTGGCTAGGTGTCACTTGGGAGCCTCCGACAAGATTGTGGAGTTGAACCAAGGAGTTTGTAAGGGCAAGGAGATTGCCTACTTCGTGAAGATCTACTGCTAGTGAGGCAAGTCCTGTGTGGGCGATGGCCATGGTGGGATAGACAAGGTTGCTTCTTCGTGGACCCTTTGTGGGTGGTTGCTTCTTCATGGACCCTTTGTGAGTGGAGCCCTTTGTGGACTCGCGCAACTGTCAGCCTTTGTGGGTGGAGCCCTTTGTGGACTCGCGCAACCGTTACCCTTTGTGGGTTGAAGTCTCCATCAACGTGGATGTAGGATAGCACCACCTATCCGAACCACGGGAAAAACATCCGTGTCTCCAATTGCGTTTGATTTCTCCAAACCCTTCCCTTTAAATTCTTGCAAGTTGCATGCTTTACTTTCCGCTGCCAATATACTCTTTGCATGCTTGCTTGAATTGTGTGATGATTGCTTGACTTGTCCTACAATAGCTAAAATCTGCCAAGAACTAAAATTGGGAAAAGGTTAAGTTTTTATTTGGTCAAGTAGTCTAATCACCCCCCCCCCTCTAGACATACTTTCGATCCTACAGCATCTCGTCCCAGGAGGAGATTGTGCCTGGAGCCAGCTTCAGGAGCCAGGTGCGGGCCCCGTCCTTGAGTGCCATGGGGAACCAGTTCGCCATGACCTTCTCGTCTCCGTTGGCAGCTTCGATGCCCAGCTCGTAGAGCTGGAGGAACTCCGCAGGGTCAGCCGTGCCGTTGTAGCAAGGAGGCAAGTCTGGCTTGAACTTGCCGGGCCACGCGACGTTGCGTAGCTCGGCGGTGAAGGCGCGGCAGCCTGCTGTGGCCACGGGAGGCCTTGGATGACGGGGAACTTGGTCTTGCATGTCCCCACGCGCTGCAGCTAGGAGCAGTGCGGGGTTTTGACGCGCGGGAGCAGGAGCATGGTCGCGACGTGCTGGAGCAAGGAGCGCCCGGGCAGCTTCTTGCGGGCGAGGGACTTCTTGACAGCTCTGCTCTTGCTGCGCTGGCGCCTGACGGAGCGGGTTCCGCCCAGGGGCCACGCGCCTTGGAGCCATGGCGCCTTCCTGAGGAGGAGGCGGCCGGGGCGCCGCCGGAGCTTCATTGCCCGCCCGGGGGGGGGGGTGCGGTGCAGCGGAACGGACGGCGCAGGAGAGCCCCCTGCGGCGCGGACAAGCTCGGCGACGCGGTCGAGCCATTCTTCATAGACGTCATCGACGGGACGGTAGCGTAGGAGCTCGTTCGCCACGATGAGTGCAGCCCGGGCCTCCATGGGCGCACGGAGCGCGCGGGACGAAGAACCAGCTGGGGTGAGCAAGGGAGTCGCGGTGCGGCCGTCTTGCCGCACAGACGGATGCTGGGATGATGCTTGCTGCTCGTCCCCCGCCGGGCCGGTGGCGGCGTTGACGGCAGGTGACGGGGAACGGCGAGGATGCCCGCCGACAGGGGCCGTCTGGGCGACGCGGGCAGCGAGCGCGGCCCGGCGCTCGGCGCGGGCCCGACGAGCGTCAGACATGGGCGTGATGGTTGGAGGAGAACGGGGCGGTGGAAGACGAATCCCGGCGCACCCCTACCTGGCGCGCCAAATGTCGGATTTCGGGTTCCAGCAAACCCTTGAGGTTCGAACATTGGGGTGCGCGCGGAGATTTCGCCTCTTACCTACCTGCACTCCTCCGCCTTACTAGGATCTAAACAAAGGAAAGAACAACACAAGATACATAGGGTTTATACTGGTTCGGGCCACCGTTGTGGTGTAATACCCTACTCCAGTGTGTGGTGTGGTGGATTGCCTCTTGGGCTGATGATGATGAACAATACAAGGAAGAACAGCCTCGCGAGGGTCTGCTCTTGGCTGGGGCGATGAACTGCTGGGAGGAGCTCAGTCACCCCTCTCTCTCTCTCTACCTGACCTTCTCTATCTTTCCCACTCTCTGGCCAGCTCTTTCTTCCCCAGCCTCTAGCCTCTCTCTCCTTCTCTCCCTTTTTTCTGCATGTGGGTGGCTGGTCCTATTTATAGAGGCCCTGGTCCTCTTCCCAAATATCGAGCGAGAAGGGAACCAACAATGGCGGGCTAATTTGAAGGGGGACAGCTAGTATCAACTATCCTGACAAAAGTAGTCTTCGCCTGCGCAAAGCTCTGGTGATGACGCCGTCTTGGGCTCCACGGTGACCTCCGTCTCGTAGTCCTCCTGGTCTTGGTCTCGTTGCACCGAAATGGCAACCTTTGCCTGATGCCTCGGTACTCCGCGGCTGCGCTTGCCCCCTTTGCACCAAAGAGGAAGGGAGGACGCTGTGCGGGCTGGCACCCGCCTGGCCCCCCGGTCGTCATGGCTTGCGTCACGGGCACCTCGTGAGGTACCCCGCCTTGATCTCTCCGCCTCCTCGTGAGCCAGCCTGACGAGGCCGCGCCTGAGGAAGCTCCACGTCGTCCGCCCCGCGAGGCTTGGCCCCTCGCGAGGGTCTTGGGTTTGTGTTGGTGAAGATGGGCCGCGCTGGGCCCCCCTTTGAGCCACGCCGCAGGCAGGCAAGTCTGGGGACCCCGTTCCCAGAACGCCGACACCCGCGCCACCAGGCCAGTCACCGCTCCCTGGTCCCCATCTCCCGTGCTCTGTCTCCCTCCCTGATCCATCCTTGCCTCCCCGCCGTTTGCAGATCCGCCGCTCGTCACCGGAGATGGCCTAGCCGCCGTCGCCACGCTCGTCGCCAGCCCCCTCGCCCTCCACCGCCATCGGATCCGAGACCCCCGCGCCTGTATTTTCCCATTCCCTACCTCGTCAGCCGCGCGCGTCGTCGTTTCCCCGTGCGCTGCCCTCGCCGGAGCCGCGCTATGTCGCCGCCGTCGTCCTGCTTCGAGGAGACGAGCGCGTGCCCGTTGACCGAGTCACCAACCCAGCCGAGCGGGTGGGCCTCCTTCACGCGTGTGGGCCTCAGCCACATCTAGCGCAATCCGGCCCGCTGTACCGACCAGGCCCAAGTGCCGTGGTGAGCAACCCAACCCCTCCAAATTCGGCATGTAGACCTTTTTTCCTGTGTTGCAATTTTAGGATTATCCAGAGAACGCCAGATTTGCAGAAAAGTCCTCTTACTTCATGCATTTAATAACTCACCAACCATGCATCACATGTAAAAACTTAATATATGAAACTTGCTTAGAATTTTGTGTAGATTAATAATTTGCAACTTTCATGCGTGTTAAAAGTGTTAAACTTGTTGTTTGCTTTGTTTTTCCTATTGCCATGCTAAAATGATTTAATTCATAACTTAATAATTGTAGCTCCGATCTTAACAAACTTTATATGTAAATGGGGTAGAAAATGCCTGGTTTAACATGGTGTACTTGCTTTGCGTGTTTAAAACTCTAAAATATGGTTTAGGGCAAAACAGTACTAAATCCATAAATTTGCACATGAGGATTTACCGGAATTGTTGTTTGTTGTTCCAGCCTCATTTAAACTTGCCTAGATAGGTAGTTTTTCATATGCTTCACCCTCTTGCCATGCTAACCAACATTTAATATTGTTGAGTACTTAAACGGGAGAGAACTAAATAAGTCATGTGGTGTTGCGTCAATATGCAACTCATTGCATATTGAGCTCCACTTAATTTGTAGTTTTGTTTGTGCACTTTGCCTTGCCATGCTTCATTAAACTGGACATGCATCATACTTGGTTGTGCATCATGCCATGTTTATGTGATGGTTGTTTACTATGTTGCTTGCTTCTTTCCGGGTTGCTTCTCTTGTTAGCTTCGGTTTCGTTCCGGAGTTGTGAGGATCCATTCGACTATGTACATTTGTCTTCTTCATGGACTCGTTCTTCTTCCTTGCTGGATCTCAGGCAAGATGACCATACCCTCGAAATCACTTCTATCTTTGCTTGCTAGTTGTTCGCTCTATTGCTATGCCACGATACCTACCACTTGCTTTATCATGCCTCCCATATTGCCATGTCAAGCCTCTAACCCACCATTCCTAGCAGACCGTTGTTTGGCTATGTTACCGCTTTGCTCTGCCCCTCTTATAGCGTTGCTAGTTACAGGTGAAGCTGAAGTTTGTTCCATGTTGGATCATGGATATGTTGGGGTATCACAATATCTCTTATTTAATTAATGCATCTATATACTTGGTAAAGGGTGGAAGGCTCGGCCTTATGCCTGGTGTTTTGTTCCACTCTTGCTGCCCTAGTTTCCGTCATACCGATGTTATATTCCTTGATTTTGCGTTCCTTACACGGTTGGGTGTTATCGGGACCCCTTGACAGTTCGCTTTGAATAAAACTCCTCCAGCAAGGCCCAACCTTGGTTTTACCATTTGCCTCACCACCACCTACTTTTCCCTTGGGAGTCGCGCTCTTGAGGGTCATATTTATTTTAACACCCCCCCGGGCCAGTGCTTCTCTAAGTGTTGGTCCGAACTAGAGTCCTTTGCAGCACCACCTCGGGGAAACTTGAGGGCTGGTTTTAGTTGTACGGAGCGCTCATCCAGTGTTGCCCTGAGAACGAGATATGTGCAGCTCCTATCGGGATGTCGACACATCGGGCGGTCTTGCTGGTCTTGTTTTACCATTGTCGAAATGTCTTGTAACCGGGATTCCGAGACTGATCGGGTCTTCCCGGGAGAAGGAATATCCTTCGTTGACCATGAGAGCTTGTGATGGGCTAAGTTGGGAAACCCCTGAAGGGTTTTGAACTTTTGAAAGTTGTGCCCGCTGTTATGGGCAGATGGGAATTTGTTAATGTCCGGTTGTAGAGAACTTGACACTTAACTTAATTAAAATGAATCAACCGCGGGTGTAACTGTGATGGTCTCTTTCCGGCGGAGTCTGGAAAGTGAACATGGTTCTTGTGTTATGCTTGAACGTAAGTAGTTTTAGGATCACTTCTAGCTCACGACCATGCATTGCTTCTCTTCTTGCTCTTATTTGCGTATGTTAGCCACCATATATGCTTAGTGCTTGCTGCAGCTCCACCTCATTACGCCTTTCCTACCCATAAGCTTAAATAGTCTTGATCTCGCTGGTGTGAGATTGCTGAGTCCTCGTGACTCACAGATACTTCCAAACAGTTGCAGGTGCCGATGATACCAGTGCAGATGACGCAACCAAGCTCAAGTGGGAGCTCGATGAAGATCGTGTTCGTTGTGTTGTTTCGTTTCCTGTTGATCAGTAGTGGAGCTGAATTGGGACGATCGGGGATCTAGCATTTGGGGTTTTCTTCTTTTATTTTGGTTTCGTAGTCGGACCTTGATTGTATTCTGGATGATGTATGTTTAACTTGTATTTGTGTGAAGTAGCGATTGTAAGCCAACTCTTTATCCCATTCTTATTCAGTACATGGGATTGTGTGAAGATTACCCCTCTTGCGACAAACCTACCATGCGGCTATGCCTCTAAGTCGTGCCCCAACATGTGGGAGATATAGCCGCATTGTGGGTGTTACATGATCGTAGTGTCGCGTTAGCAGCATCCTGAAGTAGTGCTTGTTTTTGACTTTATAGAAAATAATACCAAACAGAGTCCAAATAAAATGAAACTTGTTGACAATTTTTCTTCGACCACAAGGCACCCTGGAAGCTTCGAGCGGAGGCCAGAAGGGCCACGAGCTAGCCACAAGCTCAGGGGCGCGCCCTCCCAAGCTTGTGGGCTTCTTGTGGCACATATATCCCTAATTCTTATTCTATAAATACCCAAATATTCCCCGTAGACCTGAGGGCACACCAAAAATATTTTTCCACCACCGCAAGTTTCTATCTTTGTGAGATCCCGTCTGGGACCTTTTCTAGTACTCTGCTGGAGGGGAATTCGAGCATGGAGGGCTTCTACATCAACCTTGTCGCCCTTCCGATGATGTGTGAGTAGTTTACCATAGACCTACGGGTTCATAGCTAGTAGCTAGATGGCTTCTTCTCTCTCTTTGATCTTCAATACAATTTTCTCCATGATGTTCTTGAAGATCTATTCGATGTAATCTTCTTTGCGGTGTGTTTGTTGAGATCTGATGAATTGTGGGTTTATGATCAAATTATCTATGAATATTATTTGAGTCTTCTCTGAACTCTTTTATGCATGAGTTATATAGCTTTGTATTTCTCTCCAATCTATTGATTTGGTTTGGCCAACTAGATTGATTTTTCTTGCAATGGGAGAGGTGATTTGTAATGGGTTCAACCTTGCAGTGCTCAATCCCAGTGACAGAAGGGGACATGACACGTATTTTTATTGTTGCCATTAAGGATAAAAATATGGGGTTTATTCATATTGATTGGATCTATCCCTCTACATCATGCCATCTTGCTTAAGGTGTTGCTCCGTTCTTATTAACTTAATACACTAGATGCATGTTGCATAGCAGCCGATGTGTGGAGTCATGGTAGTAGATGCAGGCAGGAGTCGGTCTACTTGTCTTGGACGTGATGCGTATGTACATGACCATTGCCTTGGATACCGTCATAACGATGTGCTTTTCTATCAATTGCTCAACACTAATTTTTTTACCCACCGTATGCTTTCTTTCAAGAGAGAAGCCTCTAGTGAAAACTGTGGCCCCTCGGTCTATCTTTTATCATATTATTTTTAAATCTACAAAATCAAAAACACAAAAATACCTTGCTGCAATTTATTTACTTTTATTTTATGTTCCACTTTTACTTATCTTTTATATCCATCACTATCAGACCTCATCCTTGCAAGTAACCGTGAAGGGATTGACAACCCCTTTATCGTCGCGTTGGGTGCAAGTATTTGTTTGTTTGTGTAGGTACAACTATTGGAGACTTGTGTGTTCCTCCTACTGGATTGGTACCTTGGTTCTTAACTGAGGGAAATACTTATCTCTGCTTTGCTGCATCACCCTTTCCTCTTCAAGGGAAAAACCAACGCAAGCTCAAGAAGTAGCAACTGCCACCGTCCGCGCTCCACCTCGCGCCCACGTTGCGCCACGCCACGTTCATGAGCTGCCATCCCCCCTCCTAATTAATGACACGCCCGCTCTTTTTCTACCATGATTGAAGCACCTCGAGCTCGTTGCTACGTCTTCGTCGTATCTATAATTTTTGATTGTTTCATGCCATTATTATACAACTTTCATATACTTTTGGCAACATTTGATATTATTTTTGGGACTAACATATTGATCTAGTGCCCAGTGATAGTTCTTGTTTGTTGCATGTTTTTTGTTTCGTAGAAAATCCATATCAAACGAAGCCCAGACACGATTAAAATTTACGGAGATTTTTTTTGGAATATATGTGATTATTAGGGAGTGGAGTCAATGTGAGATAATGCCCGAGGGGCACACAAGGCACGCCTGGCAAGCTTGTGGCCACCCCGTAAGTCGTTTCGAGGTGTCCTTTAGCTGCAAGGAAGCTTATATATGAATAAAAATCATGTTAAAATTTCAGCCCAGTCGGAGTTACAGATCTCCAGATATTAAGAAACGGTGAAAGGCAAGAAAAGGGCGTCGCAAAATAGAAGAGAAACAGGCAGATAGATCCATCTCGGAGGGGCTCCCGCCCCTCCGCCACCATGGAGGCCAAGGACCAGAGGAGAAGCCCTCCTCCCATCTAGGGGGAGGTCAAGGAAGAAGAAGAAGGAGGGGGCTCTCTCCCGATAGCACCGGAACGCCGCTGGGGAAATCATCGTGTGACAGTGATCTACACCAACACCTTCGTCATCTTCACCAACATCTTCATCACCTTCCCTAATCTATTTTCAGCGGTCCACTCTCCCGCAACTTGTTGTACCCTCTACTTGAACATGGTGCTTTATGCTTCATATTAGTATCCAATGATGTGTTGCCATCCTATGATGCTTGAGTAGATTTTTGTTGTCCTATCGGTGATTGGTGAATTTCTATGATTGGTTTAATTTGCTTGTGGTCATGTCATTGTCCTTTGGTGCCCATCATATGAGCGCGTGTGTGGATCACACCATAGGGTTAGATGTATGGTGATAGGACTATGCGTTGGAGGGCAAGAGTGACAGAAACTTCTTCCTAACATAGAAATTGATGCATACGGGATTGAAGGGGGACCAATATATCTTAATGCTATGGTTTGGTTTTACCTTAATGAATGTTAGTAGTTGCGGATTCTTGCTAATAGTTCCAATCATAATTCCTTAGAATTCCAAGTAAGGGATGACATGCTAGCAGTGGCCTCTCCCACATAAAAACTTGTTATCGGTCTACTAATGTAGTCAATTGCTTAGGGACAATTGAGCAAATCTTATCACCACTTTTCCACACTCGCTATACTAACTTAATTGTACTTTTATTAGAACACCTAAATTTTATTTTTCATGTTCTTTATTATCTTGCAAATCTATCCTACTACACCTACAAAGTACTACTAGTTTCATACTTATTCTAGGTAAAGCAAACATTAAGCATGCGTAGAGTTGTATTGGTGGTCGATAGAACTTGAGGGAATATTTTTCTACCTTTAGCTCCTCGTTGGGTTCGAAACTCTTATTTATTGAGAAAGGCTACAAATGATCCCCTATACTTGTGGTTATCAAGGCCTTTTTCTGGCACCGTTGCCGAGGAGCAATAGCATGGGGTGAATATTCTCGTGTGTGCTTGTTTGCTTTATCACTAAGTAGATTTAATTTTCTATTTTAAGTTGTTCTCTATCTTTACTTATTGATATGGAACACGAAACACCAAAAAATAGTTGTACTTGCTACTCATGGAGAGGGAGAACCTCCTAAAACCCTCTATGCTCATTATGTGGAAAGTATTAAACACTACTTTGATAATCCTGAGAAAACCCCATTCAACTTGATAATGGGAAACATGTTGGATCAACGTGAATACTTTAGGGATTATCACTTCACTCAAAGGGGAAACTCTTATAGGATCAAATTAAAATGTTGCAATGGTATGCTTTGGATTTATGCTTGAGATATGATTACACTTGTTGCTCTAGGATGAAGACTCCACACCTTCCCTTTTCATGTGAATTTAATAATAATGAAACCTTGGCTTCTTATGCTAATGGTAGATATGATTACTATGATGTGGAACGAATAGAAGAATTTGTTGCTTTTAAGGGTGCTTATGAAATTGAATCTTTGTTTGAAAAGTATAAAGATTGTGATGATGTTGTTTACCAATCTGGAAATTTTGCTATACTTAAATATTGCTATGAGAATTATAAATACAATGCCGATATTGATGATTTTATTGAGAAAGTATCCGCTGTTCAAGATGATACTATATTTCACAGGAAACTATGGAAGAAGAAAATGTTGAAACTATGAGCTCATTGGATGAAAAAGATGATGAGGAGAGCGAAGAACAAAAGGAGGAAGAGCATATTAGCTACATGTGCCCGCCTTCTAATGAGATTCACGGCCTTTACTATGTGTGCATGAAATGTTCTTTTATGACATGTTGGTGCATAGGAAGAGAGTCAGACTTTGTTGTTTCATGATATATGTTTCTTTATGCTCAATACTGTCGTCGTTCTAGGAACGGGGGTCCCTAGACTTGCCTGCCAGCGGCCCACGGCGTGGCTCCACCAGTGGCCCTGTACGGCCCATCTTCACCAGCAAACACTCAAGACCCTCGCAAGGGGACAAGTCTCGCGAGGAGGACGACACAAGACCTCCTCAGGGGCGGCCTCACTAGGCCGGCTCGCGAGGGGCGGAGAGATCAAGGCAAAGGACACCTCGCGAGGTTTCTGTGACGCAAGCCATGACGACCAAGGCCAGGCGGGCGCCAGCGAGCACAATGTCCTCATTTCCTCTTTGGTGCTAAAGGGGCAAGCGCAGGCAAGGAGTCCCGAGGCATCAGGCAAAGGTTTCCATATAGGTGCAACAAGACCAAGACCAGCAGGACGGTAAGACAGAGGTCACCGTGGAGCCCAAGGCGGCGTCACCACCAAAGCCTTTGGCAGGCAAAGACTACTTTTGTCAGGATAACTTGTACTAGTTGTCTCCCTTCGAATTTGGTCATTGTGGGATCCCTTCCTGCTCAATATTTGGGAAGAGGACCAGGGCCTCTATAAATAGGACTAGCCACCACTGCAGCGGGGAGAGCTGAGAGTTGAGAGGGCTGAGAGCTGAGAGAGAAGAGAGATGGGACCGGATCCATTCCATCCATAGCCTCACACAAGTTCGCCAAGCACAAGAACACCTCTCTTCAGGAGGCTGTTCTTCCCTTGTAACTGTTCATCCACAGCCCAAGAGGCAATCCACCACACCACACTGGAGTAGGGTATTACACCACATCGGTGGCCCGAACCAGTATAAACTCTTGTGTCTCTTGTTCTTTGGGTTCATCGAGCTATACCATGAGATCATGATGTTCGCGAGCTAGAGACGGGGGAGAGATCTTCGTGCGCACCTAAGTGTTCGAACCTCAAGGGTTTTGCCGGAACCCGAAATCCGACATTCGGCGCACCAGGTTGGAGTGCACTGAAGCTTTTCCCTCGCCAATCCGCGCTTCGCCACTCCACCAAGTTCATGGCTGATGCTCGCCGGGCCTGCGCTGAGCGCCGGGCCGCTCTCGCCACCCGCGTCACTCAGACAGCCCCTGTTAGCGGGCCTCCCCGTCATTCTCCGTCACCCGCCACCAACGCCGCTACCGTCCCGGCGGCAAATGAGCAGCAAGCCTCCTCACTTCACCCCTCCATGCGGCGAGGCGGCCGCACCGCCACCCCGTCGCTAACTCCGGCCGGCTCATCGTCTCACGCTCGCCGCGCACCCACGGACGCGCAGGCCGCGCTGCTCATGGCACGCGAGCTCCTGCGTTACCGCCCGGTCGACGACCTCTACAAGAACTGGTTGGACCACATCGCCGAGCTCGTCAGCGCCGCTGGGGGCTCCCCTGCACCATCCCTCTCGATGCCTCGCCTGCCCCCAGCTGCAGGCGATGTGGCTCACGGAGCGCCTCCGCCCCCTCCACATCAAGACGGTGCCCTCACGCCGAGACGTGCGGCTCATGGAGCGCCTCCGCCCCCTCTGCGTCAAGACGGCGTCCTCGCTCCAAGATGTGCGGTTCCACGGCATGATCCACCGCGTCGTGTGCCTACGCACGAAGAAAGAAGCTGCCAAGAGATTCCCTGTCCGCAAGAAAACGCTCCACCGCTCCCAGCACCGCCATGTCAGGATCGCTTGCCATGGCAGGGCCAAGCGCCACTTGCCGTGGCGGCGCAGAGACACCAAGATCAAGCTCCGCCTCCACGACGGACCACGGTGGCCACGGCAGGCTGCCACACCTTCACTCCTGAGCTGCGTAGCGTCGTCTCACCGAGCAAGTTCAAGACGGATCTGCCTCCTCGCTACGACGGCACCCTCAACCCTGCGGAGTTCTTGCAGCTCTATGAGCTGAGCATCGAGGCGGCCAACGGCGACGAGAAGGTCATGGCGAATTGGTTCCCCATGGCTCTCAAGGACGGCGTCCGTTCATGGCTCCTGAACCTGCCCCCGGGCTCGACCTCCTTCTAGGGTGATATGCGCGACCACTTCTTCGCCAACTTCTAGGGCACTCGCGACCGCCCCCCGGCCACAGGTGACCTGCGTCGCATCAAGCAACAACTGGGAGAGACCCTGCAGAAGTACATCCAGCGCTTCAACGGCGTGCGCCTCAAGATCCCCAAGGTGACAGACGAGGCCATCATCTCAGCGTTTTCCGATGGCGTCCACAACATCAAGATGAAGGAGGAGCTCGCCATCCATGAGGAGATGTGCACGACTTTGGAGCTGTTCAACATAGCAATCAAGTGTGCAAGAGCTGAGGAGGGGCGTCTCTCCCTCCTCGAGCTCCCTGCTGCGGATCCAGAGGAGAAGAAGACCAAGGTCAAGGACGTGAAGCACAAAGGGGTGGCCGTACTTGCGGTAGAGCCAGATACCAAGCGCGGCCGAGACCTCCCCGATTCGTCCATGGGCAGTTGTACGTTCTGCGCCTCCCACAACGTGCGCAGCCACAACACCAACAATTGTCAAGAGCTCAGGGCCATTCGAGATGGACGCTTCGGTCGATGCCCCGAGCGCAATGAACGGGGCTACGGCCGAGGAGGTGGACGAGGTGGAGGACGTTGGGACGACCGCGGGCCCCGCCAGGAGTGGCGCGACCAACCTCATGAGGACCATTGGCAGGACCAGCCTCGTGAGGGCACCTGGAGGGACCAGCCTCGCGAGGACCGTCCTCAGGGCAACCCTGGTCTCCCTCCACTACCGCCACCACCAAGGAGGAACGACGACCACCAACAGGACGAAGGGGCTAGGGGCTTCCAGGAGCCGCGCGCCATCGCCTGCATCCTGGGTGGTGCTCAGGCCCCAGCTTTCCAGCGCATCTTCAAGCAGTTCTCTTGCGAGGTGAATGCAGCCCTTCCCAAGCTCGAGGCCACGCGCCCGCTCAGATGGTCCAAGTACGCCATCACCTTTAGCTCGGAGGACAAGCTCAAATGCGCGGCAACCACCGGCATTCTCCTGATGCTCTATTCACCGTCATCAGTAATGTCCAAGTCACCAAGACCCTCATCGACGGCGGCGCAGGGCTTAGTGTCTTGTCCGTCGAGACATTCGACAGCCTTCAAGTGCCATATGATCAGCTCCAGCCCACTAAGCCTTTTTCAGGAGTGACTGGCGGCTCCACCACCCCGATAGGGAAAGTTCGTCTCCCTGTCACCTTCAGTCAGCGCGACAACTACCACACCAAGCTCGTCGACTTCGACATCGCCCACATCCACCTGCCGTACAATGCCATCCTCAGGTACCCAGTGCTAGCCAAGTTCGTGGCAGTCACCCACCATGGATACAATGTCCTCAAGATGTCGGGAAGCGGCAGAATCATCACACTCCCCTGCGAAGAAAGATATGCGGTGTGCTCCCTCGAGCGCGCCTTCCAAGCCGCAACAGTTGGAGACCCTAACAGCGCGGGTGTGCAGTACCCTCCTGAGGCCAACCCCAAGAAGAAGAAGAAGCTACTTCGCACTGGGACTCAGGGGAGCGGCGCCACCTCAGGATCAGTGCCCGCGCCTGGCGCGCCTCCCTCCCTCGCATAGGGAGGCGCGCCCGGCGCCCTCCTTGGGCAAGGCTTGGGAGCTCTCTTCTGGAGGGCCTCAGACCTGGCCAACATCACGAGGGAGGCGCTCGGGCACCATGTGGAGGTGTGCTTCACGGCACGTTTCCCTCAGGAGGGCACCGGGAGAGGAGCACCCGGCGCTCAGGAGTTCATCGTCAAGACCACTCAGGAGCTTCAAGAAGCAAGGGCAATACGCGGCGACCGTCGCCCACCTGGTGTAGTTCCCCACCCAGGCGAGGGTGGTGAGCTGCGCGTCTGCATCGACATCCTAGGGCTCAACAGGGCCGCATCTCAGGAGCGCTTCTGGCCTTCGCGTGCTCGATGGTGTGAGGGCCCACCTCACAGCTACGTTCGCATGTCGTTCGGCCTGACGAGTGTGGCAGCCGCCTTCCAGCACAACCTGTGGAGCATCCTGGCAGTTCAGGAGGCCAGGCATCACGCAGTCCT
The DNA here is from genome assembly GCF_003073215.2 of Triticum urartu. Classification (NCBI taxonomy): domain Eukaryota; kingdom Viridiplantae; phylum Streptophyta; class Magnoliopsida; order Poales; family Poaceae; genus Triticum; species Triticum urartu. The sequence continues at coordinate 260,048,512 of NC_053027.1, forward strand.
GGCGGATATGGAGACGGTCTTCAGGAAGCCACCTGAGCCTCCAGAGCCTCCCGAGGCTCTGGGCCTCGACGGCTCGTGAGGAGCGACTTCTTCAGCGCGCGCCTTCAGCTACCCCAACACTCCTTCGACAGCCAAACCAGGTGACATTTTCCAAGTTTATTTATCTAGGAGCGCCCCCTGAGCTGCATCATTCCCAGGCCGTGTGGGTCTGTCCCTGCGGCATGTATCCCTTTACGTCTTTAGCTTGCTCTGCTGGGGGCGCCCCTCGGGCTGCATCATCCCCAGGCCGCTCGAGTCCAACCCAGTGGCATGTATCATTCTTACATTTACCTAAGCTAGTTTGCTTTCCATGCATAAGCTACCTATCATCACTGCCTGCTTGATTATCGCCTGCCATGGGAACCTCTCATGTCGGCATGGCGCTTGTGCCCGGGTCCGTCCCTGCAATGCTGACAAATCTGAGCGGTCGAGCTCTGGCTCGCGGCACGCCCGCGCACGTCACCTCACCAGACCCTTAGTGCCCCCACCTCCTTGCGAAGCAACCAGTGGCAGATCGGCAATCACCATGGCAATTTGTGCCCTTCCTCACGCTAACTTGTAGGAACCTCCTGAGGACTACAGCGGGCGGTACCGCGGGCTCCCTCTTCTCCCATGCAATTCGCGTGCGTGTTAAAAGGGGGGCTCCTAAGCATCGTGACTCAGGAGCTCTTAATGGCTCTCCAGCCCTCACCCCCTGGCTTTGACCACGGCATCGTGACCTGGCATACCAGCGGCGGCTGAGCTCGCTCGAGCGCCGGGACCTGAGGACGTAGAGCACATAGAAGAGCATGGAGAAGAGGGGGAGGCTCGCACGGGCCTAACCTAGCTACCCAACAGTGGTCGATGCACAAGTTTGGCGCAACACGAGGAACCAGCCACGGAATGCCAAGATAAGTCTTGCGCCTGGATCGACCCAGCGCTATGGCATAAGATCCTCGCCTTTCGCTGCCCTGCTGCGGCAATGTCGCCTCCCTTTTCCATCCTTAGGTAGCTGCTTGCGCGTTAAAGGGGACCTCTTGAGCATCGCGCCTCAGGAGCTCTTACTGGACCTCGGGCCACTCACCTCCTGGCCTTGACCACGGCATCGTGACATGGCATACCAGCGACGGCTGCAGCCTGCCTGGGGACCAAGACCTGTCGGCGTAGAGCACCAAGCTGCCGCGGGGTTGGAAAGGGGAGACCGAGCCTTAGCAGGACATGTGTTCACAAATTTTCATAATAAGGATAATATCAACAAAAGACATTACAGACCCTTTACACGCCCCCACGGGGTCCAAACAAAAAGAAGGGAGTTCCTAGGAGCTCTATCTACACGCGTCGGGGCGGCCGACGCCATCATCAACAGTGGGCCTCTGGAGGCCGGCGCCAACCCCATCCAGATCAGCGACGGCAGAGACCGGACATGTGGCCTTGCTCCGGGCCCGGCAAGAGCTCAGAGGCACATAGTTGTCGTCGCTTGTCTCCGGAGTCTCGACGAGCTCGGGAGAATCGCTGGACCACCAGGAGTCACCACTGCTGCTGGAGGAGCTGCTAGCGAGCCCAGCGGCAGGCTCGGCGTTGGCCGCTGCGCCGTCCTGATGACCCCCTTCAGGGCAGCACTCCAAGCGGCGTCCTTCTTTGTTGAAGACCTTGAAGAACATCGTGGAGGCACCATCGTACTCGAAGTGGATGGCGAGGGCGCCTTCCGCGCGGCGGACTCGAGCGACCTCGCCCCAGCCACGAGTCATGAAGATCCTCCCGAAGGATACGGCTTCAACCACCACTCCAGTTGCCGGGGCATCGCAATCGGCGTGCTGCAGCCAAAGCTCGAGGGGGCCCCTCGGCGGCATCTCGGCAGAGAAGAACTACGGGAAGCGAATCCAAGTGCGCGGAGGCATCGCCGCCCACAGCACAAAATCGCGCGAGGAGTCCGCAGCATGTACCCCTGGGCCACCGTGCGCGTCACCGCGGCGTGGCGACCACGGCCCTGGCGCGGGCAGCAATGCTCATCGCCCCTCCCTCCGGAGCCTTCAGCTTGGGTGTACAAGGGCAACGGATACCCGGGAGGTGGCCGCTCGTACCATGGCCGCGACACTTCCGGTCTCATGACTAGGTCGCGACGATGGGACGACCTCTTCTTCGGCGGAAGTGGCCTGGGCTCGTCAAGGGGAGTCTTCCCCTTCTCCGCGGCTGAGAACCTCTGTATCGGCGCCATGATCGATGCAGCAAGCGATGAAGCAAGCAAGAAGAAAGAGCGGGAGAAGTGAAGGAGGAGATGGGTGATAGGGGCTCCGCCCCTCTCTCCCCATTTATAGCCAAGGGGAGGCCAACCGCCGGCCTCCACGATCTAAGGTAATAATGATCTTTTTCTGCATGCAGCAAGGACTTGTCAAGTCGGGCAGTTGCCGAGGCAGCATGGGGAAGCGAAGACGCCCACGTCTGATCAGTCGCCACGCGCCAACCGGGGCCACAGGCTGTTGGGGCCCGCGGCGCTCTGCACTTACCCTTTGGCTTCGCCTCGAAGCCAAGTCCGAGCGTGCCTTGGGCCCGGGGGCTACTGTCAGTGTTCTAGGAACAGGGGTCCCCAGACTTGCCTGCCTGCGGCCCGTGGCGTGGCTCCACCAGCGGACCTGTACGACACATCTTCACCAGCAAACACTCAAGACCCTCGCGACGGGCCAAGCCTCGCGAGGCGGACGATGCAAGACCAGGCGAGCGGACCAGGCCGGCTCGTGAGGGGGGGAGAGATCAAGGCAAAGGACACCTCGCGAGGTTTCTGTGACGCAAGGCATGACGACCAAGGCCAGGCGGGCACCAGCGAGCACAGTGTCCTCGTTTCCTCTTTGGTGCTAAAGGGGCAAGCGCAGGCGAGGAGTCCCGAGGCATTAGGCAAAGGTTTCCATATCGGTGCAATAAGACCAAGACCAGCAAGACGGCAGGAGAGAGGTCACCGTGGAGCCCAAGACGGCGTCACCACCAGAGCCTTTGGCAGGCGAAGACTAGTTTTGTCAGGATAACTTGTACTAGTTGTCTCCCTTCGAATTTGGCCGTTGTGGGATCCCTTCCCGCTCAATATTTGGGAAGAGGACCAGGGCCTCTATAAATAGGACTAGCCACCACCGTAGTGGGGAAAGCTGAGAGCTGAGAGGGCTGAGAGCTAAGAGAGAAGAGATATGGGACCAGAGCCATTCCATCCATAGCCTCACACAAGTTCGCCAAGCACAAGAACACCTCTCTTCAGGAGGCTGTTCTTCCCTTGTAACTGTTCATCCACGGCCCAAGAGGCAATCCACCACACCACACTGGAGTATGGTATTACACCACGTCGGTGGCCCAAACTAGTATAAACTCTTGTGTCTCTTGTTCTTTGGGTTCGTCGAGCTAGGCCGTGAGATCATGATGTGCGCGAGCAAGAGAGGGGGAGAGTTCTTCGTGCGCACCCCCGTGTTCGAACCTCAAGGGTTTTGCCAAAACCCGAAATCTGACAAATACTAAATTACAAATCATTGTTAATTAAAATTGGCTCTAATATACCTTGGGATCCAAGTGCATCGATTACTTGAGCACTTTATGCGTAGCATAATGGCTTTATAGAAAGCGCTGCCAGCGAGACAACCTGGAAGTCTAGAGAGTCATTTTATTCTGTTGTGTGCTTTTAAAAAGTTTAAAAACAAAAAAATGTATAGGGGAACCTAAAACTTTTCAAAAAGGAAAGTGGAAGTAAGAAAGACGAGCACCCTTGAAGTGGGGGGGGGCTCCTTGAACTTTGTTCATGCCCATGGAAACTTTGCAAATCTTGAATTACAAAAACTTCTCAATAAAAAAATTATCCACTTTGTAAAAATCCATTGTATTATAAAAATAATGTGCCAAGATTTGCCTTTAGGATGATTAGATTGCTTGTTTGGTATGTGTAGTGCAAAAACAGAAACTTTTGTTGTAGTGCGTGAATTTACATTTTTTTACTGGAACATGCAAAAATTCTGAAATTTTTACACAGTACTTACATGACCATTGTTTGTTTTGTCCTAATTGTTCAAAAAAATGAGGTACATAAGTATATGTACCATTTGCATCTTTACAGATTGTCATGTTTTCATAGATTGTTGTTATAGTTTCATTATTTGCGTTTGAAATCTTGTTGAGCCTCCTTTGACTTGGGGCCATAGAATTGTGATAGCATACAGTGGGTAATGATTGATTATAATTGTACAATAACGTTATAGCAGTATGATGTCTACTACACAACTTGTTCTTGTAGACTCGTGTTGGGCCTCCAAGCGCAGAGTTTTGTAGGACAGTAGCAACTTTCCCTCAAGTGGATGACCTAAGGTTTATCAATCCATGGGAGGCATAGGATGAAGATGGTCTCTCTCAAACAACCATGCAACCAAATAACAAAAAGTCTTTTGTGTCCCCAACACACCAAATACAATGGTAATTTGTATAGGTGCACTAGTTCGGCAAAGAGATGGTGATACAAGCATAGTAATGATAGTAGATATTGATTTTTGTAATAGGGACAATAAAATAGAGCATGGTAACAAGTAACAAAAGTGAGCACAAATGGTATTGCAATGCTTGAATGAGGCATAGGGTCCGTACTTTCACTAGTGCAATCTCTAAACAATGCTAATATAATTGGATCATATAACCATCCCTCCACATGTGATGAAGAATCACTCCAAAGTTCCTATCTAGCAAAGAACATAAGAAGAAATTGTTTGTAGGGTATGAAACACCTCAAAGCTATCCTTTTCGATCGATCTATCGAAGAGTTCGTACTAAAATAACACCAAGTTATCCTTTACGATCAATCTATCCAAGAGTTCGTACTAAAATAACACCATATGATACACATCAACCAACTCTAATGTCACCTAGATATTCCAATGTCGATGCGAGTATCCGTGAGTTGATTATACAATATGCATCAAACAATTTCATATTCATAATACTCAATCCAACACAAAGAACCAAAAAGAGTGCCCCAATATTTCTACCGGAGAAACAAAGACGAGAACGTGCAGCAACCCCTATGCATAGATTACCCCAATGTCACCTCGGGAATCTACAGTTAACACATATCAAGTGAATCAATATGATACCCCATTGTCACCATGGGCATTCACAACAATACATACATCAAGTGCTCTCAAATCCATAAAAGTATTCAATCCGATAAAAACGAAATCTCAAAGGGAAAACTCAATTCATCACAACAAGATAGAGAGGGGAAAACACCATATGCTCCAACTATACGAACAAAGCCTGTGATACATCAAGATTGTGCCATCTCAAGAACACGAGAGAGAGAGAGAGAGATTAAACACATAGCTACTGGTACAAACCCTCAGCCCCGAGGGTAGACTACTCTCTCCTCATCATGGTGGCTGCTGGGATGATGAAGATGGCCACCTGTGATGATTTCCCCCTACGGAAGGGTGCCGGAACAGGGTCTAGATTGGTTCTTCGTGGCTACAGAGGCTTGCAGCGGCGGAACTTCTGATCTAGGGCTATCTCTAGTTGTTTTTGTATTTATAGGATTTTTTGGCGTTGGTTTCACGCGGAGATGGGCCTCGAGGTGAGCATGATACACCTGCACACGGGTTGGGCTCCAGGCGCGCCCTGGTGGGTTGTTCCCACCCCATGGCTCTTCTAGCCCTCCCATGAATCTTCTAGTGCCTCTTTTGTTCCAAAAATAATCATCAAAAAGTTTCGTTGCATTTGGAAAACTTTTATTTCTGCACAAAAAACAACAACACGGTAGTTCTGCTGAAAACAGTGTCAGCCCGAGTTAGTTCCATTCAAATCATACCAAAACCATATATAATTGTTCTAAACATGGCATGAATACTTCATAAATTATAGATACGTTGGAGGCGTATCCGCATACAACAACTCATGGCTCTGGCACATGGATAGCAAAGCCTTAGTCCCAAACAAGTTGGGGTAGGCTAGAGGTGAAACCCATAAGATCTCGCAACCAACTCATGGCTCTGGCACATGGATAGCAAGCTTCCACGCACCCCTGTCCATAGCTAGCTCTTTGATGATACTCCAATCCTTCAGGTCTCTCTTAATGGACTCCTCCCATGTCAAATTCGGTCTACCCCGCCCTCTCTTGACATTCTCCGCACGCTTTAGCCGTCCGCTATGCACTGGAGCTTCTGGAGGCCTGCGCTGAATATGCCCAAACCATCTCAGACGATGTTGGACAAGCTTCTCCTCAATTGGTGCTACCCCAACTCTATCTCGTATATCATCATTCCGGACTCGACCCTTCCTCGTGTGGCCACACATCCATCTCAACATACGCATCTCCGCCACACCTAACTGTTGAACATGTCGCCTTTTAGTCGGCCAACACTCCGCGCCATACAACATTGCGGGTCGAACCGCTGTCCTGTAGAACTTGCCTTTTAGCTTTTGTGGCACTCTCTTGTCACAGAGAATGCCAGAAGCTTGGCGCCACTTCATCCATCCGGCTTTGATTTGATGGTTCACATCTTCATCAATACCCCCATCCTCCTGCAACATTGACCCCAAATACCGACCGACGTACCACGTAGCCATCAAGGCTAACCCCCTCCTCCTCACACCTAGTAGTACTGAAACCACACATCATGTACTCGGTTTTAGTTCTACTAAGCCTAAACCCTTTCGATTCCAAGGTTTGTCTCCATAACTCTAACTTCCTATTTACCCCCGTCCGACTATCGTCAACTAGCACCACATCATCCGCAAAGAGCATACACCATGGGATATCTCCTTGTATATCCCTTGTGACCTCATCCATCACCAATGCAAAAAGATAAGGGCTCAAAGCTGACCCCTGATGCAGTCCTATCTTAATCGGGAAGTCATCGGTGTCGACATCACTTGTTCGAACACTTGTCACAACATTATCGTACATGTCCTTGATGAGGGTAATGTACTTTGCTGGGACTTTGTGTTTCTCCAAGGCCCACCACATGACATTCCGTGGTATCTTATCATAGGCCTTCTCCAAGTCAATGAACACCATATGCAAGTCCTTCTTTTGCTCCCTATATCTCTCCATAATTTGTCATACCAAGAAAATGGCTTCCATGGTCGACCTCCCAGGCATGAAACCAAACTGATTTTTGGTCACGCTTGTCATTCTTATTAAGCGGTGCTCAATGACTCTCTCCCATAGCTTCATTGTATGGCTCATCAGCTTAATTCCATGGTAATTAGTACAACTCTGAACGTCCCCCTTGTTCTTGAAGATTGGTACTAATATACTCCGTCTCCATTCTTCTGGCATCTTGTTTGCCCGAAAAATGAGGTTGAAAAGCTTGGTTAGCCATACTATTGCTCTGTCCCCGAGACCTTTCCACACCTCAATGGGGATACAATCAGGGCCCATCGCCTTGCCTCCTTTCATCCTTTTTAAAGCCTCCTTCACCTCAGACTCCTGGATTTGCCGCACAAAACGCATGTTGGTCTCATCAAAGGAGTTGTCTAGTTCAATGGTAGAACTCTCATTCTCCCCATTGAACAGCTTGTCGAAGTACTCCCGCCATCTATGCTTAATCTCCTCGCCTTCACCAAGAGTTGGCCTGCTCCGTCCTTGATGCATTTGACTTGGCCAATGTCCCTCATCTTCCTCTCTCGGATCTTGGCCATCTTATAGATGTCCCTTTCACCTTCCTTCATGCCTAACCGTTGGTAGAGGTCCTCATATGCCCGACCCCTTGCTTCACCAACAGCTCGCTTTGCGGCCTTCTTCGCTAACTTGTACTTCTCTATGTTGTCTGCACTCCTATCCAGGTATAGGCGTCTGAAGCAATCTTTCTTCTCTTTAATTGCCTTCTGGACGTCATCATTCCACCACCAGGTATCCTTATCTTCGCTTCTCCTTCCCCTGGACAATCCAAACTCCTCCGAGGCCACCTTACGAATGCAAGTCGTCATCTTCATCCACACATTGTCTACATCCCCTCCTTCCTCCCAAGGGCCCTCCTTAATGACCCTCTCCTTGAACACCTGAGCTACCTCCCCCTTGAGCTTCCACCACTTTGTTCTAGCGACTTTGGCACGCTTATCCCGCTGGACATGAATCCGAAAGCGGAAGTCAACAACCACCAGCTTATGCTGGGGTACAACACTCTCTCCAGGTATCACCTTACAGTCTAGGCACGCACGCCTATCTTCTCTTCTCGAGAGGATGAAATCAATCTGGCTAGAGTGTTGGCCACTACTAAAAGTCACCAGATGTGATTCTCTCTTTCTAAAGAGGGTGTTAGCTACAATCATGTTGTAGGCTAGAGCAAAGCTTAAGACATCTTCTCCTTCTTGATTCCTGATGCCATGGCCAAAGCCCCCATGCGCCCCTTCAAAACCTGTGTTAGATGTACCCACGTGGCCATTGAGGTCTCCTCCTATGAAGAGCTTCTCACCAATCGGTACACTCCTAACCATGTCTTCCAGGCCTTCCCAGAACTCCCTCTTGGTGTTCTCATTGTGGCCTACTTGCGGGGCATACGCGCTGATAACATTGAGAACCAAGTCCTCAACTACCAGCTTGACCAAGATAATCCGGTCCCCACGTCTCTTGACGTCTACCACTCCATACGTGAGGCTCTTGTTGATCAAGATGCCTACGCCATTTCTGTTTGCAGCCGTCCCATGTAGCACAGCTTGAAGCCGGTATCCTCCACCTACTTCGCCTTCTGTCCTCTCCATTTGGTTTCTTGGACGCAAAGGATATCAACACCTCTCCTCACCGCTGCATCAACTAGCTCCCGAAGCTTCCCTGTCAGAGACCCTACGTTCTAGCTACCTAAGCGAATCCTCCTAGGCTCAGCTAGCTTCCTTACCCTTCGCACCCGTCGAGTCAAATGCGAAGACCCTTGCTCATTTTCCACTACACCCGGGCGCCGATGTAGCGCGCCACTAAGGATGCGATGACCCGATCCTCGCTCACTTGCCACTGTATCCGGATCAAGATACGGCGCGCCACTTGGGGGGTGACGGCCCGGCCCTTGCCCACTTTCCACCACACCCGGGTTCCGATGTGGCACGTCGCTGAGAGGGTTACGCCCCAACGAAAATCTTTTGGGCTTCATCTCCATAAGAGTGGCTGAGTTTTTACGTTGGCTCGCCAAGCCTATCACAACCCTCCTCCTTTACCCGGGCTTGGGACTGGCTATGTTGAGACAACATAGGCGGAGTAGGTAAATGATAAAAGAAATAATTTATGAAGTGTGAATGCTAGCAAAGTGCATAAGTTTGATCAATGATAATTTCAATAACTTTTCCTAGCATCATAACAGCAACTCCTTCTCATAAAACTTCTCATGTTAAATTAGCAATCAGTTCACATGTTATGGTTGAAACAATTAATTCTCTTGAAACTTAACAACCTATGTTCTCGGTCACCAAGCAATTGCAATTCAAATTATTCTCAACAAAATCTAAGAGCTCCACATACTCAATCATCATATAGTCTTCTATGATTGCTAGTTCTCAAAGCATATTCTTAGAACAAATGGCATCCATCAAACACAGAGAAAGATAGGGGCTTAATGTTTCGCCTCCCAACTCATTTATCATAGAGATAATTGTCAACAATAATAATTCATGATCAAATATATTTGACTGGTCATATGTGCCTAGATCTTTCCCCACCACATGATGCTTGCCAACTAGAGAATAATTGACGTTGGAATGAGAATTCATACTATTGACTCTTTGCATAAAAGTAAATACTGAAAAGTAAAAGATATGCCCTTCGCAGAGGGGAGCAGAGGCTGTCATGCGCTTTTTGGTTTTGTATGCACAATCCCTTAATGCAAAAGAACGTCATGTTATATTGTCCCTTATGATAGCAACCTTTATTATACATTCTGTCACTTTTATTACTTTGCCATCACAAGTTCGTACAACGCTCAATTTTATCTTACACTAAATGATCAAACACATTTGGAAGTAATTTTTATTGCCTTTTTGCACCGATGACAACTTACTTGAAGGATCTCATTCAATCCATAGGTAGGTATGGTGGAAACTCATGGCAATAAACTGGGTTTAAGGGTTATTGGATGCACAAGTGGTATCTGTACTTAATACGAATTTTTGTCTAGCAAAAGATCTTAAGCAAACACCACATGTTGGAGGATCCATAACAATATAACTTCTATGCAAATATACCCAAACATAACTCATTACGTTGTCTTCCTTTTCCAACTTCAACTAATTTGCTAAAGTTTGAAAATAATTAATGGGTATTCACAATCATAGAAGATGTCCAAGATAATATATTTGTATGTGAAAGTTCTCTTCCTTATAATAATCATTCATGAATTTCTTGTATGACCAATATTGTGATTGTCAAGCTTCAATAGATTTCACTTTCTAAACCCAATGTGAGGCTACTACGGGGCATGATATGAACATATAATTTCAACTTCATGATATTCAATTCATTCAACAAATTTACTCATAGGATATAAGTGAAGCACAAGAGTAAATGACAAACTACTCCAAAAAGATATAAGTGAAGATCAAGCGAGTAGTTGACTAAAGTGGTAGCTAATTGAGGACTCTCTCTTATTTAAAAAACTTTTGGATCTAAGTATTTTATTAAAAAACAAGCAAAGCAAAATAAAATGGTATTCCAAGAATAGCACACATCATGTGAAGAAGCAAAAACTTAGGCTCAACCGAGGCTAACTGATAATTGTTGATGAAGAAAGGTGGGATGCCTACCGGGGCATCCCCAAGCTTAGATGCTTGAGACTTCTTGAAATATTAATTTGGGATGCCTTGGGAATCCCCAAGATTGAGATTTTTTGTCTCCTTAATTCCTTCTCATGACACGGTTTCCCTAAATCTCAAAAACTTCATCCACACAAAACTCAACAAGAACTTGTGAGATAAGTTAGTGTAAATCGATGCAAAACCTTATCATTATCTACTGTACAAAATCACTAAAATTATAATTTAACATTGCATAATATATGCCTTTGCATATTTAATACTCCTATACTCAAATAGAATCATTAAACAAGCAAACATATGCAAACAATGCAATCATAACAGCAATCTGTCTAGACGGGACAGTCTGTAAAGGAAGCAAGAATATCAATGCTTTTTTAACTCTAAAAATTATGACACTTTACCACACTGTAGAAAATTTATCATAACTTACTGTGCAAAAAAATCAAAATCTTATCACATTCTGACTTTTTTCAAGAATTCACGCACTAGCGTGCAACTTTCTGTTTTCAAACAGCCACATATAGACTTGTAAAATAAGCATGGAAAAGGCTATACTTGAAATTTTTATTGAAATAAAAGATAAATAACATTATTCTAAATAACATAAATCAAATCAAAAGAAAAGAAAATGTTGATCCAAACAAAACTCATATCATGTGACGAATAAAAATATAGCCACAAGTAAGGTTACCGATATTGTTGGAGACGAAAGAGGGGATGCCTTCCGGGGAATCCCCAAGCTTAGTTGCTTGGATCTTCCTTGAATATTACCTTGGGGGTTCCTTAGGCATCCCCAATCTTACAGTATTGCCACAGCTTATTCTCCTCATATCGATATCTCACCCAAAACTTGAAAACTTCAATCACACAAAACGTAACGAAACTTTGTGATATACGTTAGTATGATAAAGACAAATCATTCACTTTGGTACTGTCAAAGACAAGACTCATAATTGTTCTCACACAATTCCTACTGTACCTTATCATTTCCAAAAATTTATATTGAGCAATATAAGCCATAGAAACTAGAAAAACAAGCAAAATATGCATTGAAAACAGAATCTGTCAAAAACAGAATAGTGTGTAGTAATATGAAGTTGACATACTTATGTAACTCCAAAAATTCTGAAAAATTAGGACAAAGTGGGTAATTTGTATATCAATCATCTGCAAAAACTTCAAATCAAAAGTGTGTTCCATTGAATTTTTAAAATTCCTGGACTGAGTGCAAAAGTTTCTGTTTTTTGCACAAAATCAAGTCAACTATCATCCACACTATCCCAAAGGCTTCACTTGGCACTTTATTGAGACAAAAGCTATAAAACATGATTACTACAGTAACTTAATCATGTGAACACACAAAAACAGTAGGTGTAAATGTTGGGTTGTCTCCGAACAAGCACTTTTCTTTTATGCCTTTTAAGCTGGGTATGGTGATTTCAATGACGCTCACATAAAAGATAAGAATTGAAACATAAAGAGAGCATCATGAATAACATGACAAGCACATTTAAGCCTAAGACACTTCCTATGCATAGGGACTTTGTGAGCAAACAATTTATGGGAGCAAGAATCAACTAGCATAGGAAGGCAAAACAAGCAGAACTTCAAGATTTTCAACACATAAAGAGGAAAATTGATATTATTGCAATACCTACAAGCATATGTTCCTCTCTCATAATAATTTTGAGTAGCATCATGAATGAATTCAACAATATAGTTATCACATAAATCATTCTTTCATGATCCACAAGCATAGAAATTTTATTACTCTCCGCATAAGCAAATTTATTCTCATGAATAGTAGTGGGAGCAAACTCAACAAAATAACTATCATGGAATTAAAAATTAGAATCATAATGACAGTTTCATGGTTATCATTGTTCTTTATAGCATCCATGTCATCACCATAATCATCATAGATAGCAACTTTGTTCTCATGGTCAATTGAAACCTCTTCCAAAATAGTGGATTCATCACTAAATAAAGTCATGGCCTCTCCAAATCCACTTTCATAATTATCACAATAAGATTCAACACCCTCCAAAATAGTGGGATCATTAGTATCTAGAGTTGAAACTCTTCCAAACCCACTTTCATCAATATAATCATCATAAATAGGAGGCATGCTTTCATCATAATAAATTTTCTCATCAAAACTTGGAGGACAACAAATATCATCTTCATCAAACATAGCATCCCCGAGCTTATGGCTTTGCATATCATTAACATCATGGATAATCAAATAACTCATACTAACAACATTGCAATCATGCTCATCATCCATGCCAAATATTTCATTGAATTCTTCTTCTATCAATTGAGCACAATTTTCCTTTCCATCATTTTCAACAAAGACATGATAAATACGAATGATATGAGAAAACCTCGATTCAATTGGAAGATCTAAATATATACCTTCAAGTACTCACCTTCCCGGCAACGGCGCCAGAAAAGAGATTGATGTCTACTACACAACTTGTTCTTGTAGACTTGTGTTGGGCCTCCAAGCGCGGAGTTTTGTAGGACAGTAGCATTTTCCCTCAAGTGGATGACCTAAGGTTTATCAATCCGTGGGAGGCGTAGGATGAAGATGGTCTCTCTCAAACAACCCTGTAACCAAATAACAAAAAGTCTCTTGTGTCCCCAACACACCAAATACAATGGTAATTTGTATAGGTGCACTAGTTCGGTGAAGAGATGGTGATACAAGCGTAGTAATGATAGTAGATGTTAATTTTTGTAATAGGAACAATAAAAAATAGCAAGGTACAAGTAACAAAAGTGAGCACAAACGGGATTGCAATGCTTGAAAATGAGGACTAGGATTCGTACTTTCACTAGTACAATCTCTAAACAATGCTAATATAATTGGATCCTATAACCACTCCTCAATGTGCGATGAAGAATCACTCCAAAGTTCCTATCTAGTGAAGAACATAAGAAGAAATTGTTTGCAGGGTACGAAACCACCTCAAAGTTATCCTTTCTGATCAATCTATCTAAGAGTTCGTACTAAAATAACATCATGTTATCCTTTCCGATCGATCTATCCAAGAGTTCGTACTAAAATAACACCATATGATACACATTAACCAACTCTAATGTCACCACGAGTATCCGTGACTTGATTATACGATACTAGATCATCAAAGGCGTGTGTTGCTGCGCCCGTCTATTTTAGCAATAGGTTGATAGGAATTTACATATATACAAGGTGACAAAAGGTAAACATAATTGAAACACAAACTATTGGGATGATAGAATAGTCTGAAAAAAAGTTGTTTCGCATAAGTTTTCTTTCGTTTTGAAACAAGCAGTAGTAAGTATAACCAAAAATAGGAAAACACTATGCTAGACATGTTATTCACATTTTACTTTTATGTATACAATGTATGTACACGTCAATTTGTATCTTATGGCTACTTTCAAACGAAAATGGAGCCTGTTGCCTTAACTTATACCCGCCACGACTGGAATACTATGAATGTACTTGATTAGGGAGCAACAACTAACATTCACTTAATGGAGTAATGCCATTAAATTGAAAGAAACCACAAGAGGTTATATAACTTCAGGAATTGGCGAAACATCAACACACGGCTTAACTCAACCAAAGACGTTGGATGGAAGCTATGCTTACTGTGAGTGGCGTAGTAGACACTTCATGTTGAATAACTGTTGAATCTAAGTTTCAAACTTGAATTGCTTTATAAATATAGAAAATAATGCACGTATGCATCTATGATGAATGATCACAATAATAATTTCCACATTGAAAGTAAGCCACACATTATTATTCTTACATCAGAAAACCAATGCTATATGCAACTTGCCATCATGCTTACATATGCTACAGTTAACTAAAGATATAATGATCTCACATTAATTGACACGTGGCTATGACTATTGCTTTTCGAATTTCCATGGGGCTTCCTTTTACATCCTCACCATGACTTCAGGTCACATCGGCATGGCCTCACAGCCTTCTTGTTCAGATCAAATAGCAATTTGTCCACCAAATTGCTCAGGGCTAGACTTTAGGTCTTGCACTAGAGCTACATGGTATTTCCAAATTGCTGCTTTATAGCTCGGTTATAAAAAAACAAAGTACATATAGAAGTGAGTTTCTAGAAAATTGATGTAATATTTTGAGTGCATAAGCAGCACCATAGAGTATACATTACATTGGATCAATAGCAGAAATGTTGCCCAAGAGAAATCTCAACCTCATACAAGAACAACATAAAAGGAAGTTGCTGATGTATTTCTTAAGTGGCAAACTACGGTGACATGTCACATCACATACAAATTACATGTTGTGCAACATAACACATCTAGGAGATTCAGGATCCATACAGTTATGGGCATGAGCTTGGCTTTGCACCAGATTGGATCCATACAGTTATGGGCATGATCACTTTTGTTTCGTTCTCGGTCTTGTTTAATGGAGAAAGATTGGAGAGTTTCTCACCTTCCAGAGGTATCAGGCAGGGAGATCCTATTTCCTCTTACTTATTCTTGATTGCAGCGGAGGGCCTTTCGTTCCTTTTAAAACACAGTTCTCAGTCATTAGTGCTCGGTGGCATAAAGGTGGCGCCCACAGCTCCGGCAGTGAACCATCTTTTGTTTGCAGATGACAGCCTGTTGCTTTTCAAGTCTAGTGTCCAGGGGCAAATGACGTTTCAAACCTACTTGATGCATATTGCTTGGCCTCAGGCCAAAGGGTAAACCATGATAAATCGTCCATCTTTTTCAGCAAGGGATGTCCGGAGACCCTTAAAGGGGAGATAAAGAATATTATTAATGTGCATAATGAATCTTTGAGTGAAAAGTACTTGGGTCTGCCGACCGATGTTGGACAGTCCAAAAATGGCACCTTCAAATACCTACGAGACAGAGTTTGGGAAAGGATAAAGGGATGGATGGAGAAACTTTTATCAGTGGCAGGAAAGGAGGTTCTCATAAAATCTGTGGCTCAAGCTTTACCAGTTTTTTCGATGTCTTGCTTCAGATTACCTCGAGGCCTTTGTGAAAGCATTACGTCACTCATTCGCCAATTTTGGTGGGGAAGTAAGAGAGGCAAGAGGAAACCATGTTGGGTAGCTTGGGATTTGATGACCCGACCAAAAAGTTTGGGAGGACTTGGCTTTTGAGATATAGAGATCTTCAACTTGGCCCTTTTGTCTAGGCAAGTTTGGAGATTATTGAATGATCCTTCCTCTCTTAGTGCACAAATCCTTAAAGCATCATACTTCCCACAATGTTCAGTCCTGGAAGCTCAACTAGGTCCACATCCTTCTCAGGTGTGGCGATCTATCCTTGATGGGAGAGATATTATCACCCAAGGAGCTATCCGGCGTATTGGTGATGGAACTACCACGAACATATGGCAACATAGTTGGATCCCAAGGGACGGAATGATGAAGCCGGTAGCCTCGTTAGTTGCTGACCCACCGCAACTGGTTTCAGAGCTAATTGATCATACTAGAGCTGCGTGGCGAGAGGACCTGCTCAGACAGGTGTTCCTTCCTATTGACGTGGAGGCCATCTTGCAAATCCCGCTCTGTACACGGCTTGTGGACGATTTCTGGGCGTGGAATGCTTACCCAAGGGGGCGTTTTTCCGTTCGATCAGCTTACAAGATGATTGTCAAGATCAAAATTGGGCGGGAGGCATGGCTGGAGGAAAGGGGGATCCTTCCAACTCTGAACTTGAGAAGAGGGGGTGGAACTCGTTATGGAACATGCCTGTGCCACCGAAACTGCGCCTTTTCACTTGGCGACTGGCGCAACACTCACTTCCTACGGGAGATGTCCTAAACCATCGTCATATGGCCACTACGAGTGCTTGCTCCCTCTGTGGTGGGCAGGATAGCTGGCGACATTCTTTGCTAGAGTGTAATGCGTCTAGATGTGTATGGGCACTTTCAGAAGCCGAGATGGTCGAGCACATGCTGGCAACTTCGGAGCCTGACGCACGGTTATGGCTCTTTGCTATGAATGAGTCTCTCCCACCTGAGCAATTTCAGTTGATGATTGTTACTCTGTGGGCTATTTGGAGTGCACGGCGGAAAGCTATACATGAAGATATATACCAGACTCCATTTGCCACTGACAACTTTATCAAAGCCTATTTATCAGATATGGAGTTTCTGAAGAAGGAGAAAGCACATGGGATAGCAGTGCCACGAGATCATACGTGGATTCCGCCACCAACCGATCATTAAAAGCTCAATGGGGACGCGGCCGTATCACGCTCGGGCACGTTTGGCGCAGTTGGTGTGGTTTGCAGGGATGAAAGGGGTGTGTTCATGGGAGCGTCAGCTCTCGTTTTCAATGGACTGCGCAACCCCCAGGTGCTAGAAGCACTAGCTCTTCGGGAGGCATTAGCGCTTTCAGAAGATCTCTATATCAACCAACTACTGGTGGCCTCAGACTGTAAGGTGGTGGTAGATGCAATCAGGCAAGGAAGCGCTGCAGACTTCAGAGCCATTGTTGAAGAAATCAAGGCTAGAGCAACTACCTTTATTTCATGTTCGTTTACTCATGAGTATAGGACCTCCAATACGGAGGCCCATAATCTCGCAAAGCATGTTTTATCTTTAGGGTTTGGCCGACACACTTGGCTAGGACAACCCGGTGATCTTATTTTTGTACCTATGAACATTATGATTCAGTAATAAAGCTTTGCGAGATTCTCAAAAAAAAAAGGAGATTCAGGATCCTGATGTGTACAATTTCTTGTAAATGCAAAAAGAATGCTTGATTGAGCGGATGTGTAACCTACAACAATTTACATCGTTCATGCGCACTGGACCATTTATATGGATCTGCAATACCAATGATCTGGGACAAATATAAAACACTGCAAATATTTTCATGCTCTCACGGCTATATATATGGTGTTGCGACATGTTGGAGAGGTGAAAAATCTTCAGAAAATACTTCAATGTTCTACAATACTATGATGCTGGGCAAATACAAAACATTGCAAGTATTTTCATGCTCTGGCAGCTGTATGGTGTCGAAACATGTTGGACAGGTACAAAAGCTTCAGAAAATACATTTAGTGTTCCTTGAAATTCACTGATTAAATTTTGCAAAAGAAAATCAGTGCAAATATTAAATAGATAGACACATCAATTCAGAGCAAGATTACTTAGGAAATATATGCCTCGGTCATCGTGATTATCTCTGCTTCCATAAACTTGTCTCTGTACAGGTAGAAACATAGTGCTTGACAAATGGTCACAAATTCAAAATGTCTGAAAGTTGGAATGGAGTTTTAGCATCGAGATTACAGATATGTGCAAACAACTGTTAAATAAAGAATACTATTTAGTTTCTGAAACAAATTAGATGGCATGGCAAGTATAATTACGATAACATTATAAACTTCATTAAACATGATTCTAAAACCAGGTCAACATTTTTGAAAAAAAATACCAAAATATCAGATCAGCACTCGCGGAAACCCAAACCATGGTTAATCTTTAAACCAAGAAGACATAATTAACCAATCGTGATCTGATAAATATAACTATCATATATGTAGGGACAAACATAACTAACCTTTTGAAAAAGAATTAATAGACCAGCAACTGTTCGAGTCCCAAACCTTGCATCATATAACATTTCAAACTAAACTAATGAAGTCAATTAGTCATCTTGATCAGATAAAAGCAAAAATATGAAGAACCAACCTTATCGTTACCATGTACATAAACTTCAGTTAATGTTCAGTAATGGACTTCAAAGTGCATAGTAAGATCACCACATTTCTTGATTCTTGTATGACATGTCACCGACTAAAATGGACTATGCCAACTAATAGTGATTGGTAAAACTCTTAATTTAAATAGGAAATTTAAAAATTGGAGGAACAAAACTTACATAGCATTCAGTATGGTAATCCACACCAGCACACCTTGCAATAAAGTATATGAACCAACTTCAGTATATGTTTTTCACAGTAGATTTGTCACTATAACAAAAGAACAGATTGAGTGGTCAGATGAAACTTGCGTTGAGACCCTAGAAATTGGATTAACACACCAGTTACTGAAAATCTTAGATAATGCATAGCTAATTAAGATCAACTGACAAGAAGGAGCAGAGCAGAGCAAAGCGAAGCAATGAAATCACCATGGATGTATGCCTCCTGATCCTCATCCCACCGGCCCGCTCACTGTGTAGGTGCTCAGGGACTACTTTTTGCAGTGTAGCTCGTTGGTAGACGCGCAACCCCTCCTTCGGCGCCTCCTCACGCGTCTCGGACACATAGTGTCGCTGTGCGTGGCCTCCAGCCTCTCGCCTCAACCTGGTTGTCTCCTAGACAATACACTCGTCACGCATCCAACTCTTTGTGCCAATGCGCGCCCAGTCCGCTGTGTGCTCGTGGACAAGCAAGCAGCTGGAGCAGGGTCTGACCCCGAGAATGAGACAAAATCTTAACTACACATGATAGAAGCAAAATCTGAAAGAACTCCCGGACAGTGCCATCACCTAAATATAGGAATTTTACAGCTTAACAGTAACTGATGATTTTGCATCTGTATAATATGAGTCCTCGGGAAGATTTATGCCTAGTTGTAAACCGATTTAACCTGAATAGTAACAAACAAAAAATTAGAGGAAGATTGATGGGGATTGAGATGGAGTTGAGAAGGGGAAAAGACATACCTGGAATAACCTCAGTTTCAGACCCTGATTTTCCCTCGCCCCCCTTGCAGTTGATCTCCTCTCTACCATCAGCAGCAAAACTCATGCGTGTGTCCTTCTAATGCCCAGAGAAGTGGACCGTCAGATTTTCAATTCCTTCATATCTCCCATTCCTAGAACTGAACCATTCCGTAGTGAATCATTAACGAGAGATTAGAGACATGAAGCAGAGGAAGATAGAGAGCAAACCTAGAGGAATAACAGGATCGCCATGGAGCCATCACACGGGGAGCAGCACTGGATCACACAATTGAGTACCCTGGAAGAGTAGATCGAATCCGAGATCTCTTTGAAGCCAGGGACATGGAAGTCGAGCGATGAGATGAGGTAGGCCACCATGAAAGAGAGGGATCGACCGACCCCTGATTCACACGCATCTCGCACCTCTGCTAAATCCCCTCGCACGCATCGCATCCGCCGAGTCCCCATCGCGCGCCTCTCGCCTTCATCCTCTCGGGCGCATCGGCTGTACCCACATCCCATGCCTGAGGATGATCTCCTCCCACGGGAGCCTGGTGTCGGATCGATCCATGCGCACCGCTTATCCTTCCCAGGTCGCACGCATCCCCTCCTCTTCTTCATCGAGCGCTTCGGTCGACCAAAGAGTTTTTTTATGACCGCAGCGACGCTCTCGACTCGTGAGATAAATGGGCTGCGTAGGCCCAGTTTACCGGAGGCCTTTGTTTCGGCCTCTGGAGCAGCAGCCCACGGGGCAGCTGGGCTATATTACCTAGATTGCGGGACAGATCATTTTGCACACAAAATCTGACGGCCAGAAACGACTGCATCACGAAAACGGACGACCGAAAACGCTAATCACTGAGAGAGCTCAGTTTAGGTTCAGTTTTACTGTCCTTAATTAATAATGCATCAAACAATTTCAAATTCATAATACTCAATCCAACACAAAGAACCTCAAAGAGTGCCCCGACATTTCTACCGGAGAAACAAAGACAAGAACGTGCATCAACCCCTATGCATAGATTACCCCAATTTCACATCAGAAATCCGCGAGTTGAGTGGCAAAACACATATCAAGTGAATCAATATGATACCCCATTATCACCACGGGTATTCATAGCAAGACATACATCAAGTGCTCTCGAATCTATAAAAGTATTCAATCCGATAAAAACGAAATCTCAAAGGAAAAATTCAATTCATCACAACAAGATAGAGAGAAGAAAACACCATATGATCCAACTATATTAACAAAGCCCGCGATACATCAAGATCGCGCCATCTCAAGAACATGAGAGAGAGAGATTAAACACATGACTACTGGTACAAACCCTCGGCCCCGAGGGTGGACTACTCCCTCCTCATCATGGTGGCCGTCGGGATGATGAAGATGGCCACCGGTGATGATTTCCCCCTCCGGCAGGGTGCCCGAATAAGGTCTAGATTGGTTTTTAGTGGCTATAGAGGCTTACGGCGGCGGAACTATTGATCTAGGGTTATTTCTGGGGGTTTCTATATTTATAGAATTTTTGGGCGTCGGTTTCACGCGAAGATGGGCCTCGAGTTGAGCACAATACACCTACACACAGGTTGGGCTCCAGGCACGCCCTGGTGGGTTGTACCCACCTCATGGCTCTTCTGGCCCTTCCACAAAGCTTCTAGTGCCTCTTTTGTTCCAAAAAATCGTTAAAAAATTTCGCTGCATTTGGAGAACTTTTATTTCTGCACAAAAAACAACACCCCGGTAGTTCTGCTGAAAACAACGTCAATCCGGGTTAGTTCCATTTAAATCATACCAAAACCATATATAATTGTTGTAAACATGGCACGAATACTTAATAAATTAGATATACGTCGGAGACATATCACGTTACATGATGGGATTTGATGTTTTATGTACTAACCCTGCTAATGAAAAGTTCGGTTAAGTTTTGTGTGGATGAAGTGTTCGAAGATCGAGGAGGTATTGATATGAGAAGAATGAGGAGATGCAAGAGCTGAAGCTTGGGTGTGCCCAAGACACCCCAAGTGAATATTCAAAGAGACTCAAGCATCTAAGTTTGGGGATGCCTCGGAAGGCATCCCATCTTTGTTCAACAATTATCGGTATGTCTTGTTTTTGTTTTGTTCTGTTCACATGATATGCGTAAATTCTTGGAGCGTCTTTTGTGTTTATTTTTCCTTTTTCTTTTATGCACTATGCTGGTATGGGATAGTCCTTGGTTGATTTATAGAATGCTCTTTGCACTTCACTTATATCTTGTGAGTATGGTTTTATAGAATGCGTCATGTGCTTCACTTATATCATCTAAAGTTTGGCTTGCGTGTTACTCTACATAGGAAAACCGTCATTTGTGCAATGCTCTTTTCTTTCACTTATATCTATTAGAGCGTGATCTTTTATAGAAAGAATTAAACTCTCTTGCTTCACTTATATCTATTTAGAGAGTCAAGAGGAATTGATCATTTACATGGTTAGTCATAAAATCCTACATAAAACTTGTAGATTGCTGAGTATGATATGTTTGATTCCTTGCAATAGTTTCGCGACATTGAGGTGGTAATATGGGGCATGCTAGTAGAAGAATTAAAATTGATTATTAATAATGGTGTTAAGGGAAGTAAGTCTTTACGCAAGTAAATCCTCACGCATGTAAAGTAGTGGCCGCTCACAATAGCAGTGAGGTCGGAGCATAATTTATCCTTGATTGAAATCTTTCTAAATCGGGGGTGTGCGATGGTTAACTCCTACCAACCTCCCCCCTCTAGGGGCATGCGAGTAGTACTTTGCTTCGAGGGCTAATACAACTTTCACAATGAGTATATGAGTTCTTTATGACTAATGTCGAGTCCATGGATTATACGCACTCTCACCCTTCCACCATTGCTAGCCTCCCTAGTATTGTGCAACTTTCGTCGGTGCATAAACCCTCCTTATATCTTCCTCAAAACAGCCACCATACGTACCTATTATGGCATTTCCATAGACATTCCGAGATATATTGACATGCAACTTCCATCATCATCATATACATGACTTGAGCGTTCATTGTCATATTGCTTTGCATGATCGTAAGATAGCTAGCATGATATTTTTCATGGATTGTCCCTTTTCTATATCTTTACTATGTTAGATCATTGCACATCCTGGTACACTTCCAAAGGCATTCATATAGAGTCATCATGTATTAGTTGTATCGAGTTGTAATATCGAGTTGTAAGTAAATATAAGTGTGATAATCATCATTATTAGAGCATTTCCCCAGTGAAGAAAGGATGGTGGAGACTGTGATTCCCCCACAAGTCGGGATGAGACTCCAGACGGAAAAAAGGCCAAAAAGAGCCCAACAAAAATAAAATAAAAAAGGGACAATATAAAAAATGAGAGAAAAAGAGAGAAGGGGAAATGTTACTATCCTTTTACCACACTTGTGCTTCATAGAGGCACCATGTTCTTCATGTAGAGAGTCTCTTGAGTTATCACTTTGATATACTAGTGGGAATTTTTCATTATAGAACTTGGCTTGTATATTCCGATGATGGGCTTCATCAAATGCCCGAGGTCTTCATGAGCAAGCAAGTTGGATGCACACCCACTTAGTTTCATTTGTGAGCTTTCATACACTTATAGCTCTAGTGCATCCTTTGCATGGTCCCAACTCCTCGCATTGATATGGATTGATGGGCATCTCCATAGCCGAGTTTATGTGAGACTTTCTTCCTTCCCCTGTTGATCCCTACCACCGCATTCTATTCCACCCATAGTGATATATCCATGGCTCATACTCATGTATTGAGTGAAGTTGAAAATGTTGAAGCGCATTAGAAATACAATTCAATTGCCTGGTTTGACACCAAGGTGCTCATGATTTATACTTTATGCAGGGAAGACTGAGTGTGTCATGCTTACCACAATTAAGTGTATAGAGGTTGTTTCATTTAGCTCCATTATTATGAAAGGCAATGATGAATTACATGCATGTCTTGTATTATTCTTTTGATGTCAAATTGATAGACTATTGCCTTGAATCACTAGTATCTTAATATTCATGCCATGATTAGATTACATGATCAAGATTATGCTAGGTAGCATTCCACATCAAAATTATCTTTTTTATGATTTACCTACTCGAGGACAAGCGGGAATTAAGCTTGGGGATGTTGATACGTCTCCATCATATCTATAAATTTTGATTGTTTCATGCCATTATCTTACAACTTTCATATACTTTTGGTAACATTTTATATTATTTTTGGGACTAACATATTGATCCAGTGCCCAGTGCTACTTCCTGTTTGTTGCATGTTTTTTCTTTTGTAGAATATCCATATCAAACGAAGTCCGAATGCAATAAAAATTTATGGAGATTCTTTTTTGAATATATGTGATTTTTGGAAAGCGGAATCAATGTGAGATGATGCCCGAGGGGCCCACAAGCTCAAGGGGGCGGGCCCCCTACCCAGGGTGCGCCTGGCAAGCTTGTGGCGACCATGTAGGTCGGTTTGAGGTGTTCTTAGGCCGCAAGGAAGCTTATATCCGGATAAAAATCATGTTAAAATTTCAGCCCAATCGGAGTTGCGGATCTCCGTATATTTAAGAAACAGTGAAAGGCTAGAAAACGGGGTTGCGAAACAGAAGAGAAATAGAGAGATAGATCCAATCTCGGAGGGGCTCCCGCCCCTCCACCGCCATGGAGGCCATGTACCAGAGGGGAAACCCTCCTCCCATCTAGGGGGAGGTCAAGGAAGAAGAAGAAGGAGGGGGCTCTCTCTCCCCCCTCTCTCCCGGTGGCGCTGGAACGCCGCCGAGGCAATCATCGTGTGACGGAGATCTACACCAACACCTCCGTCATGTTCACCAATATCTTCATCACCTTCCCTCATATATATCTAGCGGTCCACTCTCCCACAACCCGTTGTACCCTCTACTTGAACATGGTGCTTTATGCTTCATATCCTATATACTTAAGAAGTTCACCCCCACTAGCTTATTTATCTACACATGCAGGTTGTCCACATCAGCAGAAGTGCCACATCAGCAATTTTTGTTAGGTAGTGCCTTCATTTATCGGCGTGTAGATTAAGCCCTTCCGTTTCCAGTAGTAATTTTCTTTGCATGGTTCTGTTTCCAGCAGTAAATGAAGCAACCGATCGATGCATAATGCTACGTAGTGCCTTTAGTTACCGGCATACTGATTAATCCCTCCCGTTTTCAGTAATAAACAAAGAAACTGATCGACACCTTTCTCTCCCCCTTAAAAGAGCAAAACCAATTGAGTCCTCTCGCCACCCATCAAAGCCCTCCAGAAATCGTATCCATGTCTACAGTACAGCGCCACGAATCAAAGCCCTCTGTCAGCCGCTCCTCCGGCATGACGGCCAGTCCAGCTCGCCTCCCTCGCATGATGGGAATCTTGTGGGCTCCCTGACTGCGTCCCCTTCATGTGTAGTGCGTGCAGTGCTCAGATGGTGTCGACGATGGCTTGGTCCCCCCTCCTCCCACGGATGTAAGAGTTGATGCTTCTTCTTGTGTTTGAGCTTTCTAAGCCTCATTGTTGCATTCTAACTGCATCCCCTTTCCTTATTGTCGTTCATCAGAATGGTATGATCTACCTGACTCTTGATTTTTGTTCATCCTTTTGATAGTCAGCAATTATACCCCATAGATGTATGCACTTATTTTCTAAAGTTTGCAGTTTACTGTTTTATTCTTTTGCTAATTTAACATTGTCTATTGTATCATTGTATGATGAGATAGTCTGTTCAAGATTTCTTATGGTTAATGTAGTCACTTTGTGATTATCTTTATACTACAATCTGGATGTCACTACTGCAGGATGCTGCTAACGCGACACTACGATCAGAGACCCTTCGATGAAACTATGTGCGATGCCATAATCGCAAACGGTGGTGTAAAAAACCATCAAAAAAGGTGCAAAACGTTTGCGATGACGGATGCATCAAACACGGTTTAGATTTTAGTTGCGTGTGCAAAGTAGGGCATACGGTTGATCCAGACGAACTGTTTGCGATTAGACAGAACAACAGAAACGGGCAGCCATATTAATGTGTGTGCGATATACGGCATACGGTTCGCTTCGCTGAACTGTTTGCTATTAGGGAAAGCAACAGAAATGGTCAGCCAGATCAAGGTGTGTGTGATATACGGCATACGGTTCAGTCGAATGAACTGTTTTCGATTAGGGAAGAGAACGTAAACGTTTCAACTTAACAAGATGTGTGTGATACGCGGCAAAAAAGGCCCGTAGGTTAATTTGAGAATAAGTACACGGAGGTTAATTTGACATACATGACTTATAGGTTTCACAGAAATCATATCACTTTTTTTGGAAAACATTTAATTGCATTCAATGTATATAATGCTCCGTCCTATTAGTTGAATTAACCTCGAGGTCCATGTTTTGGAAACATGTCGTAAAGTAACGGGAGTTCTGTTAGATGAGCTATCGGTAGGGAAGCTGGTCCTTGCTGCTGTAGGATCCCTCTTTGCATCCTTTATTGGGCACCTGCATGATCGACTGTTGCCGCCCAATGGTCAATGCCACATCCCCCGCATGGCAGTTTTTGCAGCGGGTAACTGCATCGTCACGCCGCGCCCGGCGCAACCGCATGCACATGAACGTGTGTGATCGTGCGCCGACCCCAAACACTGGCAGCACAACTTATAAATTGACGGATGGAGTACTAGTTACAATGATGCATATAATTAAGCAAAGGGATTGCACATGTATGTATTGACTAGAATGAGAATGCAATAGCACAATAAGAATTAAGGCCATGATGATGCGATCGCAGTGGTGGTTACAGGAGGCAAGAAGAAAGATGCATCCATCAACGTACGACCTCCTCCTCCTCAACCCAGTGCGTCGGTCCACCGTCCGGTGGCTAAGGAGCGGCGGCTTTTGTGGCGAGGTCAAGGTGCTTCTCAGCTAAGGCATCCAAGGCTTCCAGCCGGTTGAAGAAGGCCAATGTCGTAGCGTCCTCACTGGCCTTGTAGATACCTATGTACACGATTCGCTCTTACACATGGATGTGTAGGTCTATGGTTTCTTGCAGGGCGAGGCGCCTCGCGGCGAGCGCGACCTCCAGGTGGACATTCTTCGTGGCATTGGCGGGCAGTCGCAGGGCCACCAGTGCTTGAAAGAGGTTTCGACCATGGAGACCAATTAGGGTGGCAGGCAATCAGGAGCCCGGGCATGCGGGCTGGAGGAGTACGGCGATGTCGTCCGCGAGCTTCTTGATGATGGTGAACCTGTTGGTGGTGCGAACGATCATCTAGTTGTACTGAGAGTCGTAGCTGGCGTGGGCGGCGGCCATCCACCAGCCGGTCGCCAACATCGTGTGGAGACGATCCATGGTGCCATGCCGCAGGCCAGCGTCGTGGACCATCTGGCACAGCCGCTGGCCGCTCGCGCACATCGCCGCCATGGGTCTGGAGTGAGCACTTTTGCGTTTATTAGTGTAGGTGCTTAGGCAAATGCTTAGGTGCGTACGATGTGGTAGATGCATTGGAATGGAGGGGCGCCTTTATATGAGTGCAAACTGCATTGCATTCACATCGTGCTGCCTCTTTTCCCGGTCCTCCTCCCATTACTTCCCTCATGCATTCACACGATGACAATTGAAGGAGGATGCATCATTGGCCATTCAACATTTCAGGAACCGCTACCCTCTCCCTCGCGTGCATTAAAGCCGTATCGGGAATTGCGCCGCCTGCTGTCAAATAAAATAGTACTGCACGGCCCGCTGCACGCCCGGCTGAACACGCCTCCTTGCCTCCATCTATGCTTAATTACTGAATTTTAGTTGCAAAACTTAGATACTGCTAGTGATTTTTAGCTTCATATTTTGACAAATCGCAGTGTTAAAAGGTTGGCAAATGGCAATGTTACTAGATCAATAAATGTCAATCTTTCTAGTTTGACAAATGGCAACATACCCAATATGACAGATGCAAATCGCACCAAATTGTTTGTAAGCGGTTGATACGTCCATTTTGCATCATGCTTTTATATCGATATTATTGCATTATGGGCTGTTATTACACATTATGTCACAATACTTATGCCTATTCTCTCTTATTTTACAAGGTTTACATGAAGAGGGGGAATGCCGACAGCTGGAATTCTAGGCTGGAAAAGGAGCAAACATTAGAGACCTATTCTGCACAGCTCCAAAAGTCCTGAAACTTCACGGGGGCACGTTTTAGAATATAGAAAAAAAATTGGGCGAAAGAAGTACCGGAGGGGGGCCACCCACCATCCACAAGGGTGGGGGCGCGTCCCCTGCCTCGAGGGCCCCCTGGCAGCCCTCTGATGCCCATCTTTGGCTATATGGAGTCTTTCGTCGAGGAAAAAATCATAAGCAAGCTTTCGGAACGAAACTCCGCCTCCACGAGGCGGAACCAAACCAGGGCTCCGGCGGAGCTGTTCTGCCGAGGAAACTTCCCTCCGGGATGGGGGGGAATCATCACCATTGTCGTCACCAACGATCCTCTCATCGGGAGGGGGTCAATCTCCATCAACATCTTCACCAGCACCATCTCATCTCAAACCCTAGTTCATCTCTTGTATCCAATCTTTGTCTCAAAACCTCAGATTGGTACCTGTGGGTTGCTAGTAATGTTGATTTCTCCTTGTAGTTGATGCTAGTTGGATTATTCGGTGGAAGAACATATGTTCAGATCCTTTATGCATATTAATACCCCTCTGATTATGAACATGAATATGATTTGTGAGTAGTTACGTTTGTTCCTGAGGACATGGGAGAAGTCTTTCTATAAGTAGTCATGTGAATTTTGTATTCGTTCGATATTTTGATGAGATGTATGTTGTCTTTCCTCTAGTGGTGTCATGTGAACGTCGACTACATGACACTTCACCATTGTTTGGGCCTAGAGGAAGGCATTGGGAAGTAATAAGTAGATGATGGGTTGCTAGAGTGACAGAAGCTTAAACCCTAGTTTATGCGTTGCTTCTTAAGGGGCTGATTTGGATCCATATGTTTCATGCTATGGTTAGGTTTACCTTAATACTTCTATTGTAGTTGCGGATGCTTGCAATAGGGGTTAATCATAAGTGGGATGCTTGTCCAAGGAAGGACAGTACCCAAGCACCGGTCCACCCACATATCAAATTATCAAAGTACCGAACGCGAATCATGTGAACGTGATGAAAATGTTTACTGCACCTTATTTACTTTTATTACTTGTTACCCGTTACAAATTACCTTATCACAAAACTATCTATTACCAATAATTTCAGTGCTTGCAGAGAATACCTTGCTGAAAACCACTTACTTATCATTTCCTTCTGCTCCTCGTTGGGTTCGACACTCTTACTTATCGAAAGGACTACGATAAGATCCCCTACACTTGTGGGTCATCAAGACTCTTTTCTGGCGCCGTTGCCGGGGAGTGAAGCGCCTTTGGTAGGTGGAATTTGGTAAGGAAAAATTATAGTGTGCTGAAATTTACTGTCACTTGTTACTATGGAACATAATCCTTTGAGGGCTTGTTCGGGGTATCTTCACCCCGACCAGTAGAGCAAAGAGTTGCTCCTCAACCTACTGAACCTACTGAAAATGTTTACTTTGAAATTCCTTCGGGTATGATAGAGAAACTGCTAGCTAATCCTTTCACAGGTGATGGAACATTACATCCCGATTTGCACCTCACCTAATCTGTGTGGATGAAGTTTGTGGATTATTTAAGCTTGCAGGTATGCCCGAGGATGTTATCAAGAAGAAGGTCTTCCCTTTATCTTTGAAGGGAGAGGCATTGACATGGTTTAGGCTATGTGATGATATGGGATCATGGAACTACAACCGATTGAAATTGGAATTTCATCAGAAGTTTTATCATATGCATCTTGTTCATCGTGATCGTAATTATATATATAATTTTTGGCCTCGCGAAGGAGAAAGCATCACTCAAGCTTGGGGGAGGCTTAAGTCAATGTTATATTCATGCCCCAATCATGAGCTCTCAAAAGAAATGATTATTCAAAAAAATTATGCTCGACTTTCTCTCAGTAATCGCTCCATGCTCGATACTTCTTGTACTGGTTCTTTTATGATGAAGACTATTGAATTCAAATGGGATTTATTGGAAAGAAATTAAACGCAACTCTAAAGATTGGGACCTCGACGAAGGTAAGGAGTCAGGTATAACACCTAAGTTTGATTGTGTTAAATCTTTTATGGATACCGATGTTTTCCGTGAATTTAGCACTAAATATGGACTTGACTCTAAGATTGTAGCTTCTTTCTGTGAATCCTTTGGTACTCATGTTGATCTCCCTAAGGAGAAGTGGTTTAAATATAATCCTCCCATTGAAGTAAAAGTAGTTGCACCCATTAAAGTTGAAGAAAATACTATCACTTATAATGATCATTTTGTTCCCACTGCTTATATTGAGAAACCACATTTCCCTGTTAGAATAAAGGATCATGCTAAAGCTTCAACTGTGGTTCGTAAGAGTAATACTAGAACACCTACTCGATCTTAGCAAATTAAAGTTGAACCTAGTGTTGCTATGGTTAAAGATCTCTTGGCCGATAATATTGATGGGCATGTTATTTATTTCTGTGATGAAGCTGCTAGAATTGCTAGACCCGATACTAAAAATAAACATAGACCTGTTGTAGGCATGCCTGTTATTTCTGTTAAATTAGGATATCATTGCTATCATGGCTATGTGATATGGGTGCTAGTGCAAGTGCAATACCTCATTCCTTATATAAAGAAATTATGCATGATATTGCACCTGCTAAGTTAGAAGAAATTAATGTTACAATTAAGCTTGCCAATAGAGACACTATTTCACCAATTGGGATTGTTAGAGATGTTGATGTCTTGTGTGGGAAAGTTAAATATCCTGCTGATTTTCTTGTTTTTGGTTCCCCACAAGATGACTTTTGTCCCATTATATTTGGTAGACCCTTCTTGAATACTGTTAATGCCCAGATAGACTGCAAAAAGGATGTTGTTACTATTGGTCTAGGGGATATGTCTCATGAGTTTAATTTTGCTAAATTTCGTAGACAACCCCATGATAAATAATTGCCTAGTAAAGGTGAAATTATTGGTCTTACTTCTATTGTCGTGCCTCCTAGTGATCCTTTAGAACAATATTTGCTAGACCATGAAAATGATATGTTTATGAATGAAAGAATGGAAATAGATGAAATATTCTTTAAACAGGGACCTATTTTGAAACACAACTTGCCTGTTGAAATCCTAGGGGATCCTCCTCCACCCAAGGGTGATCCCGTGTTTGAGCTTAAACCATTACCTGATACTCTTAAATATGCTTATCTTGGTGAGAAAGAGATATATCCTGTTATTATTAGTGCTAATCTTTCAGAGCATGAGGAAAAGAAATTATTGAAAACTCTGAAGAAGCACCGTGCTGCTATTGGATATACTCTTGATGATCTTAAGGGTATTAGTCCCACTCTATGCCAACACAAAATAAAATTGGAGAAGGATGCGAAACCGGTTGTTGATCACCAACGACGGTTAAATCCTAAGATGAAAGAAGTGGTAAGAAAAGAAATACTAAAGTTTCCGGAGGCAGGTATAATTTATCCCGTTGCTGATAGTCAATGGGTAAGTCATGTCCATTGTGTCCCTAAGAAGGGAGGTATTACTGTTGTTCCTAATGATAAAGATGAATTGATCCCACAAAGAATTGTTACAGGTTATGGAATGGTAATTGATTTCTGCAAATTAAATAAAGCTACTAAAAAGGATCATTACCCTTTGCCTTTTATTGATCAAATGCTAGAAAGATTATCCAAACATACACATTTTTGCTTTCTAGATGGTTATTCTGGTTTCTCTCAAATACCTGTGTCAAAAGAGGATCAAGAAAAGACAACTTTTACTCGCCCGTTCGGTACCTTTGCTTATAGACGTATGCCTTTTGGTTTATGAAATGCACCTGCTACCTTTCAAAGATGTATGACTGCTATATTCTCTGACTTTTGTGAAAAGATTGTTGAGGTATTCATGGATGATTTTTCTGTATATGGAACTTCTTTTGATGATTGCTTAAGCAACCTTGATCGAGTTTTGCAGAGATGTGAAGAAAATAATCTTGTCTTGAATTGGGAGAAGTGCCACTTTATGGTTAATGAAGCTACTGTCTTGGGGCATAAAATTTCTAAAAGAGGTATTGAAGTTGATAAAGCTAGGGTTGATGCTATTGAAAAGATGTCGTGTCCAAAGGACATTAAAGGTATAAGAAATTTCCTTGGTCATGCCGGTTTTTATAGGAGTTCCATTAAGGACTTCTCTAAAATCTCCAGGCCTCTAACTAATCTCTTACAAAAAGATGTTCCTTTTTTCTTTGATGATGATTGTGTAGAAACATTTGAAATACTTAAGAAAGCTTTGATTTCTGCACCTATTGTTCAGCCACCTGATTGGAATTTACCCTTTGAAATCATGTGTGATGCTAGTTATTATGCTGTAGGGGCTGTTCTAGGACAAAGGGTTGATACGAAATAAATGTTATCCAATATGCTAGTAAAACCCTAGACAGTGCTCAAAGAAATTATGCTACTACTGAAAAAGAATTTTTAGAAGTTGTATTTGCTTGTGATAAGTTTAGACCTTATATAGTTGATTCTAAGGTAACTGTTCACACTGACCATGCTGCTATTAAATATCTTATGGAAAAGAAAGATGCCAAACCTAGACTTATTAGATGGGTTCTCTTGCTACAAGAATTTGATTTGCATATTATTGATAGAAAGGGAGCTAAGAACCCCGTTCCAGACAACTTGTCTAGGTTAGAGAATGTTCTTGATGACCCACTACCTATTGATGATAGCTTTCCTGATGAACAATTAGCTGTGATAAATGCTTCTCGTACTGTTCCATGGTATGCTGATTATGGTAATTATATTGTTGCTAAGTTTATACCACCTAGTTTCACATACCAGCAAAAGAAAAAGTTCTTCTATGATTTAAGACATTACTTCTGGGAGGACCCACGTCTTTATAAAGGATTAGATGGTGTTATTAGACGTTGTGTACCTGAGCATGAATAGGAACAGATCCTACGCAAGTGTCACTTCGAGGCTTATGGAGGACACCATGCTGGAGATAGAACTGCACATAAGGTATTGCAATCCGGTTTTTATTGGCCTACTCTCTTCAAGGATGCCCATAAGTTTGTTTTGTCTTGTGATGAATGTCAAAGAATTGGTAATATTAGTAGACGTCAAGAAATGCCTATGAATTATTCACTTGTTATTGAACCATTTGATGTTTGGGGCTTTGATTGTATGGGACCGTTTCCTTCCTCTAATGGGTATACACATATTTTAGTTGCTGTTGATTACGTTACTAAGTGGGTAGAAGCTATTCCAACTAGTAGTGCTGATCATAACACCTCTATTAAGATGCTTAAAGAAGTTTTTTCCGAGGTTTGGAGTCCCTAGATACTTAATGACTGATGGTGGTTCACATTTTATTCATGGTGCCTTTCATAAGATGCTTGCTAAGTATGATGTTAATCATAGAATTGCATCTCCATATCACCTACAGTCTAGTGGTCAAGTAGAACTGAGCAATAGAGAGCTTAAATTAATTTTGCAAAAGACTGTTAATAGATCTAGAAAGAATTGGTCTAAGAAACTTGATGATGCATTATGGGCTTATAGAACTGCATATAAGAATCCTATGGGTATGTCTTTGTATAAGATGGTTTATGGAAAAGCATGTCACTTACCTCTCGAACTAGAACATAAGGCATATTGGGTCATTAAAGAGCTCAAATATGACTTCAAACTTGCCGGTGAGAAGAGGCTTTTTGACATTAGCTCACTTGATGAATGGAGAACCCAGGCTTATGAAAATTCCAAACTGTTTAAAGAAAAGGTTAAAAGATGGCATGACAAAAGGATACAAAAGCATGAGTTTAATGTAGGTGATTATGTATTGTTATACAACTCTCGTTTAAGATTTTTTTGCATGAAAACTCCTCTCTAAATGGGAAGGCCCTTACGTCATCGAGGAGGTATATCGTTCCGGTGCCATAAAAATCAACAACTTCGAAGGCACAAATCCGAGGGTGGTGAACGGTCAAAGAATCAAACATTATATCTCAAGTAATCCTATAAATGTTGAAACTAATGTTATTGAAACCGTAACCCCGGAGGAATACATAAGGGACACTTTCCAGAACGTTTCAGACTCCGAAAAGGAAGAGGTATGAGGTACGGTAAGTAAACCGACTCCAAAACAGTTCTAATAGCATTTTTTCTCCATTTTGGAATATTTAAGAAAATAGGAGAATATGAAGCAGTCCGAGAAAGACACGAGGCGACCACGAGGGGGGAGGGCGCGTCCCCTGCCTCGTGGGCACCTCGTGTGCTCTCCGGACTCCGTTTTCTTGCACGATACTTCTTATGGTTGGTAAAAATTCATTATATAATCTCCCGAAGGTTTTGACCACCGTATCACGCAAATGTCCTTTGTCTTTGTTTCGAGCTGTTTCTGCCACAGATATAGAGCAAGATGTCTTCTCAAGAGTCAGTCGGGGAGAGTCGGGTGTCTCATCCGACACGAGGGCCAAGAGCAAATAGCGATGCTGACCACTTTGGACCATCAACTGAGGAAGAGATGGAGGCTGACTTGAAAAGGATAGATGCCATGGAGGAGGATGAAGAAGTTACTTCTTGTTTCCGAGATGGATTCACGATGGGGGAACTACAGAGCTCAGCTATTCCAAACTCGGTCATCCCTTCCAATGTTAGATTTATTTCTTATGAAAATATGAAAAAGAGTGTTACTTGTTCTCCCACAGCTATGCAACATCCTTGGGTGAAAGGAGCTTTAGCCGTCACAGGCAAGCTTCGAAAGGAAATAATGGACCTCAAGCAGCAAGTCAATAAGCTCGAGGAAGAGAATCATATCCCGAGGGGCATCATCGCCAAGAATATCACATCACCACCCCCGAAGAAAGAGACATAAACACATGGGTATGGGCACTCCCTTGGCAACTACCAAGCTTGGGGGAGTGCCCCGGTATCGTATCACACTTTTATCTTTACTGTTTTTCTTAGTTCGATCCTTTTGATAATATCTTGATCTAGTAGAATAAAGTTTTAGTATGATCTAGTTTTGAGTTTTGCTTTATGATCCTTCTATGTAATCAAGTCCGTGGGCTATATATAATAAAGATTAGTGTTGAGTCAAGGGCTTGACTATCTTACTATGATCTTTAGGGGATAAAATAAAAGAGAAAGAATAAAAAGAAATAAAGAGATCATATGGATCTTATGGAGAGTAATGACTTCACATATAAAGAGTATGATGAATAAAAATTGTTGAGACTTGACAAGCATAGTTTTGGTCATCGTTGCAATTAATAGGAAGTAATAAAGAAGGAGAGGTTTTCACATATAAATATACTATCTTGGACATCTTTTATGATCGTGAGCACTCATTAAAATATGACATGCTAAAGAGTTGATGTTGGACAAGGAAGACAATGTAATGGGTTATGTTTTCTTACACCTGAAATAAATTATATTGTCATGGATCATCCAACATGTTGAGCTTGCCTTTCCCTCTCATGCTAGCCAAATTCTTTGCACCAAGTAGAGATACTACTTGTGCTTCCAAATATCCTTAAACCCAGTTTTGCCATGAGAGTCCACCATATCTACCTGTGGATTGAGTAAGATCCTTCAAGTAAGTTGTCATCGTTGCAAGCAATAAAAATTGCTCTCTAAATATGTATGATTTATTAATGTGGAGAAAATAAGCTTTATACTATCTTGTGATGTGGAAGAAATAAAAGCAACAGACTGCATAATAAAGGTCCATATCACAAGTGGCAATATAAAGTGACATTCTTTCGCATTAAGATTTTGTGCATCCAACCATAAAAGCACATGACAACCTCTGCTTCCCTCTGCGAAGGGTCTGTCTTTTATTTTTGTCTTATGCTCCATGCAAAGAGTCATGGTGATCTTCACCTTTCCTTTTTACATTTTATCCTTTGGCAAGCACAATGTGTTGGAGAGATCCTGATATATATGGCTAATCGGATGTTAGTTTTCATGAACTATTATTGTTGACATTACCCTTGAGGTAAAAGGTTGGGAGGCAAAACTATAAGCCCCTATCTTTCTCTATGTCCGATTAAAACTTCATAACCATAAATATCGCGTGAGTGTTAGCAATTGTGAAAGACTAAAATGATGGTTGAGTATGTGGACTTGCTGAAAAGCTCTTATTGACTCTTTCTGATGTTATGATAAATTGCAATTGCCTCAGTGACTGAGATTATAGTTCGTTGGTTCTCAATGAAGTTTCTAATTCATACTTGAAATTGTGATTGAATTGTTACTTTAGAATAAGATATCATATGATAATATATATATGTGTGTGTGTTGCTGTTATAATAAATGACCATGATGCCCTCATGTCCGTATTTTATTTTATCGACACCTCTATCTCTAAACATGTGGACATATTTTTCGATTCCGGCTTTTGCTTGAGGACAAGCGAGGTCTAAGCTTGGGGAGTTGATACGTCCATTTTTCATCATGCTTTTATATCGATATTTATTGCATTATGGGTTGTTATTACACATTATGTCACAATACTTATGCCTATTCTCTCTTATTTTACAAGGTTTATATGAAGAGGGGGAATGCCGGCAGCTGGAATTCTGGGCTGGAAAAGGAGCAAATATTAGAGACCTATTCTACACAGCTCCAAAAGTCCTGAAACTTGACGGGAGCATGTTTCACAATATATAAAAAATATTGGGCGAAAGAAGTACCAGAGGGGGGCCACCCACCGTCCACGAGGCTGGGGGCGTGCCCTACCCCCCTAGGCACGCCCCCTGCCTCGTGGGCCCCCTGGCAGCCCTCTGATGCCCATCTTTGGCTATATGGAGTCTTTCGTCAAGGAAAAAATCATAAGCAAGCTTTCGGGACGAAACTCCACCGCCATGAGGTGGAACCTTGGCGGAACCAATCTAGGGCTCCGGCGGAGCTGTTCTGTCGGGGAAACTTCCCTCTAGGAGGGGGGAATCATCACCATCGCCGTCACCAACGATCCTCTCATCGGGAGGGGGTCAATCTCCATCAACATCTTCACCAGCACCATCTCATCTGAAACCCTAGTTCATCTCTTGTATCCAATCTTTGTCTCAAAACCTTAGATTGGTACCTGTGGGTTGCTAGTAGTGTTGATTACTCCTTGTAGTTGATGCTAGTTGGTTTATTCGGTGGAAGAACATATGTTCAGATCCTTTATGCATATTAATACCCCTCTGATTATGAACATGAATATGATTTGTGAGTAGTTATGTTTGTTCCTGAGGACATGGGAGAAGTCTTGCTATAAGTAGTCATGTGAATTTGGTATTCGTTCGATATTTTGATGAGATGTATGTTGTCTTTCCTCTAGTGGTGTCATGTGAACGTCGACTACATGACACTTCACCGTTGTTTGGGCCTAGAGGAAGGCATTGGGAAGTAATAAGTAGATGATGGGTTGCTAGAGTGACATAAGCTTAAACCCTAGTTTATGCGTTGCTCCGTAAGGGGTTGATTTGGATCCATATGTTTCATGCTATGGTTAGGTTTACCTTAATACTTCTGTTGTAGTTGCGGATGCTTGCAATAGGGGTTAATCATAAGTGGGATGCTTCTCCAAGGAAGGACAGTACCCAAGCACCGGTCCACCCACATATCAAATTATCAAAGTACCGAAGGCGAATCATATGAACGTGATGAAAATTAGCTTGACGATAATTCCCATGTGTCCTCGGGAGCGCTTTCATTTATATAAGAGTTTGTCCAGGCTTGTCCTTTGCTACAAAAAAGATTGGGCCATCTTGTTGCACCTTATTTACCTTTATTACTTGTTACCCGTTACAAATTACCTTATCACAAAACTATCTGTTACCGATAATTTTAGTGCTTGCAGAGAATACCTTGCTGAAAACCGCTTATCATTTCCTTCTGCTCCTCGTTGGGTGTGACAGCCTGATTTTGCTCTCTCTTATTTGCGTGATTTTCATTTGGATTTATTTTGAAAGTTGGGGTTTCTGAATCTTTTCATATGGACTTAAACACTTGGGTACCCTTGGCTTTCACCCAAGTGCATCATTCCCCTCTCTAATCATCATTCCCCTTCTGATCCATCTCAAAATAATCTTGGGAATATTTTTCTTAAATGAAAAATATTCATTTTCTTCTCTAAAACTCTAGCAACGAGCTCCAAAGAAACCCTCATTTTTATGGCCCACAAAAATCTGAGAAAATTCCCAAATATTCTTTGAACCCTAGGGCTCCTTCCTAAGCAAAAATATTTCATCACTTTTTGGAATATTTTTGCTACAGAAAATATTTTCTGTTTTGGACAGAAATGGTGGTTTCTACAGCAACTACCATTTTACTTGCTCCCTTGTGTCTGAATTTTCTTGTGCATCATCACCTTAGTAGATGATGGCTAGCCTCCAAAGCACAGCCCCCAACTCCCAGCCATTTAACCTCAGTAACACCTCAGAGTTACTGATCAAAAGCTTACCTGGCATGTGAAATCTTCTCTACTGCACCTGGAGCCAAACCAA
The DNA here is from genome assembly GCF_003073215.2 of Triticum urartu. NCBI lineage: Eukaryota > Viridiplantae > Streptophyta > Magnoliopsida > Poales > Poaceae > Triticum > Triticum urartu. The sequence goes on from NC_053027.1 coordinate 260,086,592, forward strand.
GGCATGGTAACATTCAAAACTACCACGAACAACATGCCAGACATGGAGTTTGGGCTTAGGTCGGCATGAGGTCATAGTTCACGCGGTGACCATGTTCGTCCAGGCATGCTAGCATGCAGTCGACGCGCTCTGCGATGCGCCCGAGCCTCTGTTGCTCACGTGCTCGCTTCCCCGCCTGCCTAAGCGTGCCAAACCTCGCCACCATCATCGTCTCAACGCCATTTACTCCTCCCTGGTGCTCGCCAACGCCGGAGCTCGCCGCAGCGAGCACGGGCACGGTCCGGCCAACCCAACAGTGTGGTGCACACTGTGCTCGTCACCATCTCCTCGTTCCTGTGCTCGTCCCCGCTCGCCCACAGTTCCCGCGTGAGCTGCATCACCTTCTCCCCCTCTCACTGATGCCGCTCGTCATCGGGCGCCATGGACAGGTGTCCACCGGCGGAGCCCGAACCCCCCTCTCTGCTCGCCTATAAATGGAGCCGCCCCCGGCCTCCTCGAGCACCATCCACCACTCCCACACACCCCACAAACGCGTAGGAAGCCGTAGCCCGGCCGGGCAGGCCGCGGGCCGCCGCCCTCGAGCTCGAGCTCGCTGGCGATCCCCTCTGGTCGCCGTAGTAGCTCCAACCCCTCCCAGGCCAGGGCGATCCTTCCAGGGCCTCCGCCTCTCTCCGGAGAAGCCATCCCTTCCCCTGGAGCCCCTGGAGCTTCCTCTGCTCGCCGTATTCTTCATCTCTGGCGACCCCCGCCCTCTACCTCCATTTGCGAGGAAGATTTCGACGCCGTCCGACCGCCCCTAGCTACGCTACGGGTACGGGCAGGTGCGCCTCAACCCCCCTCTCTTGATCCCTCCCTCTGGTTTTGTCCAAGGAGCCCTCGTCGCCGGCGAGAGCTCCGGCGAAGCCGCGACCTTCCCATGTTTCCTTCTCCCCTCCTTCTCACCTGACTAGCAGGGCCCGCTAGTCAGCCATGTACGCGCGCGAAGCGGTACGAGTGGTGGCGCCCTGAGGCTTTACGCCTTCGACGTCACCCCCTAGTTTGTTTATTTAATTTCAAATTTCATTCAATTCCAGAGAGCTTCAAACAGCCATAACTTTTCAACCATAAGTCCAAATGAATTAATTCTTTTTGCATTATGTTCTTGGCAAGGAAATCTATAAGCTCACCAAAAATGAGATTTTTCTGAGCTCTCTAGAATTTCTGGTGATTTTTAAAAGAGTTCTTGATATTTTCTTCTTGTGTTTAAAATTATTTTCAGAGGGTGAGACTTGTCTTGAGGATCACCAGAAGGCTTGTGAACCTCATCTGCACTAAGGCAAGCCACAGCAACATTTTCATGGTGCCATTTCAATATTGATGAATTTCTTACTTGAATTGAATGATTAATCCATGCATTTTAAATAACTATTATGTTATTTATATGCTGTTAAAGTGTGTGCTGGTATTATGCTTAATTTACAGAACCTTGAAACTAGTTTAGTTGGTAAAGAGGCTAAGATCTAATTATGGTAATGATGAAATGAGTTGTTATGTGTATGAATAATTGCCTAAAGTTATTTTCTTGCATAAATAAATAGTTAAATTTGCTAGAATATATCCTGTTTAGTGTTGGTGTAGCCATTTTACTTAATTTCCAGAATGTTTGAACCTAACTTGATTGGTAAAGAAATTAGGATTTGCTTGAGGTGATGATGGTAGAATCTTAGTATGCATATGAAGAATTAATCGAAGTTATTTTCTTGCATGAGAAAATAATGTTACTTGCTGAAAAATATGTTGTTAAAGTGAGACCAGGAAAGTAAGATAAGTTGTTGATGCTTATGCTTAGTGTGAATATGGTTGACAGCAGACATTTTCGTATTATATGATGCATGTGTAGTATTGCATTTCATGGCATGCTATGACACCGATCATTTTCATTTTAAGTTGAACCTGAATATAACTTAACTTGAATATATCGTTGACTGGGTCATGGTTCCACTGAATCGAGATTTTCCCAGTGCAACCACATTTGCCTTTGTGGGAAGGCCTTGATTCGGTCCATTGACATGTCTCTGGTCGGTGCCTCCAACCAAGGAAGGTTATGGGCGTGCTTACCCTGGCCCGGTAAGCAGGCATAACCTTGTGTGCCCGTTGTTCAAATTTTGGTACCGGGTCCCCGAGTGGGATTGTTTTGGCCACGACGGTGGTCAGTGTGTCTTTGGTAGACACGGGGCCACCCAGGACTAGCCCGTTGGGGATTGGGTCGGAGTGGCCGGGAGAGTGTCATGGCAATGGAAGGGTTTTGTCGGAATGCCGTTGGTCCACCCGAATGGGAGTGCGAGGCCATGGGTTCCGTGGTGTGGGTACAGTGTGCTACCTCTGCAGAGTGTATAATCTATCGATAGCCAAGTCCACGGTCACAGACAACTTGTAGTAGGTCCCACCATGAGTCAACGTTTAATAAACATGCACACTAAGTTATGATCATTGCACTGATGATGATGGCGGAAAGGCCATCGAGCTATTCAAGACCCAATATGGGTCGTGGTGGTGATCGCCGAAAGGATCACGAGTTACTTTGGTTAAGACCACGATGGTGGCGTGGTGGGGATCGCCGAAAGGATCACAAGTTACTTTGGTTAAGACCACGATGGTGGTGTGGTGGTGATCGCCGAAAGGATCAGGAGTACTCAGGTTAAGACCACGATGGTGGTGTGGTGGTGATCGCCATAAGGATCATAGGTTACTCTGGTTAAGACCACGATGGTGGTTTGTTTTGCGATCCGAGAACGATCACGGTTGGTAAGTTGGTTCCGAGGGACGTTTATCCCAAGAGCATGAGCACAACATTTTGGAACATTATTGCATTATTAATTGGTTAAATATCATGATATTGTTTGTCATTATGATTATGCCTGTTGTGAGCTTGTAAGTACATTCAATGTACTGACCTGGCATGTCATGCCAGATTTCAGGAAAGTTGCGTTGGAAAGGAGCGCTACTCGAGTCTAGATCGTGTCCACATCGGTGTCCCTGTTCTATGGACTTACCGCTACAACGTTGTTCCGCTGCCGCATAGTTGATATGATCGAGGCCCCATTATGTTCACTAAATAATGTACATATTGTTCAGCCGCACCGTGTGTGCTGGTCGGCCTCGACATCTGTTGTAATATAATCTCCGACCGGCTAGCATCAATAAAGCTGTTGTTTTCTGTACCAAGATGTTGTGTGTTGCCAGAAGACATGGTCTCTGGGCTGGCAATGCAGGGTAAACCAGTCGCTCTGAGTCGGGGTGCCACATTGGGTTCAACAATCTTACTTATCGAAAGGACTACGATAGATCCCCTACACTTGTGGGTCATCAGTGGTTCACACGGGTCATCCGAAAGAACCGTTTGTGTTCAAGAGATGCGCAAATCCTGCTCTCACTTTGCATGCGGGTGTTCTATCTAAAACATTTGCGATCAAGAGCCATTAAAACCAAGACACGTGGCATCACGTGAATGGTTTACATAACGCACACGGTTTGAATTATACAAACGTTTGAGATATTAAAGTGGCGGCTATTTTTTTCAAAATGCCTTTGTTGGTTGTTACTCGAGTGCACCGTCTCTCAAAATGAACACGGAAATACCACAGCATGTCGGGTGCCATTCCATTATAGCATGCCAAGTTTCATGAATTTCAGACGAGTTTTGGATTTACTAGAATTTAAAAACAAAGTATCTCAATGTTTTGCCGGCTGAGTGACGGTGGCAGGGTGTTTCACATTCATTCCCATTTCTTGCATGGGACCTAAGCATGCACCCAAGGACAAAGATTTGATTTTTCAACCAATTTATATGCACTGGAGCATGTGCATGTAGTTCAAATTTGAATTATGCACATAAATGCATTGAAAACTCACTTAATACATAAAAATGTCCAAACGAACCCTAAAAAATCACAAAAAATAACACAACACTCCTGTTGTTCTATGTTGACACGAGAAATTTTTTGAAAGCAATATGAGTTAATGGATATCATTTCGTCCCCAAAGGTGGGGTGTTCCCTACCGAAACCATCATGCTTGTTGTGAGAAGCTCTCGTTTGTGAGAAGCATATACCCAAACCTACCCCAAATGGGACAAAAAAATTACCACGACATGTTGATGCCATTCCATGAAAGCATGCCAAGTTTCATGAATTTCAGACAAGTTTTGGATTTACTAGAATTTAAAAACAAAGTATCTCAACGTTTTGCTGGCAATCAACGTTGCCCTGGTGTTTGAAATTCATTCAAATTTCTTGCATGGGACCTAAGCATGCACCCAAGGATACATATTTGAATTCTCAACCAATTTATATGCACTGGAGCATGTGCATGTAGTTCAAATTTGAATTATGCACATAAATGCATTGAAAACTCACTTAATACATAAAAATGTCCAAACGAACCCTAAAAAATCACAAAAAATAACACAACACTCCTGTTGTTCTATGTTGACACGAGAAATTTTTTGAAAGCAATATGAGTTAATGGATATCATTTCGTCCCCAAAGGTGGGGTGTTCCCTACCGAAACCATCATGCTTGTTGTGAGAAGCTCTCGTTTGTGAGAAGCATATACCCAAACCTACCCCAAATGGGACAAAAAAATTACCACGACATGTTGATGCCATTCCATGAAAGCATGCCAAGTTTCATGAATTTCAGACAAGTTTTGGATTTACTAGAATTTAAAAACAAAGTATCTCAACGTTTTGCTGGCAATCAACGTTGCCCTGGTGTTTGAAATTCATTCAAATTTCTTGCATGGGACCTAAGCATGCACCCAAGGATACATATTTGAATTCTCAACCAATTTATATGCACTGGAGCATGTGCATGTAGTTCAAATTTGAATTATGCACATAAATGCATTGAAAACTCAATTAGTGCATAAAAATGTCCAAACAAACCCCAAAATCCCAAAAATTGACACAACACTCCTATTATACTATGTTGACATGAGAAAAAATTGAAATAAATAAGAGGCAATGGATATCATTTCGTCCCCAAAGGTGGGACGTTCCCTACCGAAACCATCATGCTTGTTGTGAGAAGCTCTGGTTTGTGAGAAGTATATCCCCAAACCTACCCCAAATGGGACAAAAAATTTACCACGGCATGTTGATGCCGCTCCATGATAGCATGCCAAGTTTCATGAATTTCGGATGAGTTTTGGATTTACTAGAATTTAAAAACCAGGTATCTCAATGTTTGTGGCCGAGTGACCGTGCCCTGGTGTTTGACATTCATTCCCATTTCTTGCATGGGACCTAAGCATGCACCCAAGGACACATATTTGATTTTTCAACCAATTTATATGCATTAGAGCATGTGCATGTAGTTCAAATTTGAATTATGCACATAAATGCATTGAAAACTCAATTAATGCATAAAAATGTCCAAACGAACCCCGAAAAATCCGAAAAATTGACACAACAGTCCTATTGTTCTATGTTGACACGAGAAAAATTTGAAAGCAATAAGAGGCAATGGATATCCTTTCGTCCCCAAAGGTGGGACATTCCCTACCGAAACCACCCGGCTTGTTGTGAGAACCTCTGGTTTGTGAGAAGCATATCCCCAAACCTGCCCCCAGATGGGACAAAAAAATTACCACGACATGTTGATGCCGCTCCATGATGGCATGCCAAGTTTCATGAATTTTAGACGAGCTTTGGATTTACTAGAATTTAAAAATCAGGTATCTCAATGTTTGCGGCCGAGTGACCGTGGCAGGGTGTTTGACATTATATTCATTCCCTTTTCTTGCATGGGACCTAAGCATGCAACCAAGGACACATATTTGAATTTTCAACCAATTTATATGCACTAGAGCATGTGCACGTAGTTCAAATTTGAATTATGCACATAAATGCATTGAGAACTCACTTAATGCATAAAAATGTCCAAACGAACCCCGAAAAATCACAAAAAATAACACAACACCCCTGTTGTTCTATGTTGACACGAGAAATTTTTTGAAAGCAATAAGAGGCAATGGATATTGTTTCGTCCCCAAAGGTGAGGCATTCCCTACCGAAACCATCATGCTTGTTGTGAGAAGCTCTGGTTTGTGAGAAGCATATACCCAAACCTACCCCAAATGGGACAAAAAATTACCACGACATGTTGATGCCGCTCCATGATAGCATGCCAAATTTCATGAATTTCAGACGAGTTTTGGATTTACTAGAATTTAAAAACAAGGTATCTCAATGTTTGCGGCTGACTGACGGTGGCAGGGTGTTTGACATTCATTCCCATTTCTTGCATGGGACCTAAGCATGCACCCAAGGACAAAGATTTGGTTTTTCAACCAATTTATATGCACTGGAGCATGTGCATGTAGTTCAAATTTGAATTATGCACATAAATCATTGAAAACTCAGTTAATGCATAAAAATGTCCAAACAAACCCTGAATAATCCCCATTCTTTTATGACACACATATAGTTGCATGTTCACTGCAGATAAAAGGTCTAGCAATTCAAAAATCGTCCATGGCCATTGTGACCGCATTATGTAATTCAAATCGAGACGAAAAATCAAGTAGATCCCACACAGTTTATTATAACCAACCGTGTGAGATGCAGCACAAAATATCTTGGTGTGACGGCTACAGTCCACAGCCCGCTCTGAATAAGGGACCGTGTCTGATGACACTTTGCGCACCAGTTTTTTCACTGTAGTGATTCCAAATTTTTGGCTTCCGCAGAAATATCTACCTCCCCGCCCCCTCCCCCTTAGCAAAAGCCACATTTCCCCTATTTCCGCCTTCCTTTCCAAGTTGAATCATTCACTCCTTGCTTGCAGCGCCGCCTCCTCGCCGGCGACCCTCCTTCACGCTGCTCGGCCTCGCCTATCCAGGCAGGTAATCCACACCTAACCCCCATCCTCCTCCTCCTTCCACATCCCACATGCCCCGACCACCGGCGCGAGCGCGAAACCTTCCACCCAAATCATCGACCCCTCCACCAAATAAGCGTTTGCCCACAATACACACGGCTTGTTAACAGGAATCGTCTGCATCGTTATCGGTCTTCACACACATTTCTGATTACTGACCTATTTGCCGCGTATCACACACATCTTGTAAAGTTAAACCATTTATGTTGTTTTGGCTCATCACAAATAGTGCATCCGAGTGAACTGTATATCGCCTATCGCACACACCTTGATCTGGATGACCGTTTCTGTTGTGTTGGCTCATTGTAAACAGTTCATCCAAGTGAAATGTATGCCATATATCGCACACACCTTGATCTGGCTGGTCATTCTACTGTGTTGCCTAATCGAAAACGGTTCATCCGATTGAACTATATGCCGTATATTACACACACCTTTATCTGGCTAACCGTTTCTGTTGTTGTGGTTATCGCAAATAGTTCATATGGATCAATTATATGCCACGTATCGCACACGCAACTCTAATCTGAATCGTGCTTGATGTCTCCGCCATTGCATAGAGTTTGTCTTATTGGCGACGTTTTATTAGAACACTATTTGCGGTTAATGCATCACGCATAGTTTGGTCGAAGGGTCTCTGATCCATGTGTCGTGTTTGGACAGGTGATGCAGAGGAATGGGTTCAACTACTGCAACATGTAACAGTTGAATCATTGTTGCCCTAATGCGGTAAAAGAGAGCAAGATAGAGAGTGTGGGATTGTATCGGAGTGATCAAGGGGGGTTGCTTGCCTGGCACTTCTGAAGATAGTACTACTCTTCATCAATGACAACGATCACAACGTCGGAAACATCAGCTACCGAGAAGGAGCAACATCGACTAGCATAGAAGGAACACAATCAATGCAATACACATTCACATGAATGACATGTCATGTTAAAGTATAGAATTCACCTAATGCAATATTTAGCCAAGTTAATTGAAGTGGAATTCAAACACACTCAAATTCTAACTACAAATGTTATTCCATAAATTGCTTTAATCATCATTTGTCCTATTCAGTGAGGTTATGTTGTTCAAACATACATGATCATGGCACAAACAGATTCTTCATATTTTTATGATCATTTTTCATACATAAATTATTTTCACTGGAGTTACGTTTATTTTCTATGAATTTTCAAAGTTTGCAATATTTTCTAAAATTTAATAAACCATTTCTGATTTATTTTAAATGCAGAAAACTTCATTGCGTCGGCTAATGTTAGCGGAGGCCGACACAGATGCTGATATGATGGCGGCCCGATCTTTCGATGAGAGTGGGGATAATTATCGATTTGGTGGATTTTGACCTTGACGATCCGGCTATACCATACCCGACGATACGCCTCGACAATCGCTAAACCAATCTCCGATGGTTATTGACCTTGCCGTAGGCACGATCAACCTGAACAACGAGATTCGAGTTCCTGCAAGCAACTGAAGAACCAGCAAGAACAAAGGTGAATTGCAACTGAAATTGTGGATGAAAAATTGAGTACACGAACTAGATGAAAAGTTGGGGTTCCACTGTGGATCAGACAAGGCGGTAGTCCTACACGTCTCGTAGATGCAAAATTGTAGCATGGCTAAACAATACAATAAAACCCAGGTCTAAAGTCTAATTTAGGATAGCTATTTATTAAAGCCACACGTCGGTTTGTTGTGTCCCATCCGGACACGGATGGCTTCAGGCGTACGTCCACGCGTGGGCCTTCACAGGCCGCCAAATATTCTAATACCTATTCAAGTACTTTGGTCTTGGCCCTTCTACAACTCCTTTGGTCATGGCCCTTGTACACGTCATTGCATGCATGGATGGTTCGCTGTGGATGCATACATGCAGGTGACATGGTTGATGGATTCGGTGGACATGCATGCATTGCTCCATCTGATTTGAATGCGCAGTTGACTTCATCTCTAATCTCTCCATTATTCCCGAGTACAGGTAAATTGGAACATGAGTGTAGCATTGTATTTTTGTCAGTCAAATCATATGTACGAAGGAGCGATAGTACCTGGCCATTTATTTGACGCGCGCGCGCTCTAGTTATAGGTCCTGATGGAATAACTGATGTAGGAGTGGTGGCAGGTGTAACTGCGGTAGAGATGTCCTCATCATCCCCCCCTTCTTGAATCAAAGTCGTCCTCGACGGTATTTCTTCGTCCCCACCCAAGTAAGGCTTTAAATCTGCAACATTAAATGCGGGACTAACCCGAAATTCTGCAGGCAGATCAAGCTTATATGCATTCTCATTAATTTTTTCTATCACCTTAAAAGGTCCATCCGCACGAGGCATTAACTTTGACTTTCATAAATCAGGGAAGCGGTCTTTTCGCAAATGTAGCCATACTAAATCACCTGGTTCAAACACAATACTTTTCCTACCCTGACTACCAGCAAGTTTATACTTGGCATTCATGCGTTCAATATTTTTCTTAGTCGTCTCATGCATTTTCAATACTAATTATTCAACACGTTCTTTAGCATCAAGGTTTACCTTCTCCGAAGATGGAATAGGTAATAAATCAATTGGTGCACGAGGTATAAATCCATAAACAACCTCAAAAGGGCATAACTTTGTGGTAGAATGAACTGAACGATTATAAGCAAACTCTACATGAGGTAAACATTCTTCCCACATTTTTAAGTTCTTTTTCAAAACAGCCCCAAGCATAATAGACAATGTTCGATTAACCACTTCAGTTTGACCATCTGTTTGAGGATGACATGTAGTACTAAATAAAAGTTTAGTCCCCAATTTTGTCCACAACACCCTCCAAAAGTGGCTAAGAAATTTTGTGTCACGATCAGAAACAATTGTATTTGGCACCCCATGTAAACGAACTACTTCTTTAAAGAACAAATCAGCAATGTGAGTAGCATCGTCACTTTTATGACAAGGTATAAAATGTGCCATCTTAGAGAATCGATCGACAACAACAAATATACTATCCCTCCCCCGTCGTGTTCTAGGCAGTCCTAATACAAAGTCCATAGATATATCTTCCCAAGGAGTGCTAGGAACAGGAAGAGGCATATATAAACCATGTGGGTTCAATCGTGACTTTGCTTTTTGGCATGTCGCGCAGCGTGCAACATATCTCTCCACATCCCTTCTCATTTTTGGCCAGAAGAAATGACCAGCAAGGATGTCTTCTGTCTTCTTGACGCCGAAATGTCCCATAAGTCCTCCGCCATGTGCCTCCTGTAACAATAGAAGACGAACAGAGCTATCTGGGATGCATAGCTTATTAGCACGAAAAACAAATCCGTCATTAACGACGAACTTGTTCCAAGTTCTACCCTCTCTGTAATTGAGCAATATATCTTTAAAATTGACATCATTAGCGTATTGCTCTTTTATAGTTTCAAGTCCAAAAATTTTGAAGTCAAGTTGTGATAACATGGTATAGCGTCTAGACAATGCATCGGCAATAACATTCTCCTTCCCTTTCTTGTGCTTAATAACATAAGGAAAAGATTCAATAAATCCAACCCATTTTGCATGTCTACGGTTCAGTTTTCTTTGACTTCTAATATGCTTGAGTGATTCATGATCAGAATGTATAACAAACTCCTTAGGCCATAAATAATGTTGCCATGTCTCCAAAGTCCAAACTAGTGCATAAAGTTCTTTATCATATGTTGAATAATTCAGACTAGGCCCACTGAGTTTTTCACTAAAGTATGCTACCGGTTTGCCTTCTTGCAATAGAACACCACCTAAACCAATGTCGCTAGCATCACATTCTAATTCAAACATCTTATTGAAATCAGGTAATTGCAGCAAAGGGGTGTGTGTAAGCTTATCTTTAAGAATAGTGAAGGCTTCCTCCTGTGCGCTGCTCCAAACAAATGGCACATTTTTCTTTGTGAGTTCATTGAGCGGTGCTGCGATGGTGCTAAAATCCTTCACGAACCGCCGGTGGAATCCAGCAAGTCCGAGAAAACTACGTACCTGTGTGACCGAGTTAGGGGTCGGCCAACTCTGGATCGCTTCAACCTTGGCTTTATCAACTTCAATTCCATGTGCTGTCACAACATAGCCAAGAAAAGCGACTCGATCCGTGCAAAAAGTGCACTTCTCGATGTTACCAAATAAACGTGCATCACATAGAGCAGAAAAAACAGCACGCAAATGGTCCAAGTGTTCCTCTAGTGACTTACTATAAATCAGAATATCATCGAAGTATACTACCACAAATCGTCCAATGAAAGCTCGCAAGACTTCATTCATTAGTCTCATGAAAGTACTAGGTCCATTAGTCAATCCAAAAGGCATAACTAACCATTCATATAAACCAAATTTAGTTTTGAAAGCAGTTTTCCATTCATCACCTAGTTTTATATGAATTTGATGATAGCCACTACGCAAGTCCACTTTAGAAAACACAACTGAGCCACTGAGTTCATCAAGCATGTCATCTAATCTAGGAATAGGATGACGATATCGAATTGTAATATTATTGATGGCTCTACAATCAACACACATACGTGAAGTACCGTCTTTTTTAGGAACAAGTAAAATTGGTACAACACATGGACTAAGGGATTCACGAATGTAACCTTTTTCAAGTAGTTCTTGAACTTGTCGCTGAATCTCCTTAGTCTCCTCGGGATTAGTCCGGTACGGCACACGGTTGGGTAATGAGGCGCCAGGTATCAAGTCAATTTGATGTTCAATTCCTCTCATAGGTGGCAGCCCCGGTGGAACTTCCTTTGAGAAAACATCATGATACTCCTGCAAAAGGTTAGCGACAACAGGAGGTAAAGAAGAAGGCATGTCCTCAAATGAAAACAAAACTTCTTTGCAAATGAGAGCATAACATTCATTAGTATGAGCATCTAACTCAAAAATTTCAGCACGTGTAGCTATGAAAGAAGCACCTTTCAATTTAATTTCTTTAGATGTGCTAGCATCAGATTTGTGCATCTTATTAAATTGTTCTAACTCATCAACAACTTTCTGATTTTTCAGATTTAGTACGCTCAATATTTGTGTTTCTACTAGCCCTAGCAAGATCATCTTTTAAAATTTGCTCAGGAGACATAGGGTGTAGAATGATTTTCTTTCCTTTATGTGTGAGAGTATACTGATTAGTTCTACCATCATGTAAACATTGTTTATCATACTGCCATGGCCTTCCTAGTAACATAGAACAAGCTTGCATAGGCACAATATTGCAATCAACAGTATCATGGTATGAACCTAAAGAAAAAGGAATGCTCACCATGCGTGTTACCTTTACTTTTCCACCATCATTAAACCATTGAATGTAGTAAGGTTGTGGATGTTGTCGGGAAGGTAGGGAGAGCTTCTCCACCATGTCAATGCTTGCTAAATTGTTACAACTCCCTCCATCAATGATTATGCAAACGGAACGCTCCTCGACGACTCCTTTGATGTGGAAGAGGTTGTGACGTTGATCCTTCTTTGCTTTGACAATCTGAGCACTAAGTACACGATGTGATATAAGACTCATGTACTTATCAGCGTCGTCGGCGGTCACATGTTCTTCCTCTTGCTCCGGTCTTGTGTCATCATCTTCATGTGCAGCAAGCAAGGCATATGTGTCTTCATCAAAATCACTAGCGGAGTCGTACTCGCCGTCTTCACGAATGATCAATACACGCTTATTAGGACACTCCTTCATGACATGGCCAAATCCCTTACAAGTGTGGCACTGGATATCCTTTGTTCTTTTGGAGGAAGTGGACGATGACGATGAACTTTTTGTTGAAATTTGTGTAGTACTTTTCAGTGGTGCCGAAGTGTGTGATGCTGAAGTTGATGAAGAAGGCCCCGGTCGAGAGGTTGCGGGTGCTGTTGTAGAGGTGCAAGTGGACGGGCCAGCAGGGGTGTGCGGCGCCCATGTGGAAGTACGACCTGCAGAAAAATTAGGACGCATTCTCGAACGACCCTGCACTTCATGTTCAGCATGTATAGCAAGATGGAATAAACGGGTCATTGAATGATAATCCTTATAAGCAAGTATGTCATAAATTTCTCTATTCAATCCACCCAAAAACCTAGCCATAGAGGCTTCCCCAGTCTCAACTAAACCACAACGTAACATGCCCATTTGCAATTCTTGATAATGGTCTTCAACAGATTTAGATCCTTGGTTCAAGTGTTGTAGTTTATTTAGCAAGTCACGTTCATAATATCCAGGAACAAAACAGTGACGCATTACTAATTTCAAAGCTTCCCAAGTGGCAAGAATATTATTAGGATGTTTACGACAATGTTCTCTCCACCAAACAGATGCAAAATCACTAAACTCACTAGTTGCATCCCTAACTCTTTTATCATCAGGAAAATCATGGCAAGCAAATTTTTGATCAACTAATAATTCCCAATCAAGATAAACATCCGGATCATATTTCCCATCAAAAGGGGGCATGGCAAATTTAATTCTACTCAAAGAGTCGTCATGGCCACGTACCTGAGGACGCTGGTGTCGTCCCATACCTTGTTGATTATTTCGTAGTCGATGATGATCACGATCATTGTTATCATTAACTACATCAGGATCCTCGGAATCACCATCATAGTTGTCATCTTGGATGTCTTCATGCAGGCCGGCTATCGAGTTGGCGTTGCGAGGACGGGGCTGGTCGACGGCACCGGTATATGAAAGAGGGTGCCTCGGGTCCCCTGGGAGCACCCGACATGCGCGTTGTAGACCTGTGTTGGTGGCTGGAAGACGTGGAGTGGTAGTGGAGGCGGCACCCAGACGGGCATCCTGGGCATCGAGACGTTTCATAATAGATGCAAGTATTTGAGTGAATGTCTCATTGCTATCCTCGATCGACTTGAGACGCTTATCAAGTGCGCCCTCGAACGCTGTGAACCGCTCGATGTATGCATGCATATCCTCCTCAAGGCGTGGCACCGTGGCTTTCATGTTGTCTTCGTCACCTGCCATGGTTAGGACGGAACAAGAACAAAATCACAAGTATATGGTTCCTTCAGTAACTATAGTGAGACGGTGGAAAATTTCTCTCAACTCTCGAGCAATTACCAAGCTCTTACCAGTTCTTACCGTGCTGCAGTGGTTGTCGGCCGTTGGCGATGTTAAAAGTGATCAAAAGATTGATATAGCGATTACCAAGTGACCGAACAAGGTGCAATATAGGAAGTGGAGTTTGGTGAAGGTTTCCTCAACTCACAATATGTGACACAATTAAGCAAAAAGTAATGCAAGCTGAATAATTGTTCAAACTCCTAACTAGTGTTAGCAGTCGACTAGTAAGAGATAAAACAATCTAGGCCTAGATACTGAATCAAGAGAGTGGAAACCGATAAAAATATAATAGCTCTAAATAGCTAGATATAAGTGAGGTATAAACGTAGCGTATGGCGACCAAGAGTGAGAAACAAAATGTCCAGCAAGTATCACGTGTATAGCAGAGGAACAATTCTGAATGTCTAAAGAGATTGGACCAAGAGTGCTAGCCGGCCTGAATGTTGCAACCCTTTTTTTTTCTTTTTTTCTTTTGCTTCTTTCTTTTTTTTCCTTTTTTTTCCTTTTTTCTTTTTTTCTTTTTCCTTTTTTCCCTCAGGCCGGTTGCTAGCAGAAATCACGGACATAAATTAAATCCCAAGAAAAGAAAGATGCAGAGCTACCGAACAAGTTGCAATGAGAGCTAGCTAGACGTACGTTTGGCGTTGAGATTAGCTAGCACTAGTACTAGTGCAAAGGATCAGCCTGATGGATGTATCGCACGCAGAGGCAGACTGACACGGCTGGATGTCTGACGGCTTGCGTCTCGCCTGTGGTGAAACGACGTGAAGGGCCAGACAGGGTGTGCCTGGATGTCTGGCAGCTCGCAAAGCGTGTAGGGATAGAGCGTCGATGTACGTGCAGGGATTTGCAATGCTAATCAGCGCCGGATAAAAGTTGTAGGCAAGGAAATACTGACGTCCAGAGTCTATTAAAATTGGAGTCAACAGATCGCTATCTCTCGCTTTTTTTCCTTTTTTTTCAGATGACGAACGAACTTGCGGTGGAAAATATGGTGGACAAAAAACAGGGTTCGATCTAGTAGACAATTTTTTTCCTAAACAAATCTAAACCAGCACTAATTCTAGGATATATGCAACCAAAAATTCAACTATGCAAATACTAGATGCAAAAATTGCTAAAGGCTAAAAAGGTAGGTGTAATGGATGAACTAATCTAATTTTTTTGGCTTTTTCGTGGGTTTATAGGACAGAAAAAGAAACTAAACTACGAAAACTATAAATCTCTCACCGATGAACCTGAAAACTGATACCACTTGATATGACGGTGACCCGACCTTTCGATGAGAGTGGGGATAATTATCGATTTGGTGAATTTTGACCTTGACGATCGGGCTATACCGTACCCGACGATACGCCTCGACAATCGCTAAACCAATCTCCGATTGTTATTGATCTTGCCGTAGGCACGATCAATCTGAACAACGAGGTTCGAGTTCTTGCAAGCAACCGAAGAACCAACAAGAATAAAGGTGAATTGCAACTGAAATTGCGGATGAAAAATTGAGTACACGAACTAGATGAAAAGTTGGGATTCCACTGTGGATCTGACAAAGCGGTAGTCCTATACATCTCATAGATGCGAAATTGTAGCGATGGCTAAACAATACAATAAAACACAGGTCTAAACTCTAGTCTAGGATAGCTATTTATTAAAGCCAGACGTCGGTTTGCTGTGTCCCATCCGGACACGGACGGCTTCAGGCGTACGTCCACGCGTGGGCCTTCACAGGCCGCCAAATATTCTAATACCTATTCAAGTACTTTGGTCTTGGCCCTTGTACAACTCCTTTGGTCATGGCCCTTGTACACGTGATTGCATGCATGGATGGTTCGCTGTGGATGCATGCATGCAGGTGACATGGTTGATGGATTCGGTGGACATGCATGCATTGCTCCATCTGATTTGAATGCGCAGTTGACTTCATCTCTAATCTCTGCATTATTCCTGAGTACAAGTAAATCAGAACATGAGTGTAGCATTGTATTTTTGTCAGTCAAATCATATGTACAAAGGAGCGATAGTACCTGGTCATTTATTTGACGCGCGCGCTCTAGTTATAGGTCCAAATGGAATAACTGATGTAGGAGTGGCGGCAGGTGTAACTGCGGCAGAGATGTCCTCATCAGATGCTCACGTGTGGGGCCCGGTCAACTGCTGACTTAGTAGGTTCAAAACTGACAGGTGGGGTCGGGCCAACAGTGACGTCAACATGGTCAAACTGACATGTGGGGTTCACTCGATTAACTTACACTAATTATTTGTTAGCCAATTAATTAAACTTGCAGGACCCACTATCAGTGGCAACCGGGGGGTTAATTAGCGGCTAATGACGCGTTTAGCCGGCGGCTAATCATCGACGTAAGTAGAACATGGCGGTGTTCACCATCCGGCCAACTCCGGCGTCGGGAGGATGCGCGACTAGGTGCGTTGGAACGGTCGTGGCGAGGGGCGTTCGATGGTGGTGGTGGTGGCAGGTGTTGGGGCGGCCGGAGTCGAGTATGGCGTTGTAACGCTCCGGATACACCCGCCGGTGGTCATTACTCCTGGCGGGATCTAGATTGGCCCCACAGATCAATACTAGTCTTTTTTGCGCACTTTGTCCTCACTCGTGCGCATCCGGGAGCAACTTTCCGATCGGTCACCCATCCTGACACTACTCCAAACTGAGCACGCTTAACTTTGAAGTTCTGTCCGAATGGGCTCCCGGAAAAGAAGGAATTCTTTATTGATATGAGTAGTCTATCATCCCTAATAAGCCAGGCCATCACATACACCCCCACTCAGAGAAACCGACGTCCTCATCGGGCCACAGGAACGTTTCCTCTTGGCACATACGTCTGTGCATCCAGTCCGGTACATGTACCATGTTGTGTGCCCCGACGGGTCACAAATGTTATGAATAACATGACCGCGCACCTGTCCGCAAACATCCGTGTAACCGCGAGGATCGGCTCTGATACCAACTTGTAACGCCCGGACACACCCACCGGTGGTCGTTACTCCTGGCGGGATCTAGACTGGCCCTACAGATCAATACTAGTCTTTTCTGCGCACTTTGTCCTCACCCATGCGCACCCGGGAGCAACTTTCCGGTCGGTCACCCATCCTGACACTACTCCAAACTGAGCACGCTTAACTTTGAAGTTCTGTCCGAATAGGCTCCCGAAAAAGAAGGAATTCTTTATTGATATGAGTAGTCTATCATCCCTAATAAGCCAGGCCATCACATATATCTCGTTCTCATAACTTGTAACACCCACGATGCGGCTATATCTCCCACGTGTCGGAGCACGACTTAGAGGCATAACCGCATAGTAGGCATGTCGCAAGAGGGGTAATCTTTACACCTCCCATGTACTGAATAAGAAAGAGATAAAGAGTTGGCTTATAATCGCCACTTCACACAATACATGAATATAGCATCACATCATCCAGAATACAATCAAGGTCCGACTACGGAACCAAAATAAAGACAACCCCAAATGCCTAGATCCCTGATCGCCCCAACTGGGCTCCTCTACTGATCGTCCGGAAAGAAAACATAGTAACGTCCTAAATCCTCGTCGAACTCCCACTTGAGTTCGGTCGCGTCCCCTGCACTGGCATCATCGGCACCTGCATCTGGTTTTGGAAGTATCTGTGAGCCACAGGGACTCAACAATCTCACACATGCGAGATCAAGACTATTTAATCTTATGGGTAGGAAAGGGTAGTGAGGTGGAGCTGCAGCAAGCACTAGCATATATGGTGGCTAACTTACGCAAATAAGAGCGAGAAGAGAAGCAAAGCACGGTCGTGAACTAGAAGTGATCCTGAAACTACTTACGTTCAAGCATAACACAAGAACCGTGTTCACTTCCCGGACTCCGCCGGAAAGAGACCATCACGGCTACACACGCGGTTTATGCATTTTAATTAAGCTAAGTGTCAAGTTTTCTACAACGGGATATTAACAAATTCCCATCTGCCCATAACCGCGGGCACGGTTTTAGAAAGTTCAAAACCCTGCAGGGGTGTCCCAACTTAGCCCATCACAAGCTCTCATGGTCAACGAAGGATATTCCTTCTTCCAGGACGACCCGATCAGACTCGGAATCCCGGTTACAAGACATTTCGACAATGGTAAAACAAGACCAGCAAAGCCGCCCGATGTGCCGACAAATCCCGATAGGAGTCGCACGTATCTCGTTATCAGGGCACACCGGATAGGTCAAGCTACGAGTAAAACCAACCCTCGAGTTGCCCCGAGGTGGCCCCGCAGGCTGCCCGTTTTGGACCAACACTCAGAGGAGCACTGGCCCGGGGGGTTTAAAATAAGATGACCCTTGAGTCTGCAGAACCCAAGGGAAGGTATATGATGGTAGGTAGGCAAATGGTAAAACCAAGGTTGGGCCTTGATAGAGGAGTTTTATTCAAAGCGAACTGTCAAGGGGTTCCCATAACACCCAACCGCGTAAGGAACGCAAAATCAAGGAACATAACACCGGTATGACGGAAACTAGGACGACAAGAGTGGAACAAAACACCAGGCATAAGGCCAAGCCTTCCACCCTTTACCAAGTATATAGATGCATTAAAGTAAACAAGATACAATAATGATATCCCAACAATATCCGTGTTCCAACATGGAACAAACTTCATCTTCACTTGCAACTAGCAACGCTATAAGAGGGGTTGAGCAAAGCGGTAACATAGCCAAACAATGATTTGCTAGGAAAGATGGGTTAGAGGCTTGTCATGGCAATATGGGAGGCATGATAAAGCAAGTGTTAGGTATCGCGGCATAGCAATAGAGCGAACAATTAGCAAGCAAAGATATAAGTGATTTCGAGGGTATGGTCATCTTGCCTGCAAAGTTCTCCGAGTTGACGATAGCTTGATCCTCGTAAGCGTACTCAACGGGTTTCTCGATCACGTAATCGTCTCCCGGCTCTACCCAAAGCAAGAACACAAGCAAAGGAAACAACAATCAACCACAGTGCAATGCGCAAGCAACATGATGCAAACATGACATGATATGCGGGATGTGATGTGTAATGCATATGCGTGCTCTGGGAGGAAAAGATTGAATCAGGCCTCAACTTGGAAAACCAAGTGTGCCGCTGGAAAGATGAGTTGATTTCGGTCGAAATCGATATAAAGATCACCGGAATCGGATGCACGGCTTGCAAATGGCAAGCAAAACAAGAATGGCACAATTCCGCGATTAACAGCACGATGCCACCTAGAATGCAACAAGAAACTAAGCTACTGCATTCCAACATAGAAACAAAGCACATGGCAGTGATCTACTCAAGATGCTTGACAAAAGATGAACACTGAGCTACGGCTAAATCACACAAGAGCAGGTTCAAACAAGCATCGCAAAAGTGCAAAAGATAACAACATCACAGACTTAGTGAAAATACTAACATGTCAGGAATTAACATCAGGAATCAATGTTTAGAGCAAGATATCAACATGCTAAAGGAACAGAACATAGCAATACAAGGCATGGCATGGCTCTACTCAAAGCATATAACAAAATTCCCTTACTGACCATGTAAACATAGCAAGTTACGTTAACAGATTCAGACTTAGCAGAAAAACTGAGCATGGCAAAACAGAGTTATGAAGGCATCTTTGCGAGCTCGATTCACTCACCACAAGGCATTGCACGACAAGATAAGCACAACATCAGCAAGAAGACATGTTCAAGAAGCTAACCATGACAAGAGCAATTTTATAGCATGCTTGGACCAACTACAACATCAATGGCAAAATTGATTAACATGTAAACAATTTGCCAGGAACATTTTATAGCAAAGTAGAGCGAGATTAAGACATGCTAGGGCACTCCATAAATGCAAACAGGGGCATGGATGGATATAGCATAACCATGTGTCAAAATCATCCTTACTGAACATACTCAAAAGAAGCATGGATCTCTCTGTAGCAATATGAATACATGGCATAAGAATAACAGCAGAGCAAAGACTTAGTGAAATTCTATGAAATCAGCAATATCACAAGAGCTACTTTACATGCATGTGCTAGTGTGACACCCCGATATTTAAGCTACAGTAAACCCTTGTTGATCATGCCATGTCATCATAATTAAACTTTTTTATAAACCTCACTTGTTTCAAATTGAGATCAAATTCAAATTAAAAAACAAGTCAAATTATAATTTCATAAAAACAGTGAATTAAAAATGTTCATTGTATTACAATTAATCACTAAGTAATTTTAATATAAGAAGAAAAATATTTAGAAGTAATTAGATGCTCCTAACCTATTTAAAACACGGTTAACAACACTAAATACGGCCTTTTCAAAATTAACAAAAGGCTAGACTTTTTTCCAGTTGATCCCAAACTTTGTGGACAGCCCCATAATATTGCAGAGTATTTATGAGACAAGTCTCATATTTATCAAAACTCTTTCTAGTATTAATATAGAGTACAAAGCGGAGAGAAAATAAAAAAACAAAAAAGGGAATACGCTAAAGGTCTACTGTGCACTAAAGGCCTATTGCTACAGTATTAGGCCCAGCCAACCACAGGCCTCCTTCAATCTCAGTACAGAGGAGAAGGCAGAGGCTGTGCGTGGCACGCATCCACCCGCCATGGCTGCCGAAGCCGCTGCTGTCGGCCATCCTGCGGTCGAGGGGTTGGATAAGAGCAAGCCCTCGACACTCTCTCTCTCTCTCTCTCTCTCTCTCTCTCTCTCTCTCGCCAAAACCCTAGTCCCTCAGTTTTCCCCTCCCTCGCATCTCACACACAATCCCGAGCTTGCCCGAGCGAAACCATGGCCGCGCCGTCGTCAACCTCGTGCGCCGGAGTCTCCCCGAGCTTCCCGGTGATGATCAGGAGCTTCACTGTCGTCTTTTGCTTTGCCTACGTGCGTCGAATCGAGAAGGGCGACCTCGTACGCTCGTCACCGCCGTCATCTTCTCCGCCACGGTTGTCGACCCTGTCGTCGATTTGCGCATATCCGGTTCATCCCCGACCACCTCGAGCTCGCCTAAAGAACCACAGTGAGCTGCGCCTTCGATTCCCCCTTACCCCCGTTCGATTCCATTGCCGTAGACGCCGCGGTCCGATCCCACAAGAGCTCGCGCTCACCCAGCTGTCCGCGCCCACCGTGAGCCGTGCCTGCCTTCGCTCGGACGCGCCGGCTGCGCCCAGTGCACACGCGCGCGTCCCCTCCCCCTGCTCGCCTGCCAACGCTGCGCGGCTACCGCGCCCCACCTCTGCTCACCATAGCCGCCGTGCCCGGCTTGCCTCCCGCCGACCCGCGCCTGCCTGTGAGTGCTACGCCACCCACGCGCGTCGGGCCCCGCTGCCGCTCGCGCAGCCCCTCCGCCCTGCGCTCGCCATCACCGTCCGACCGCGGCCTCGCCTTGCGCGTGCGTCGCATGCTCGTGCGCGTCCTCCTGCAGCCATCTGCGCCCGTCACCGCTGCCGCTTGCGCTGCCTGCTGCTAGTGCCGCTGCTACTTTGCTGTAATACTACTTGTAGCTACTAGCTAGCTTTCCAGTTTGTACATTGACTAAACCCCTGGGCAGCCCCTAAACTATAGTTAAACAACTGTTAACAAGGCTAACAAAAATATGATTAGAAAGTATACGTGACAAACTCCATTTTATCCCACTGGACCAAACCATTTCGATGTATGGATTAAATCCTATGAAAATCGCAAAGTGGTATGTTCTGTTAACTGAAAAACTGAAAAACAGCTTTATTTGCATAGCTACTTTAGAGCTGTTGATGGTCAAGCAAATGAACTCTAATATGGATGAAAGTGACACTAACATGTAGATCACAGAAAAATGCTCAAAATTGATAAGGCACAAAATCATAGGAAGTACAAATCCATAGTTGTAGCCTTTTGAAAACAGCTAATAGATGTTTAAAATTTACGAATTCTCAGACTTAGGAAAATTTCAGGGAATTTTTCCGGGTATTGTTAAATCTTTGAAAAATCATAGAAAATAATCCGTAACTTGGATGAAAAGGTTTTATATATGAAAGTTGCTCAGATCGACGAGACGAATCCGGATACGCACCCCGTTCGTCCGCTACACATCCCTAGCATAGCGAACACGCAACTTTCCCCCTCCGGTTCATCTGTCCGAAAACGCGAAACACCAGGAATACTTTCCCGGATGTTTTCCCCCTTCACCGGTACCACCTCGTACCGCGTTAGGGCACACCTAGCATCACGCTTTGTCATGTCATGCATCGTCATGCTTTTGTTTGCATTATATTTATTGTTTCTTCCCCCTCTTCTCTCGCTAGACACCGAGACCAACGCCGCTGCTACCCAGTACGACTACGGTGTTGACGACTCCTCTCTCTTGCCAGAGCAACCAGGCAAGCCCCCCCCTTGATCACCAGATATCGCCTACTCTTCTCTATACTGCTTGCATTAGAGTAGTGTAGCATGTTACTGCTTCCGTTAATCCTATCCTGATGCATAGCCTGTCCTTGCTACTACTGTTGTTACCTTTACCTGCAGTCCTAATGCTTAGTATAGGATGCTAGTTTATCATCAGTGGCCCTACATTCTTGTCCGTCTGCCATGCTATACTATCAGGTCGTGATCACTCGGGAGGTGATCACGGGCATATACTTATGCATGTATACATGCTATACAGGTGGTGATTAAAGTCGGGTCGGCTCGTAGGAGTACCCGCGAGTGATTCCGATGTTGGGGGCTGAAGGGGCAGGTGGTTCCATCCCGGTAGAGGTGGGCCTGAGTTCCCGAAGGCCCCCGACTGTTACTTTGTGGCGGAGCGACAGGGCAGGTTGAGACCACCTAGGAGAGAGGTGGGCCTGGCCCTGGTCGGCATCCGTGGTTATTTCAAAATAACACGCTTAACGAGATCTTGGTATTTGATCTGAGTCTGGCTACTGGCCTATACGCACTAACCAACCACGCGGGAACAGTTATGGGCACTCGACGTCATGGTATCAGCCGAAGCCTTCATGACGTCAACGACTGAGCGACGCGCGCCGGGTTGGACCGCGTAACGCAACTTCCTTTGTAATGGAGGTTGCTAGGACTGCTCTCTGGCCACGTTCACAACGTGCAGGTGTGCAAAGGGCGATGGGCCCAGACCCCTGCGCCATAGGATTTAGACCGGCGTGCTGACCTCTCTGTTGTGCCTAGGTAGGGCTGGGACGTGTTGATCTTCCGAGGCCGGGCATGACCCAGAAAAGTGTGTCCGGACAAAGGGGATCGAGCGTGTTGGGAAATGTGGTGCACCCCTGCAGGGAAGTTAATCTATTCGAATAGCCGTGATCTTCGGTAACAGGACGACTTGGAGTTGTACCTTGACCTTATGACAACTAGAACTAGATACTTAATAAAACACACCCTTCCAAGTGCCAGATACAACCCAGTGATCGCTCTCCAACAGGGCGACGAGGGGAGGATCGCCGGGTAGGTTTATGCTACACGTTGCTACTTGGTGAACTTACCATCTACTCTCTTCTACATGCTGCAAGATGGAGGTGGCCAGAAGCGTAGTCTTCGATAGGACTAGCTATCCCCCTCTTATTCCGGCATTCTGCAGTTCAGTCCACATATGATACCCTTATTCCATTTGATACTAATGCATACATATGTAGTGTAGCTCCTTGCTTGCGAGTATTTTGGATGAGTACTCACGGTTGCTTTGCTCCCTCTTTTCCCCCTTCCTATACCCGATTGCTGCGACCAGACGTTGGATCCCAGGAGCCAGACGCCACCGTCGACGGCGACTACTACTACTACTCGGGAGGTGCCTACTACTACGTGCAGCCCGCTGACGACGACCAGGAGTAGTTTAGGAGGATCCCAGGCAGGAGGCCTGCGCCTCTTTCGATCTGTATCCCAGTTTGTGCTAGCCTTCTTAAGGCAAACTTGTTTAACTTATGTCTGTACTCAGATATTGTTGCTTCCGCTGACTCGTCTATGATCGAGCTCTTGTATTCGAGCCCTTGAGGCCCTTGGCTTGTAATATGATGCTTGTATGACTTTTTTTATTTGTAGAGTTGTGTTGTGATATCTTCCCGTGAGTCCCTGATCTTGATCGTACACGTTTGCGTGTATGATTAGTGTATGATTGAATCGGGGGCGTCACAACTAGTCACCACATTGATCACAAAAATACATGCCATACACCCCTGTAAAGATGGCATGGCATAGCCCAAAACACATGTAGAGCTCAAGTCCATATGCAACACACAATAATCATGGCAAAAATGACAAATGCTCATAATCTGATAAGAATCAGCACCTAACAATTTATAGCACTCTTGCATCAACGATTTGGGCATCAAGATGGACTCAAACAAGCAGGGCACAATGGAACAAAATGAAGAGCACATCCAGATGAACATTTTGATATATCATGCGCATGAAACGGAGCTACGGTGATGAAGTTATGGCATGACGAACAGGGGCTGAAAAATATGTGCAGAGATGAGGACTTAGTGGATTTTTACCCCGCGAAAACTGGACGAGGAGGTCCCGGGACGGAGAGATCCGGGGACGGGCGCGGGCGTTTGGTTCGGTGGCCCGGTGGATCTGGTCCACCTCCAGGTCCGGCGACGGAGGATGACGCCGGCGAGGTGGCGGACGCCGGCGGGCGGCGGGGCACGGCGCTAGGCGGCGGAGCTCGGGGAAGGTCGCGGGCGGAGGCGGGCGCGGCTCGTTGGGCCCGGTTGCGCCCGGGGTGGGCCGGCCTCGGGCCCCGGCGGGCTGCGGCGGCGCGGGATGAGAGAGAAGGCGCGGGAGGCCACATGGCGGCGTCCGATTGGGCGAGGAGACGGTAGCGGACATGTCCGGTGGCGCGGAGGAGGGTTGGATCTAGGGTTTCGCCCGAAAATTGGACGGGGAAGACCTTTATATAGGTAGACGGAGTTAGGAAAGTCCAAATGGAGTGCGGTTTTCGGCCACGCGATCATGATCGAACGGCCGAGAGGATGGAGGGGGTTTGGATAGGTTATTGGGCCACTTTGAAGGGGTGTTGGGCTGCAACACACACGAGGCCTTTACGGTTCCCCGGTTAACCGTTGGAGTATCAAACGGACTCCAAATGACACGAAACTTGACAGGCGGTCTACCGGTGGTGTACCAAGGCCGCTTGGCAAATCTCGGTCCATTTCGAGAAAGTTTAACATCCGCACAGGAAAAGAGGCAAAAGGGGAACGCCGGATGACATAGGAGTGTCGGATTGCAAAACGGACAACGGGGAAAATGCTCGGATGCATGAGACGAACCCGTATGCAAATGCGATGCACATGATGACATGATATGAAATGCATGACATGAACAAAATGCAAAACGAAAACAAAACCCAACCACGAAGGGAAACTCATATCGCATCTCCGGAAAAGGCAAGAGTCGGAATTACAAATATGGAAAGTTGCATCCGGGGTGTTACGGGCGTCGACCACGACGGCGGTCGGAGCTCGGGTTTGGCCATGCGTGCTCCCGCAGCAAGCAAACATGCTGGCTAACGGCTTGTTAGGCTCCTGCAGATGCAGTGAGCACGATGACGCGCTCGGGGGAGAAGTGTGTGCGCTGCGGCTACGATGTGACAGGGTCAGTGGCGGCGAGCTCACGACCATGGCGGGGAGGCCAACTAGGCGACTTAAACGAGAGAAATAGGAGAGTGGTTCGGCACGGAAGCTCACAGCGAGGCTAACTGGCACGAGAGCGAGGTCTGGGATGCTCTGGAGAGGGCGAATCAAAGGGCGGCGTCCAGCGGCCGAGCGCGGGGAAGACGGGTCGATGACGAGGGTTCAGAGCTCCCGGACTTGCGTGTGTCTGCGTGGAGATGCTACGGAGCTCAACGATGTTCCTGGACATGCTGGCGCGGCGAGAGGACGACGGCGACCATGAGAACGACGATGGCTTGGTCTCGGTACTTACGATGAGCTCGATTTTGAGGCCTATGCCCTATGGAGAGGGAGAGTGACCAGAGAGACGGGAAAGAGGCAGAGGAGGCTGCGGGGGTCTCTCTGGCGCGCGGGTAGGCCAGAGGGGGAGGCTCGGACACGCGCGTGTCGACACGCCTTTGCCTACTAGCAGAGGTTGAAGACGGCGTCTGGTGGGATGCATAGTAACTGGGCCGCAGGTAAGCGCTTCTCTCTCTCTCTCTATGTTGTTTTGTTTTTATTTATTCCTTTTGCCACTGCTTTCAATTTATACAAATTCAAAACCAGTGACAAAATTCCCCTGAATATTTATGTTGCGCAATGGAATTATCCAAAGACAAATAAATCATTTCAGAGTTATTTGAAATTATATTCTAGTTATATGAATATAACTCAAATTCAAATAGCTATTGATTTAACTCAAAGTCCCAAAATAATTCCTTAAAACTGTTCACTATTTTTGTTTTGGATCAAAACCCTCGCCAAAATCATCAAACATTAAAGAAGGAATTTCTTTGAATGAAATTTTAGGGTTCTTGCTCTTCTTTTATTTAAATTTTTCTAAGGCTTGAAAATTCCCTCAATTCAAGTTTCTTGAGATTAACATGATGCATGAGATGCAACTAATTAAAATCATTATTCTAGGGTTGTGACAATTACATGCTTTGAGTAAGAAGAATGTGCCCTTCATATGGGGACCCTCACAAGATGCCACGTTTATGAGTCTAAGAATTGCTCACGCATGCTCCATTGCTTGCATTACCAAACTTTAATAAACGTTTGAAGTGCATTGTGATGCTAGTGATAAGAGTAGAGCACAGAAAGGAGCGAAAAGGAGCTAACATTCTTATTGAAATACTAACTGCAGTTCATTTATCATATATTCAGGCATTGTACACAGCGGTGCGCTTGTGATCCATCACCGCATCAGCCACACTAGACACGGAATCACAATTTATACGCACAAATTCATTTTGTCTTCTTATCTTCTTTGTTATCCTTCTCCACCACTACTGGCGCTGCAGGTATGCTGAACCACCACTCTCTCAACCTTCTGCTGCATCTCTCTGTGCTTGCTCTCCTTAGCGGAGAGTGGTTGGTGAACACCTCCAGAAACATCGCCAGGATAAGCAATCTCGTGGGCAGCAAGGCAAGGACAAGAGCCATCAATAACAGCGCAAGGATAGCTTTGTCTGTGGCCTGCAAATTACAAGAGTAAGTGAAATATCCGATCGAACTCTGGTATCGAATACGTTTAATCGAGTGGTAGTTAAAATCGTGGCACTGCCCATAAAATTCAATTTGTTTAGGATCAAACTGATGAATAGAAATTTGTATAGGAGCAAAATGTCTTTTGGAAGCTGCGTAGACTGTATAAGTTCAACATTGAGGACAGCAACCAAAAGTCATGCCCGTCCCAGTTTGAGGGGCTTGAGGGGAACATGTTTACCTATGGCTTTTTGGCTAGGCAGCACAAATAGATGCATGGTGTTAAACATTGTAACCCTCCCTCCCTCCCTCGCTCCCTCCCTCGCTCTCTCTCTCTCTCGTGTACAAGTTATTCTCATAGAGTTGGAAATAGATTGGGTTAGAGATAGATAGAGTTGGTCTCCTTTTAAGTTTTTCTATCTAGTCTTCTGTAACCCAAACTCTGTAATCCTCAAGAGAGGCTCTCCTCTCGTTCGATCAATATAACTGCAGGCACTCTCCTTTGGAGGGTACGGCGTTTCATCAAATCTTACATGGTATCAGAGCCCCTCTCTTCCAACACATCGAGCTACCTTCCTCAACCTCCTGCCATGGCGTCCTCCTCTAGCTCCACCACAAACTTTTCCCTCAACTCCCAAGTTTCAGAAAAACTCACTAGAACCAACTTCATCCTATGGCGTGCTCAAGTGCTATCGCAGATTCGAGCTGCGGGCATGTATGGCTACCTAGACAAAACCTATGCCGAACCACCCAAAACAATCACCACCAAAGACAGCGCCGGCAAGGATCAAGTCGTCATCAACCCTGAGTACACCGTCTGGGCAAGGGAGGACCAGCAGGTGCTCGCATACTTGCTCAATAATCTCTCCAAGGAGGTCCTGATTCAAGTTGCCTCTCACGAGAAGGCTCATGCGATCTGGGATGCCCTGATAAGCATGTTCGCCTCCACATCAAGGTCCCGCATCAACAATTTTCGTGGCCTATCCGTCAGCCTATTTTGGTCCTTGTCCTTTCTATAGGATTTTCGTGGCCTCTTTCTGCATTGCCGATCTACGCCCGTTCTCTTGCCGCCAAGCTTCTTCCAGCGTTGGTTTTCTTGGGCTATGACACATTCTGTTGATGTGACATCGTCTTTTGACAACCCATCTTCTCTTCAAACTTATCTTGTGCCTTCTACTGATGTGTTATCTTACTTTGATGCATCATCTTCTTGTTATCCCTTCTTTGGCTAGACACAACAGGTTTTTGAAGACTCTTGATGCTACAACGACACTCTGAAGACACAGATTTTGGATTATCACTATTTTGTTCTGGTAAAACATGAGGGGATTGTTAAGGAGTATTATATTAGAGAGTGGACGGCGTCGAGGCTGGCCCGCTGTAGCCTGCAGCACCACCCTAGGTGCCTCCTTTGCGACCAAGACCCGGAGACCATCCAACACCTGCTCCTGGCGTGTCCATTTGCTAAGCAGACTTTGCACATCATCCTGGACTGGGCGCATATACCCGCCCAACCGCCAGCCAACGAAATTACCATGATGGAATGGTGGCTGCGTGCGATGGCACAGATCCCTCCTACACTACAAAAGCTCTGCAATCGATCACACTGCTCGTCCCCTGCATGATCTGGAAACAGAGGAAAGAATGCGTCTTCGACAATGCAAGACCCTCGATAGATGCGCCAGTTGATAGGATTAAAGACGAGGCCAAATGTTGGGCAAAAGCTGGGGCACAGGAGCTGCGGGTTATCTTGCTCGCCTCCTGGGATGTCCACTGATCAGGCGCTAGGACTGTAAATATAACCTCCTAGGAGGCATGTACTCTCTCTCATCTTTTCAATGCAATGAAACGCAAAAATCATTTTGCGTTTTCTCGAAAAAAAATATTAGAGTGGATTTTTGCTCTCGGGCACCATGGAGCCCTCTATTTTCAAACATTCAAAATTCAACTTTTTTAGTTTCGAAAAGATCTGAAAAACATACGAGTACTTGTAGATGTATATTAGATGCGTGTGAAATTTCATCACAATATATGTTTTTATGCGGCCAATATGAAAAAAAAATCATGTGATTTTATAATGAATAGTACATATGCTAGAAATACGTGATTTTGTTATTTTTGTGTAGCTCGCATAAAAAAACATTTCGTCATGGAACTTCACAGACAAGTACTATACATCCATATGTATATGCGTATATTTTTCAGAAATTTTTTGAAACTCAAAATTTGAATTCTGAAGTTTCCAAATAAAGGTCTACGTGGAGCTCGAGCTCCATTAGGCATTTCCGTATTATATTGGTCCAATCTACTTTTCATAGCCGTATTAGTCCAGATTTCCTTCCTTGTACCCCAAGTCTATTGTACTATATATTTGCCCTATGGGCTATGCAATAAAATAAGGTTGCTCCTCTAACAACACACTATAACTCCTGTTGTAGTTCACGAACTAACTCTTTTTTAGCAACCGGCAGGAGCGCTGGCTTTTCATCTAGAAGAGGGAAATATATACATGTTGGCATGTTTTAAAACGGGTACATGCCGGAAACCCACCAAAACATTCCCTAACACTGCATGCAAACTACTCATGGTTCTGATATACTCTTGGCCAGAAGGCCACGTCCCTCTGCCTGATGTCCCCAAAAGGTGAGATGAGAAGGTTATTAGAAGCATCCAGGTCGAAATGTAGCTTTCAAGTTAAGTTCTTAATTAGTAGATGCTGCCGAAGGGAGTTGGGGTGCCATACACAAAAAGGAAGCGACTCATACAATGACAGAGGTACATAGAGCTCTTACGCCATGGTTACGAACTATTTCTCCAATATAATGATATTTTTCAGGAACTAGCTGCATTGCCTCCTCATAGGAGTTTTGATCATGTCATCCCAAAAGCAAAAAAATGCCTTCTGGAGTCAAAAGCCAACTTGATCTCAGCCTTGATATCCGATACGGCATTTTGATGTGCCGAAAATCTGAGGAACTTATCCCGTAAGCAAAATGGCTTCTCTAGTATCAAACCTTGCCTCTACCCATTCACATATGTTGCTTGGCCAAAAACATGACATACAAACTGCTGGAATTTAGTCTAGTTTTAGGCCAGACCAATAGCTTTTTCAGAAATTCTTAATAAATCCTAGAGGTCCACTTAACCCATTCGTGCAAGGGAGGTGGGACTAAAGTTTAGTCCCACATTGCTAGTTTGGTAGGAGTTGGACCTCCTTATAAAGAGAGGATGTTTTCCCACATGTATGAGCATGAGAACAAGAGACATTCACGCACGCTCCTCCTCTGCTGCCCGTCTCGCCACGCCTCGTCACGACGCGCCGCGGGTTGCGGGAATGAGCCGATGTCTAAATTTTTGCCACGCATGACTGGTATACGAAAGGTCACACAGGAGCTGAAAAGTTTTGCTGTAGTGGAGATTGAAAACGATGCACCCTTCGGCTGCTGGCTGTTCGTTTCGTCTCCTTCTTTTCCTTCGCCTCCCGTCGCTGCCTGTTCCCTTCCTTCTCCTGTGCCTATAAAAGAGAGGTCGATCCTCTCCAGAGAGACACACCAGAACATCATCTTCCTCTCGCCATCGAGTTCCAAGCTCTGACCTACTGTAAGGTCTCGTGCACCGCAGGCCGGGATAGTAGGCCTCCGAAACACCGCCACTTCGAGTCCTGTACAAGAGAAGGGTGATAAGGTTTTTGGGGAGCCTCTGCGCGACTACTGACTTCATCATCACGGAAGCCACGGACGCCGATGAGCACTTCCCAAACGACGACTTCTTCCCCGACGTCGACAACCTCTTCGATGGCATGGCCGGCGAGGAAGTCCACCCCAAGTCCAATACCTCTGCCGCTGCTTCGTACGTCCTTGTGTTCTTTCTGTTTAAGATCCTGCCACAGTTTCCTGTTCTAGCTTCTGTTCTACATGTGTTCTATTCATATTCAGTACTTCAGATGCCATTTGCATACTCTGTCAGATTGCATGACTTGTCTCATATCTGCTATGATAGTCATGTTTTATCTACTGTTTTTGTTAATAAAATCATATGGTAAATTGCTCATATTTTCAACAATCCAAAAACTTTATTATAGGCAATTTACCTCGAGTGGTTTTGCTGCTTCCATGAGGCCTCCTATGTTTGAGGGTGTGCACTATAAGAGGTGGCGTGTGAGAGCTGTTCTATGGTTTCAAACCATGAGCTGCTATGACGCCACTCTTGGCAAAACCTGAAGGAGTTCTTGATCCTCAGCAGGAACAAGCTTTTCAAAAAACGGATACCTTGTTTAAGACTGCTCTCATGAGTGTTCTTGGTGAGAACATAGTTGATGCTTATGTGTCAATTGATAATGCATAAGATATGTGGGACGCACTCGAGGCCAAGTTTGGGGTCTCGGTGCCGGCACTGAGCTGTATATCATGGAACAATTCTATGACTAGAGGATGACAAGCGCTCCGTGGTTTAGCAAGCTCACGAGATACAGTCATTTGCTAGAGAACTTGAGCACTTCAATTTTATGTAACCGAACAAGTTTGTTGTCGAAGGCATCATCACTAAGCTTCCTCTCTCGTGGAACTTTGCTACGTCTCTGAAGCATAAGAGGCAGGAGTTTTCCGTTCCGGATCTCATTGGTACTCTTGATGTGGAAGAAAAGGCGAGAGCAAAAGACATACGTGCTCGAGGTATTGAGGGAGGTTCTACTGCCAATCTGGTACAGAAGAAAAACTTTCAGCCCCACAAGTTCAAGAACAAGGGCAAGTTTGATGGTAAAAGGAAGTTTGATGGGAAGAACAATGCTTCGCAGCACACCAACTTCAAGAAGAAGACTGACAAGAAAGGAATTTGTCATGTGTGCGAAGATCCTGATCATTGGGCTCCTAGTTGCCCTAACCCTTATTACAAGCGTCAACATGGGAAAGGCGGCAAGACCGCTAATGTGACGCCCCGAGACCGTTGCGCCAGGTGTCGTCCAGTTATTCGCTGTTGTTGCCTTGTCATTTGCTTGCGTGTTGCATCTTGTCATGTCATCATGTGCATTGCATCATCATGTTTTCAAAACTTGCATCTGTCCCGGTCTCCCAGTTCCTTTCGTTGTCCGTTCTGAGCCTAGAAACACTTGCACGCGCCCGCGGCACGTCCGAAATATTATTTTATAAGTGGCCGGGAAATGTTCTCGGAATGGGATGAAAGTTGGCGTGCGGTGTTGTTTTGTTGTCAGTAGGCCGCCTGCCAAGTTTCATCGCATTCGGAGTCCGTTTGACGCCCCAACGGATAACTATAGCGGCAGTATAGCCGGTCTTTTCCTCGGACATTTTCGGTCTCCGAAAACAATCGCCGGGCCTCCCTCTCTTCTCTTCTCTCAGCTCAAGACCGTCTACTCAGCCCACTACCTACCGCCAGGTCCAACCTAACCTCTCTCGTCAGCCCGCCGCCCTCCTCGCGCGCGCGTCCGATAGTTGTCCCGAACCCGACTAGGACTGTCGCTACCGTGGTGTCCGGATCATCTCCAAACGTCTACAAAACATCTCCGTTTTCCTTTTTGGACTCCCTACCTATTTGTTTGTCGACCGTCCAATTACGATCGAAGGGTTATTCTAGCCCTTTCTAAATTTCTTTTGCTATATACAGTAGACTAACCCATACCTATTCTAGTCAAACCCTAGTCCGAGGAGCCGTCCCATCCTTTCCATCCGTCCCATCCGCCGCCATCTCCTCGTTTTCCTCTCCTGCCAGATCCAACCAGCGGCCCCCGACCATCTCCCTTGATTTCCGCCGCCACCCAACCAGTGCTTCCCTCCCGATCCACCAACCACAGCCGTTGCGCCGTGCTCCTCCCTCGCCATAGCAGCAGCACCCGAGGCCGACCTCCCTCGCGACCCCCCTCTCCCTTCGTTCGTCCCCTTCTGTCTCTCTCGCGCTCTCAATTTCTCTCTCTCGCCAGGTACAGGAGCAAGAGGAGCTCGCCCCGGTTGGCATGGCGCCATGGCCACCGTTCCGTGTCGTCGAGCCTCGCCAAGTCCTCCCTCGCACCGGATCCACCCATCCCCGATGCCTGCGCCTCCTTCCTGCTCGGATCCGGCAAGTTCCGAGCCAAGTCGCCGTGTTCCCTGCCTGCTGCCTCCTCTCCGTCCTGCTCGTCCCGCCTCGCTCCAGGGCCAGCTCCGCCACCGCGCCAAGTACCTCTGCCCCGTCCTCGCCTGGATCCAGCCGCCCTGCTTCCCGTCGAGCCTCCCCGCCTTGGATCCGGTCGTCCCCGTGACGTCCCGCCGCGCCAAGCCCCCTCCAGCCGCGGGTCTCCTTCGCTGCATCGAGCGGTAGCAGTTCGGGCAGAGGAGGATGGTGCCTCTGCCTCGACACCCCGCGCGTCGCCTGCCCCTCTCCACGTCGGCCACGCCCTGGCCTCGAGCCAGCCGGCCCCTCTTGAGCCTCCTCCACAAACTGGGCCTGGCCCATGGGTGAGGCACACCCCAGCGCCCCTTTTGTTCTCCTCCTGTTGGGCTAGATTTTAGATGCAGCCCGAATCATGTTTTTTCCTGTGGAACGAATTTAGCTATTAATCCTGAGGCGGTTGTTTTGCAGAAAAGTCCCTAGAGTTCATGCATATAATAACTTACAAACCGTGCATCGGATTAAAACAAACTTTATATGTAAAATGCTTAGTTTTTCGTCTAGTTTCATAATTTGCCACTTTCATCTATGTTTAAAATGTTTAAAATGTTGTTTGTTTAAATTTGCTTAAATAACTTAATTAAAATGCTTTAATTCATAACTAATTAACCGTAGCTCCGAACTTAATAAACTTTATATGTAAATGGGGTGGAAAAATGCCTAGTTTAACATGGTGGCTTTACTTTGCATGTTTAATAACTCTAAAATTGTGTTTAAGGCAGAACAGTACCAAAACCTACAATATGCACATGAGGAGTTTCCGGACTTGTTGTTTGTTGTTCCGGCCTCATTTAAACTTGCCTAGATAGATAGTTTTCACTTGCTTCACCCCTTGCCATGTTAATCAACATTTAATATTGTTGGATACATAAACGAGATCGAACTAAATAACTTGTCGTGGTGTTTCGTCAATATGCAACTCGTTGCATATTGATCTCCACTTAATTTGTAGAATTGTTTGTGCACTTTGCCATGCCATGCCTCATTAAACCGGACATACATCATACTTGGTTGTGCATCATGCCATGCTTATGTGATGGTTGTTTACTATGTTGTTTGCTCCTTTCCGGGTTACTTCTCGCGTTAGCTTCGGTTTCGTTCCGGAATTGTGAGGATCCGTTCATCTACGTCCGTTTGTCTTCTTCATGGACTCGTTCTTCTTTCTTGCGGGATCTCAGGCAAGATGACCATACCCTCGAAATCACTTCTATCTTTGCTTGCTAGTTGCTCGCTCTATTGCTATGCTCCAATACCTACCACATGCTTTATCATGCCTCCCATATTGCCATGTTCAGCCTCTAACCCACCTTGTCCTAGCAAACCGTTGTTTGGCTATGTTACCGCTTTGCTCAGCCCCTTTTATAGCGTTGTTAGTTGCAGATGAAGATGAAGTTTGTTCCAGGTTGGAACATGGATATGTTGGGATATCACAATATCTCTTATTTAATTAATGCATCTATATACTTGGTAAAAGGTGGAAGGCTCAGCCTTATGCCTGGTGTTTTGTTCCATTCTTGCCGCTCTAGTTTTCCGTCATACCGGTGTTATGTTCCTTGATTTTGCGTTCCTTACATGGTTGGGTGTTATGGGGACCCCTTGACAGTTCGCTTTGAATAAAACTCCTCCAGGAAGGCCCAACCTTGGTTTTACCATTTGCCTCACCACCACCTACTTTTCCCTTGGGAGTCGCTCTCTCGAGGGTCATCTTTATTTTAAGCCCCCCCGGACCAGTGCTTGTCTAAGTGTTGGTCCGAACTAGAGTCCTTTGCAGCGCCACCTCGAGGAAACTTGAGGGCTGGTTTTACTTGTATGGAGTGCTCATCCGGTGTTGCCCTGAGAACGAGATATGTGCAGCTCCTATCGGGATGTCGGCGCATCGGGCGGTCTTGCTGGTCTTGTTTTACCATTGTCGAAATGTCTTGTAACCGGGATTCCGAGACTGATCGGGTCTTCTCGGGAGAAGGAATATCCTTCGTTGACCGTGAGAGCTTGTGATGGGCTAAGTTGGGACACCCCTGCAGGGTTTTGAACTTTCGAAAGTCGTGCCAGCGGTTATGGGCAGATGGGAATTTGTTAATGTCTGGTTGTAGAGAACTTGAAACTTAATTAAAATGCATCAACCGCGTGTGTAGCCGTGATGGTCTCTTCTCGGCAGAGTCCAGGAAGTGAACACGGCGTTGGAGTTATGCTTGAAACGTAAGTAGTTTCAGGATCACTTCTTGATCACTTCTAGTTCATGACCGTGCTTTGCTTCTCTTCTTGCTCTTATTTTGCGTAAGTTAGCCACCATATATGCTAGTGCTTACTGCAGCTCCACCTCAATACCCTATCCTACCCATAAGCTTAAACAGTCTTGATCTTGCGGGTGTGAGATTGCTGAGTCCCCGTGACTCACAGATTACTTCCAAAACCAGTTTGCAGGTGCCGATGATACCGTGCAGGTGACTCAACCGAGCTCAAGGAGGAGCTCGATGAAGATCTTGTTCATCGTGTTGTTTCGTTTCAGTTGATCAGTAGTGGAGCCCAGTCGGGGCGATTGGGGATCTTTTGCATTAGGGGTAGTCTTCTTCTATTTTAGTTCCGTAGACGGACCTTGATTGTATCTGGACGATGTAATGCTATATTCATGTATTGTGTGAAGCGGCGATTGTAAGCCAGCTCTGTACCTCTTTCTTATTCAGTACATGGGATGTGTAAAGATTACCTCTCTTGCGACATGCCTCAATGCGGTTATGCCTCTAAGTCGTGCTCCGACACGTGGGAGATATAGCCGCATCGTGGGTGTTACAAATTGGTAATCAGAGCCTTCCCCGACTTAGGAGCCCCCTGCTTGATCGAATCGTTGGCGTTGTTGAGTCTAGAAAAATGTTTTGAGTCTTATAAGATTATATATATCGGAGAGTAGGATTTTTTTTTATTCCTCAATCCCATCGTTGCTCTGGTGAGGCCTCCTGACGTAGAAGTTTTGACTCTTCTCTTCTCAAATTTAACGAAATTTTTTTAAGATCACGCGAGTATCTTGGAATCGTTCCGATGGTTTTGTGACGAGAACATTGTTCTTGGTGCCTCCTGACATTTAGGGGTTGTGGCAATGTCCCAGGGAGTTGAGCTCCGAGGTGTTGTCGTCACAATTTTATCGTTGCAGTTCTGGTATACCTGAGTTCGCCGACATCAAAAATCTCTTTTATGCAGTTGTTGGTGAGATAACCTCGACGCCACCCAGTAATGGGGCGGGAGTTCGGGAGTATTGCCATAACTCGTATAACGGATGCTTTTCGAAGGTTGAGGTAAATGATTTCCGAAGGTTTCTTGGTTATGTGTTGAAGGATGGATACAGCTGGATGTAGGATTTGCTAGTTTTGGGTGAGATATTATGCTTCCCCTGTATCCCCAACACCTGATTGCATAACCAGATAGTTTCGGGAGTTTATAAGGGAGAATTCAAGTAGCTCCTAAGATAGCTTTCCGACAGATGCATGATATGAGATTGGGGTTCGACGTCTAGTGGTCCGCCTATCCACAGTTGGTTTTACAGTGGTCTTGTTGTGTCTTAAAGAGTCCTTGGCTATGCTGACTCGGGGACACTTCGTATGTCATGTGCACTGCCTTATACATGATGGTGCTGTACGATCGAGCCCGTATGGGCCCCACCACAAAAACTTCGAACGAAATCTCTATCATATGTTTGTTCCGGCTTATTCTGCAACCTAATACTTTGTTTTTTGTTTTGGTTTGTGGTATTCGAGTTGCTTCAATGTTAAATGTTGATTTCATACCTTTCCTAAGCGGTGTTCTCATACTCCTATGTGAATACCAATCCTTCATGATAATAGAGATTGTCATGTCAATCCTTTTCAACCGGCGTGTTTCTCTTCAAATGGATCCGATCATTTCTACATCCGCAGGATCAGATCAAGTTTTTTCTCAACGGTGTTTGTTTTATCCGTCCCAAGTTGTCTTTGTTTTTCCCATCCTCCCACCCTTTTTTTTCAAGGACTCAGATTTCTTATTCAAGTATCCTTTTATTGATGGGAAGTCTCTCCATTCTTTTCTGCCAATGCTCTTACCCGGTGGTTCTCTTGAAGATGCTCTACTAGTTCATCATTCTTCGTTCTCTTTCTTCTCCGGTGGATCCAATTCATGCTTTGTTGATCATATCTTTTCCTCGGTTCAAATACTTTCTCATATCGTTGCACCTCTTAAATCATCCACTTCTCGCTATTCAATTGTTTCGGAGTGTCGAAAATATCTCAAAAGATTCAAGTTTCCATTCTCATTTCACTCAAGTTCTTTTGAGGATGTTACCTCATTCAAGCCATTTATTTCAACCGGCGCAATCTCTCTTTTAAATTGTTCAACGGTGTTTCTTTTGAGTGCACCCTAACCCACAGGTCTTTCCCAGGATCTTACCTGACTCTTCTAATTTTCCCGGATCTTCTCAAATTCTTTTTGAAGTTTGACATAAGAATGAATTATCATTAGTCTTATGTATTTTCTCCAAGACCTGTCAAATTCTTTTCACCGTTGGCTCAACCTTTCTATTCGTCATCCCGGAGTATCTCAATTGTTCATGGTGGTGTTTCTCTTTATCATTCTCAACACTTGAAGACCGAAGAAGAGTTTTTTCTCCATATCTTATCCGTTCTCTTAGAGATTCATGGTTCTAGCTTGATGCCTTCCTCTCATAATTGTTTTGATTGTGAGAATTCTATTCACTTGTCCGGAGAAATTCAAGATTCTTTTCTGTTTGATTCTCTGAAGGCCAAATTTCAGATTTATTCATTCTCAACTTTCAGCTCACGTTCTCAAAATCTTATCGGTGCATCATTCAAATATTCTCTAATCAGCTCATGATCTCTTCATTCTCTTGTTGTTAGAGTTATAATATAAGTCATGTACCCCTTTGTATTTATCCCGTTGTATAAGGGGTTTCCTGCATATGTTCCACACCTGTACATGTATATATATATATCGGCCTATGGCCTCATGGGAATACAAGTTGCTTATTCCTAACATGGTATTAGAGCTAGGTCAACTTTTTTGCACGCTGTAACTCGTGCTATTGATCCGTTGACCGCAGCCGCCGGCCTCGATCTCTTGTTTCCGCTCGTCTGGCTCCCGATCGAAGCTCTCCCTCGATCTCCCGGAGTCTCCCATATCGGATCGATCTAGTATGGCTCGTCTCGCTCCCGATCGAAGCCCCCCCTCGATCTCCTGGAGTCTTCGATCGGATCGATCCCCAGCCGGCCCGCTCGTCCCGCTTGGCAGCTGGCCTGCTAGTCCCGGTTGTAGCTCCCAGCCGGCCTGCCCGCTCGTCCTGCTTGTAGCTCCCAGACAGCCGGCCTGATACTGCTCCCGGCCCAAATCAACGCAGCTCCCGCCGGCCCTTGCCCCTGCGGTTCTTCAGCCGCCGACTGCCAGCTGCCCCTTGATTGATCTCTGCTAAAAAAAAATGTCTGCTGCATCGGGCTATGTTGCTGTCCCTCGCTGTCCGGTGATCTTTGATGGTTCTAACTACACCGAGTTTACTGGCTTCATGCGCATTCACATGCGTGGCATCCGTCTTTGGGGTGTTCTTTCTGGCGAGGTCTGCTGTCCGCCACGTCCAGTTCCTCCGGTGGCCCCTACTCCGCCAGCTCCATCGGTTCTTCCTACCGATGCTAATCAGGCCGCCAAGGATGCGGCTAAGGTTGCTGATGAGGCTGCTGATCGTGCTTATGATGAGAGGGTTTTGGCTTATGAGGAGGCTCTTCAGACGTATCATGGTGCTCTGTCTGTTTACACCCAGTGGCTTGATGATGATGCTCGTGCTGCAGCT
This sequence comes from Triticum urartu, assembly GCF_003073215.2. NCBI lineage: Eukaryota > Viridiplantae > Streptophyta > Magnoliopsida > Poales > Poaceae > Triticum > Triticum urartu. Next base: position 260,125,681 of record NC_053027.1, read on the forward strand.
GTTCTCACTGCTAGTGTTCTGCCTCAGTTTGCTTCTGAATTTCTGGGTCTTTCTACTGTCTTTGAGATGTGGACCCGTCTTCGTGAGCGCTATCAGCCCTCTGGTGATGCCTTATACCTCCCTGTGATTCGTCAGGAGCATGCTCTTCAGCAGGGTGACTCTACTGTTGATGACTTCTATGCACAGAGTTCTGCTATCTGGCGCCAGCTTGATTCTTTTCGTAGTGCTGGGTGTCGTACCTGCCCCTGTTGCCAGGCTGTCCAGGCCAATTTGGAGTTTCATTGCGTCTATGAGTTCTTGTCTTGGCTCCGTAAGGAGTTTGAGCCCCGGCGTGCTCAGTTGTTTGCTCGTGGCCGTATTTCTCTCATGGTGGCGCTTTCTGAGATTCGTGCTGAGGAGACTCGCTTACGTGGTGCTGGTTTGCTGGAGGTTCCCTCTGTGCTTGCTACTCGTGCTCCTACGCCACTTGCTCCACCGACCCCTTCTCGCTCGAGTGCTCCGCCGCTCTTGCCCACTCCTTCTGGAGGCTCAGGTCGCCCCCGTCCACATTGCGCCTATTGCAACAATGATGGTCATCTTGAGTCTCATTGCTACATGAAAAAGAAACATCTGCGGAAGGCTCGATCATCATCTTCCGGGACTTCGTCATCTACCTCGACAGCTTCAGCCATTGCTTTGACTGAGCAGGATATTCTGAGACTTAAGCGTCTGCTCGCGGCTTCAGGTTCTTCCTCGACGGGTACTGCCGGTTCTGTGACTGATGCTTCCCGCACTGAGCAATCACCCTCTACACAGTCAGGTACATCCCCCTGGGTTCTGGACTCTGGAGCTTCTTTTCATATGTCTTCTCATTCTTCCACTTTGTCCTCTCTTCGATCACTGGATTCTCCTATTCATGTCTTCACTGCTGATGGTACTCCACTTTCTGTTGCTAGTAGAGGCAATCTTACTACTCCTTATTCTGTTCCTGATGTTGCTCATGGTCCTCGACTTATCATGAATTTGTTTTCTGCTGGTCAACTTACGGATTCTGGTTGTCGCGTCATCCTTGACGTTGACTCTTGTTCTGTCCAGGACCGTCACACGCACACTCTGGTTGGGGCTGGCCCTCGCCGCCGTGATTCTCAAGGTCTTTGGGAGTTGGACTGGCTTCATATTCCTTCTGCTGCCACCGCCATCGCCAATTCTTCCGCTTCTGTCGCCTCCGTCACTGGTTCTTTCCAGCAGTGGCATCATCGACTTGGTCATCTGTGTGGTTCTCGGTTGTCTTCTTTAGTTCGTCGAGGCCTTCTGGGGTCTATCTCAGGAGATGTCTCTTTAGAGTGTCAGGGTTGTCATCTTGGCAAGCAGATTCAGTTACCATATTCACATAGTGAGTCAGTGTCTAAGCGTCCTTTCGATTTAGTCCATTCTGATGTATGGGGTCCGGCCCCTTTCGCTTCGAAAGGTGGTCATAAATACTATATTATTTTCATAGATGATTTCTCTCGTTACACATGGCTTTATTTCATGACTTCTCGTTCTGAGGTGTTGTCTATTTATAAGCGTTTTGCTACCATGGTTCATACTCAGTTCTCTTCACCCATTCGTGTTTTTCGTGCTGACTCCGCTGGCGAGTATATCTCTAAGATGTTGCGTGGTGTTCTTGCTGAGCACGGGACTCTCTCTCAATTCTCTTGTCCTGGTGCTCATGCTCAGAATGGTGTGGCTGAGCGAAAGTATCGACATCTTCTTGAGACGGCTCGTGCATTGATGATTGCTGCCTCTCTCCCGCCTCATTTTTAGGCTGAGGCCGTCTCCACATCCACCTAACTTATCAATATACAGCCTTCCGCTGCTCTACAGGGTGGTGTTCCTTTCGAGCGACTTTTTGATCGTTCTCCCGATTATTCGATGCTTCGCTCGTTTGGTTGTGTTTGCTATGTTCTTCTTGCCCCTCGCGAACGCACCAAACTGACCGCTCAGTCTGTTGAGTGTGTCTTCTTAGGCTACGGTGATGAGCATAAGGGCTATCATTGTTGGGATCCTATTGGTCGTCGGATGCGTATCTCTCGAGATGTGACTTTTGAAGAATCTTGTCCCTTCTACCCACGCCCATCTTCCTCGACTTTTTCAGTGCAGGATATCTCTTTCCTCACTTTTCCTAACTCACCTATCACTCCCGCCGAGACTGTACCTCTCCGTTTCACTTCCTCTCCTTCTCCACATCTAATTGATTTGTAGCCACCATCATCCCCGGTCTCCTCGCCTCGCGTGTCACCGGGGTCTCCACCTTCATCTCCGGTGACTTCCTCCCCGATCTCCTCTCCCAGCCTGTCACCGGATTCTACACCTTCATCTCCGGTGACTTCTTCGTCGCCACCCCCTGATTCTACCTTGCCGATTCCTCCTTCTATTATTCCATCTTTTCCTCAGCATTACACTCGTCGTCCACGACCAGTTGATGCCTCTGTGGATGGGTCGTCATCTTCCTCTCGGCCTACTTATGGCTTGCGTTCTCGTCCTCGTCCGCCTGTTGATCGCTTTGGATTTCCCACCGCTGGTGCTGCTGTTCTTGAGCCGACTTCTTACCGTCAGGCTGTTGTTCATCCTGAATGACAGTTTGCGATGGCAGAGGAGATTGCTGCTCTTGAACGCACTGGTACCTGGGATCTTGTTTCTCTTCCTCCCGGAGTCCGTCCGATCACTTGTAAGTGGGTCTACAAGGTTAAGACTCGCTCCGATGGTTCTCTTGAGCGTCACAAAGCTCGTCTTGTGGCTCGTGGTTTTCAGCAGGAGCATGGTCGTGATTATGACGAGACTTTTGCTCCTGTGGCTCATATGACCACTGTTCGTACACTTCTTGCCGTTGCCTCTGCACGCCACTGGTCTATATCTCAGCTTGATGTTAAGAATGCCTTTCTTAATGGTGAGCTGCGTGAGGAGGTGTACATGCAGCCACCACCTGGGTATTCTGTTCCTGATGGCATGGTATGTCGTCTTTGTCGCTCTCTCTATGGCCTTAAGCAAGCCCCCCGCGCCTGGTTTGAGCGCTTTGCCTCTGTGATCACTGCTGCTGGTTTTTTAGCCAGTGCTCATGATCCAGCATTGTTTATTCACCTTTCTCCTCGTGGACGGACTCTTCTTCTTTATGTTGATGACATGATCATCACGGGGGATGACCCCGAGTATATTGCCTTTGTAAAGGCCCGTCTTAGTGAGCAGTTTCTTATGTCTGATCTTGGACCTCTTCGCTACTTTCTTGGGATTGAAGTCTCTTCTACCTCTGATGGCTTTTTTATCTCCCAGAAAAAGTATATCCAGGATCTTCTTGCTCGTGCTGCTCTTACTGACGAGCGCGTTGTTGAGACTCCTATGGAGCTCAATGTTCACCTCCGTGCTACTGATGGTGATCCTCTCCCTTATCCGACGCGTTATCGTCATCTTGTTGGCAGTCTTATCTATCTAGCTGTCACTCGTCCGGACATCTCTTATCCGGTTCATATTCTGAGTCAGTTTGTCTCTGCCCCCACCTCGGTTCACTATAGTCATCTCCTTCGTGTTCTTTGATATCTTCGAGGCACGATCCCTCACCGTCTATTCTTTCCTCGCTCCAGTTCTTTACAGCTCCAAGCCTATTCGGATGCTACGTGGGCTAGTGATCCTTCCGATCGCCGTTCACTTTCTGCTTACTGTGTTTTTCTTGGTGGTTCTCTCATTGCCTGGAAGACGAAGAAACAGCTTGCAGTTTCCCGTTCGAGTGCCGAGGCTGAGTTGCGAGCAATGGCTCGTTTGACGGCAGAGGTGACTTGGTTACGGTGGTTACTTCAGGATTTTGGTGTTTCTGTCACTACACCGACTCTGCTTTTATCTGACAGTACAGGTGCTATCAGCATTGCACGCGATCCTGTGAAGCATGAGCTCACCAAGCATATTGGTGTTGATGTGTTCTATGTGCGCGCTGCTGTGCAGGATCAGGTTATTGCTCTTCAGTATGTGCCTTCCGAGTTACAGTTGGCGGATTTCCTGACGAAGGCTCAGACTAGAGCACAACATGGTTTTTATCTCTCCAAACTCAGTGTTGTTCATCCACCATGAGTTTGAGGGGGGGTGTTAGAGTTATAATATAAGTCATGTACCCCTTTGTATTTATCCCGTTGTATAAGGGGTTTCCTGCATATGTTCCACACCTGTACATGTATATATATTGGCCTATGGCCTCATGGGAATACAAGTTGCTTATTCCTAACACTTGTATCTAAATTTCCCCAAGTATTTTTGTTCGTTTTCAAATTCTTACCGGTGATTCATCCCTTTACTTCGTTCGTTTTTCAATTCTTACGGTGATTCGTTCAAGAGTTCTCTTCCTTAGTTATCATATCAATTCATTCGTTCTTTTCAATCCTACCAGTGGTTCGTTGAAGACCTTCTCAAGATTACGCTATATCTCTCCTAAATCCTTTCCAATGAGAATAAGTAGTATGCCAAATCCGTGCTTGTCATCAATTTAATTGATGAAGGATATGCATAACATAATTCTTATTCTTGCTCCGTCCAAGTGATTGATTCATTCTTCCGGAGTTTGTTCACGATGAGTCAATTCTCGGTTTCGATTGTTTCATCTTTCTTTTGTTACCGGAGTTCCAAGCTCTCTCATTTATCTCGTCTTGAATATCCATCTAATCATTGCAAGATTTCACCTTGTGTTTTCAACTTCTATTTCTTTCTGTCATTCTTTTATTACCGGAGTTCTTCATGAAGGCTCAACATGGTGGTTCGTCAAGAATTCCTTTCATTCTTCAATTGCCCTCAAGATTTCTCTCGAAGCTAAGATCCGCCAAACTATACTCCAAAATAAACCTGGTGCTCGACACGTGTTTTGTTTCGAGGAGTTAAAGTATTCTTCATCTTGCATCCGAAGTACAATTCTTTCTATCTTATCTTTTCAGGTGGTGTTATCTCATTCTTGGCAATTTCCCTTCATGCTTCATGATTCACAAGTTGTCCGGAATGACATATTTTAAACCCACCATTTCCAATTCGTTCATGAGTTCCTTTGCAACCCATCAATATCTTTATTGAAGTTATCTTGGGTTATATTTCACCTAAAGCCTTCCCTAAGGAATGTTGCTATTGTGGTGCTTATTAATAATCCAAGTTTTCTCCTATTCTCGCGATGAAAGACGTTTTCATCTCTCCGTCGCTCTCAAGCAAGCAATTGTTTTCGTTTGTGGCAGGTTTTCACCTCAAGTTTTGAGATGTTTTCATAAGCCCACAAGCAGTTTATTGTTTTCCTTGTTGATTTTTCAACAACTCCGTTCAAGTCTTCTTCGTAAGGATGTTTTCTTTCAAATTCATTTGTGGGAAGAGTTATCATTTTCTTCTCCATAATTTAATTCCAATGATCTATCTTCTATTATTTCTTCCGAAGGCATTATGATGTTTTACTCTTCGACCCATCATTCCATTTTTGTCAAAGATCATGTTCTTTTCTTTGATAATCCATTCAACCGGAGTGTCGTGCCCTCTTTTCAAATTCTTCCCATTCTGTCAAGTTTTGTCTCTTTTCTCAACCGGAGTGCTGTCTGAAATCTTTCTTACCCCTTGTGCCATTCTTTCAATAGTTCCGGAGCCAGTGTGCTGTTGATCTCATCAAGTATGCTCTCATCTTGTCAAGTTCTTTTTAATTCCTTCCATTTACAGTCGGAGTGCTGTCCAAATTATATCATTATTTTTCCTTCTCTATCTTATTTTACCCGGAGTGTAGTGGCTATCATTCCTCTTTTAACCAGAGTCTCATCCAAGTGCTTTTATTTTGCGAAGATCATATTCTTTACCTTCCATTTCCAACCGGAGTGTTGTCCTAATTGATCCTTATCGTTCCTTGTACATCTCGTTTCTACCGGAGTGCTTGCATGTACTTCTTGTCCATTGCAACCCTTTTTCTTATGTCTTTCAACCTACAAGGTTCTCGCAATGTTCCTTGTTCCTCTTTGACAACGGAGTGTTTCAACTTTGTTCATCTTCGTTGTTTTCTTCTTTAAAGTTGTTCAACCTCTAAGGTTCTTTAGTTTCACTCTTTTATCAAGAAGCAACTTTGTTTTACCTATTCCTCTTCCGTTTCTCTCCGGTACCATCCTGGATCTCGGGACGAGATCCTCTCGTAGTGGAGTGTTGTAACGCCCCGAGACCGTTGCGCCAGGTGTCGTCCAGTTATTCGCTGTTGTTGCCTTATCATTTGCTTGCGTGTTGCATCTTGTCATGTCATCATGTGCATTGCATCATCATGTTTTCAAAACATGCATCTGTCCCGGTCTCCCAGTTCCTTCCGTTGTCTGTTCTGAGCCCAGAAACACTTGCACGCGCCCACGGCACGTCTGAAATATTATTTTATAAGTGGTCGGGAAATGTTCTCGGAATGGGATGAAAGTTGGCGTGCGGTGTTGTTTTGTTGTCAGTAGGCCGCCTGCCAAGTTTCATCGCGTTCGGAGTCCGTTTGACGCCCCAACAGATAACTATAGCGGCAGTATAGCTGGTCTTTTCCTCGGACGTTTTCGGTCTACGAAAACAATCGCCGGGCCTCCCTCTTTTCTCTTCTCTCAACACAAGACCGTCTACTCAGCCCACTACCTACCGCCAGGTCCAACCTAACCTCTCTCGTCAGCCCGCCGCGCTCCTTGCGCGCGCGTCCGATAGTTGTCCCGAACCCGACTAGGACTGTCGCTACCGTGGTGTTCGGATCATCCTCAAACGTCTACAAAACATCTCCGTTTTCCTTTTTGGAATCCCTACCTATTTGTTTGTCGACCGTCTGATTACGATCGAAGGGTTATTCTAGCCCTTTCTAAATTTCTTTTGCTATATCTTTCTAAATTTCTTTTGCTATATACAGTAGACTAACCCATACCTATTCTAGTCAAACCCTAGTCCGAGGAGCCGTCCCATCCTTTCCATCCGTCCCATCCGCCGCCATCTCCTTGTTTTCCTCTCCTGCCAGATCCAACCAGCGGCCCCCGACCATCTCCCTTGATTTCCGCCGCCACCCAACCAGTGCTTCCCTCCCGATCCACCAACCACAGCCGTTGCGCCGTGCTACTCCCTCGCCATAGCAGCAGCACCCGAGGCCGACCTCCCTCGCGACCCCCCTCTCCCTTCGTTCGTCCCCTTCTGTCTCTCTCGCGCTCTCAATTTCTCTCTCTCGCCAGGTACAGGAGCAAGAGGAGCTCGCCCCGGTTGGCATGGCGCCATGGCCACCGTTCCGTGTCGTCGAGCCTCGCCAAGTCCTCCCTCGCACCGGATCCACCCATCCCCGATGCCTGCGCCTCCTTCCTGCTCGGATCCGGCAAGTTCCGAGCCAAGTCGCCGTGTTCCCTGCCTGCTGCCTCCTCTCCGTCCTGCTCGTCCCACCTCGCTCGAGGGCCAGCTCCGCCACCGCGCCAAGTACCTCTGCCCCGTCCTCGCCTGGATCCAGCCGCCCTGCTTCCCGTCGAGCCTCCCCGCCTTGGATCCGGTCGTCCCGGCGACGTCCCGCCGCGCCAAGCCCCCTCCAGCCGCGGGTCTCCTTCGCTGCATCGAGCGGCAGCAGTTCGGGCAGAGGAGGTCCAGCGGCGCCCAAGGCCTAGCTCCTCCTGAGCCGGCCCCTCTCCACGTCGGCCACGCCCTGGCCTCGAGCCAGCCGGCCCCTCTTGGGCCTCCTCCACAAACTGGGCCTGGCCCATGGGTGAGGCACACCCCAGCGCCCCTTTTGTTCTCCTCCTGTTGGGCTAGATTTTAGATGCAGCCCGAATCATGTTTTTTCCTGTGGAACGAATTTAGCTATTAATCCTGAGGCAGTTTTGCAGAAAAGTCCCTAGAGTTCATGCATATAATAACTCACAAACCGTGCATCGGATTAAAACAAACTTTATATGTAAAATGCTTAGTTTTTCGTCTAGTTTCATAATTTGCCACTTTCATCTATGTTTAAAATGTTGTTTGTTTAAATTTGCTTAAATAACTTAATTAAAATGCTTTAATTCATAACTAATTAACCGTAGCTCCAAACTTAATAAACTTTATATGTAAATGGGGTGGAAAAATGCCTAGTTTAACATGGTGGCTTTACTTTGCATGTTTAATAACTCTAAAATTGTGTTTAAGGCAGAACAGTACCAAAACCTACAATATGCACATGAGGAGTTTCCGGACTTGTTGTTTGTTGTTCCGCCCTCATTTAAACTTGCCTAGATAGATAGTTTTCATTTGCTTCACCCTTTGCCATGTTAATCAACATTTAATATTGTTGGATACATAAACGAGATCAAACTAAATAACTTGTCGTGGTGTTTCGTCAATATGCAACTCGTTGCATATTGATCTCCACTTAATTTGTAGAATTGCTTGTGCACTTTGCCATGCCATGCCTCATTAAACCGGACATGCATCATACTTGGTTGTGCATCATGCCATGCTTATGTGATGTTTGTTTACTATGTTGTTTGCTCCTTTCCGGGTTACTTCTCGCGTTAGCTTCGGTTTCGTTCCGGAGTTGTGAGGATCCGTTCATCTACGTCCGTTTGTCTTCTTCATGGACTCGTTCTTCTTCCTTGCGGGATCTCAGGCAAGATGACCATACCCTCGAAATCACTTCTATCTTTGCTTGCTAGTTGCTCGCTCTATTGCTATGCCGCAATACCTACCACATGCTTTATCATGCCTCCCATATTGCCATGTTCAGCCTCTAACCCACCTTGTCCTAGCAAACCGTTGTTTGGCTATGTTACCGCTTTGCTCAGCCCCTCTTATAGCGTTGTTAGTTGCAGGTGAAGATGAAGTTTGTTCCAGGTTGGAACATGGATATGTTGGGATATCACAATATCTCTTATTTAATTAATGCATCTATATACTTGGTAAAGGGTGGAAGGCTCGGCCTTATGCCTGGTGTTTTGTTCCATTCTTGCCGCCCTAGTTTTTCGTCATACCGGTGTTATGTTACTTGATTTTGCGTTCCTTACACGGTTGGGTGTTATGGGGACCCCTTGACAGTTCGCTTTGAATAAAACTCCTCCAGGAAGGCCCAACCTTGGTTTTACCATTTGCCTCACCACCACCTACTTTTCCCTTGGGAGTCGCTCTCTCGAGGGTCATCTTTATTTTAAGCCCCCCCGGGCCAGTGCTTGTCTAAGTGTTGGTCCGAACTAGAGTCCTTTGCAGCGCCACCTCGAGGAAACTTGAGGGCTGGTTTTAGTTGTACGGAGTGCTCATCCGGTGTTGCCCTGAGAACGAGATATGTGCAGCTCCTATCGGGATGTCGGCGCATCGGGCGGTCTTGCTGGTCTTGTTTTACCATTGTCGAAATATCTTGTAACCGGGATTCCGAAACTGATCGGGTCTTCTCGGGAGAAGGAATATCCTTCGTTGACCGTGAGAGCTTGTGATGGGCTAAGTTGGGACACCCCTGCAGGGTTTTGAACTTTCGAAAGCCGTGCCAGCGGTTATGGGCAGATGGGAATTTGTTAATGTCCGGTTGTAGAGAACTTGAAACTTAACTTAATTAAAATGCATCAACCGCGTGTGTAGCCGTGATGGTCTCTTCTCGGCAGAGTCCGGGAAGTTAACACGGCGTTGGAGTTATGCTTGAAACGTAAGTAGTTTCAGGATCACTTCTTGATCACTTCTAGTTCACGACCATGCTTTGCTTCTCTTCTCGCTCTTATTTTGCGTAAGTTAGCCACCATATATGCTAGTGCTTACTGCAGCTCCACCTCAATACCCTATCCTACCCATAAGCTTAAACAGTCTTGATCTCGCAGGTGTGAGATTGTTGAGTCCCCGTGACTCACAGATTACTTCCAAAACCAGTTTGCAGGTGCCGATGATACCGTGCAGGTGACTCAACCAAGCTCAAGGAGGAGCTCGATGAAGATCTTGTTCATCGTGTTTCGTTTCAGTTGATCAGTAGAGGAGCCCAGTCAGGGCGATTGAGGATCTTTTGCATTAGGGGTAGTCTTCTTTTATTTTAGTTCCATAGACGGACCTTGATTGTATCTGGATGATGTAATGCTATATTCATGTATTGTGTGAAGTGGCGATTGTAAGCCAGCTCTGTACCTCTTTCTTATTCAGTACATGGGATGTGTAAAGATTACCTCTCTTGCGACATGCCTACAATGCGGTTATGCCTCTAAGTCGTGCTCCGACACATGGGAGATATAGCCGCATCGTGGGTGTTACAGCTAATGTTGTCATTGGGGACATTGACATGAAGGTTACTGGGTATGGTATATTTTCCACTATTTTTTCAGTATGTCATTCTCCTGATCGGTTGATTGACACGGGTGCTAATGTACATGTATGAGATGACATTTCCATGTTTTCTTCTTATCAAACCTCAAGGACTTCCACCATGCTGATGGGCAACATTTCAAGTGCTTCTGTTCGTGGTGTTGACACGGTCGATCTGAAGTTTACTTCGGGGAAGATCACGCGGCTGAAGAACGTGCATTATGTCCCCTTCCTCAAAAAAAAAAATCTTGTTAGCGGGTCTCTTTTGTGTAGAGATGGCTACAAGCTTGTCTTCGAGTCCAATAAATTTGTAGTGTCCAAGTATGGAACTTTTGTTGGTAAAGGTTATCAATCAAGAGGCTTGTTCAGACTATCATTGTCAGATGTTTGTAATAAAGTTGTTAATCATGTGTGCAACAATAGTGAATCAAATGTCTGGCATTCACGTTTCTGTCATATTAACTTTGGTTGCATGACGCGGTTAGCCAAGTTGAGCTTAATCCTTAATTTCATCATTGTTAAGGGATCTAAGTGTTAAGTTTGTGTGCAAGCTAAGCAACCTCGTAAGTTTCATACAACTGCAGAAACAAGAAATCTTGCACTACTAGAGCTCGTCCATTTAGATCTTTGTGAAATGAATGGTGTTTTGACAAAAGGTGAAAAGAAATATTTCATGACCTTAATTGATGACTCCACTAGATACTGCCATGTGTATCTTTTGAAATCAAAAGATGAGGCTTTGAACTTTTTCAAAATCTATAAAGCTGAAGTGGAAAACCAACTTGATCATAAAATCAAGAGGCTTAGGCCCGATCGTGGTGGAGAGTATTTTTCAAATGAATTTGATTCTTTTTGTAAGCTTTTGAGATTAATAGAAACAGGTTACCATTTGAATTCAACCACAAGAAACTCTTATTTGGCATTATAACCTGCTGATACTTGCAAGAAGAGCTCGGAGAATTTTTGGGATTGACTGGATATTACATAAAGTTTGAACAGGCCTATGGAATTTTGGCTAAGCCCTTCACCAGTTTGCTGAAGAAACCCAGGGCTTAAATATACACTCAGACATCGTGATGGCACACATGCCACACTTGATGGGTCAACCAGCCACTTGAGGTCCCTGACGTGTGGACTCATGTCCACCTGTTTAGTCGCCCATCACCACCTGCAACCCAGTCAAGCGGCCGCTAGAAAACACGAGCACAAGATGTAGTAATCTTCCCAAGTCGCATGTTCCAGCGTACCTTGACTTGCAGAATTGTCATGCTGCCCTTCGTGACCATAAGTCGCTCCCGGATAGCCAGCAGTTGCAACAGCACAGTGGAGAGATCTGGCAGCTTCATGAAGACCGGTGAATAGTTGGCGGTGAATGGCTTCAGTTGCAACATGTGGAACCCTGGATGTATGAGACTTGAGGGCGGAAGATCCAAACGATAAGCTGCAGCTCCAATTCGTTCCAGGACTTTGAATGGGCTGTAGAATTTGTGAGCAAGCTTGGAGCACGGTCTGACTGACGAGCAATGAGTGCGCCTATGGTTGAAGCTTAAGGAGCACATCTTTGTCGACAGCGAACTAACAATCCTGGTGGTGCTTGTCGTCCTGAGCCTTGACGCGCTCCTGTGCGCTGCGGAGGTGTTCCCGCAGTAATGCAAAAAAATCAGCATAATCAGCTGCAAGCTCTGCCAGCGAAGAGTGTAGTTCATCCTCCAAAGCAGGCATTGTACAAAAATTTGGATCTATTCCATATAGAGCTTTGAATGGAGTGCAGCCAGCGATATGTTGTCGTAAGAGTTATACCAAAATTCCGGCAATGGAAGCCATTTTTTGATATATTTTTTCCACTTCACCAGCTGTCATGCACTAAGCACTGCATGTATTCTCCAAGCATTGATTAACTCAGATTGGTGCCGGACAGTCCCTCTCGTAATCTTTGTTTAACCTACAAGCTTATGTCTAGCCTATTTGGCTACCCCATGGTGCCCTTATATAATAGGCCTGGGCTAAACGTGTTGGGCTAAACGTGTTCGACTCAAACACCTAACCTTTCACTAATTACAAATCCAACTGTAGCACAACCCGTACACATATTCAGCACATATTTTAACAGCAACCGGAGGTGAGAAGGAGAGGACTCCACCTGAATGCCGGCGCACGTGCACACCCCACCACACTACAGTCTGCCACCCACTGTACCACCGTCAACCAGTGATGTCCACGCCGGCGGACGGTCGCTGCAATCCACACCTCCAGCGTGAGCAGCTCGCAGCCTGCCAGCGTGCGGTGCGGCAGTGCGGGCATGAGGACCCGATTGCACTTTAAGGGCTCATTTGGTTGTTGGGGAGTGAAAATCCAGGGCAATACACCCCTAGGAGAGATTTTTCCCGTGCATATATGATCCCTTCCACCACTGGGGGGTGTTCGACAACCCCGGTGTCCAAACGGTAAGAAGTGGAGGGGAGGCAATCCCTTGCAAGAGCAGGTTCGTGGATCTGGACAAGGCCTCGTCCAGCTTGATAAGCAAAATCGTTGGGGTTGAAGAACAGGAGGAGGTTCAAAGAGAAGGACAACGACCTGGCCGTCGACGTCGCCGGAGATGACAGGAGCTAACGGAGGGAGCTCCGGGGAAGGAGGAGGGTGACGACCCCGATTCACTGGCGTCGCGGGAGGGGCGGAGCTCTGAAGGGAGGGAACCTGGAGCATATTGCCGGAGGGGCAGAGGCACGGAGTATGGAGGCGAATCACTGGAGGAGGGCGGTCCGCAGCGTCGCTCCGGTCGCGGCGGAGAAGCTCGAGGCGGAGCGCTGGGTCTTGGTCGTCGTTTCCTGGCGTTCACTACTCTCCTCGCTGCAAGCCGTGGTTTTCTCCCCCGAACCCTCGAGGCGTGGATCTCTCCCCCGTGGAAAGGACGTGGATGGGCCGGAATATCCCCGATGGGTGAAACAACCAAATGGTGCGGTAATTCTCCACGGGCCGGTTTGCCCTCGTGGTCTTTGCGCCCCGGTTTTTTAAGGGGATCCCGGGTGGATCACGGCCTACCAAACAAGGCCTAAGAATATAGTCTAGGGGTGTTTTTGCAAATGTTCAGGGACAACTTTGTAAAAAAATGTTGAAAAAAACAGATTCAGTTCAGTCCTAGCTGAGTTGGCATGACTGCTGACTGGGCAGCGCCATGTCAGCAGTCAACGCGGTCAAAACCACTTGACCGAGGCAAAACCGGGAGGAGGGTTGAGTTTTGCACCATGTGGTTAGTTTGGGGTATTGTGCGACCGGTTTCGCAGTTCAAGGTTGCAAATTAAACCAAGTTGTTAATTCAAGGTTGTAATGTGGACTTCTCTCTTTCTTCTCTGACTGATCTTACTTCTGAAGATGCAGAATCCTTGCTCCAGGACGAGTTGGTACAGTGATTTTCTCCAGCGGCAACATCACAAGGCTCGGTTACATATGAAACACTATGCTGATGAAAATCACACTGATAGGAACTTCCAAAAGGGGGGCAAGTTTAGGACAAGCTGCATCCGTATGCTCAACAGTTTGTGCCTGCCAGACCCTATCCGAAGATCTCTGTCAAGTGTTTTGGGCCCTACAAAATACTTTACAAAATTGGTCTAGTGGCTTATGAAGTAGAACTGCCTTCTACATCCTGTGTCCCATGTGTCGCAGTTGAGGCAGCATGTGCCTGATCATTCGACCGTTTTCTCCAAACTTCCTTCAGCTGCGGAGCTTGATATCTCTGAAGTTTCTCCGGCGGCAATCCTGGATCGTCGCCTCTTGAAGAAAGGCAACACTGCTCTGCTTCAGGTGCTCATCAAGCGGTCTTTCGCTGCCAGAGAAGACGACTTGGGAAGACTATGCCAATGTTCAAGAGTGGTTTCCAACTGCTGCAGAGGGGATGTCACACCAGGCCCAGCTCATCAGGCGTGTTCCTTAAAGGGTGGTGTTTAGTGGTGGCGTAGTAGTTGTGTGTGGGCCAGGGTGTCACTTGGGCGCGTTATTTATATGCCATGAGCTGTAACAGGAGAATTATCGAATGAATAGTGAAATTTGATCCTCCCCCAACTACTCGCTCTACTTCTTCCCCAAGTCCTTATCCCCTCCGATACCCAAATTCACTTGTATCCTGTTACATGTCTTCAGGGAAAGTTCATTGGTAGAAATTAAAGGGGTAGCAAGCTCAGTGGCAGGAGAACAGTGGTGTACCTCCCCTTGGTTGCAAAGATAAATGTGTAGTTACGTATACGAGGAGTGAATCAATGGGGTTCCACGGCTCAGTATGCTAATTGATCAGTTACTAGCAATTACAGATTCAACATTTGAATAATGGGAAACAACAAAAGGGCATATCTGCCTGGTGTATTTCATCTGCTAATTCCATAGGAAAGAAAAACCCCATGCAGGTAAATTAGTTTGCACACGCTTCCAGGTTAATCATCAGTACTTCATAATAATTTCATGAAACAAGGCACGTAGTTGTATGTGGTTTCATTATTTCTGCACCAAATTAAGTATAAATTTGCAAATTAAAGTGTAACTTAGACATCCCCTTGGATAATACATCTACCACAATCTACAGTGCATGCTACCTTCTTACTACAACATTACCCATATAGCATAGACAGCACATAAGCAAAACTGCAAATCAAAATAAATTTTAAGATGGAATGGTGAAAACTAAGAAGATATAATCACCTGAGATGGAAAAGCCAGCAGTAGAGCTCTTATCTTCAGAAGAACAATATTTGCATCCTGGACAAGCTCTTCAACTTTGGAAATAGCATTTTGAACAGCTAAGAGCTGCTCCATAGTGTTCATTGAAGGTGGAGATGTCACCTTGACCTCAGTCATTGGCTTTCCTTGACTAGTTAGTCTTGTCAGCAGCATGACCGTTGCTGATAACAGTATGACCATAACAAGAAAATAGACTACCCATCCCCTGTCTCAGCATAGAAGCATAGGAACATCACTAATATGAAGGGATGAAAAATCATCAATTAGTTGACAAGCTGATATTAAGATTCATCGTATCCATGAACTTCTACTGAGTTCAGATTACTAGTAGCATCTACACTAGTACTTTTACTAAGCAACTCTTGGTATCTTTTTTTTCGGGAGCACAACGCTTGGTATCTTCAGATGCCCACGACGGTGTTCCACCATGAAATCGTAGCCGAACAACTTGTTCACTAATTGATGTTGTGGGATTATCTGAGCCGCTGCTCCAGGGTGAAATTCAAACCATAGTGGTCAGTGCAGTCGGTGAATGCATGTTCCCGTCATTAGCTCCCTCTCATAGGCTGCCAGCTTGGCAGGACGCAGCGTTGCTATGCGCCGGCTCTAGAAAGTCGACACACCATTGTCCTGGTGAAGAACGGCGCTATGGCCAGATTTGAAGCATCACCCTCGTCGATAAAGCTGGAGTTGGAAGTTGGCATCTGCACGACTGGGGCTGTACCGAGGGTGCTCTCATGAAACACAGCCTTGGCTTCTTCACACTAACTAAATCCCTCCTTCAGTAGCTTGGTGAGCTGCGCTGCCATACTGCGAAAGTCCTTGATAAAACTTGCGGTGGTAGCCTGCAAGACTGACGAACCCGTCGGAGAGGGGATCAGGATAGTGGGGATAAGGTTTGAGGTGAGAAGCGCACAGAAAGATGAGAGGAAAGCTAGGGGACGAGGAATCAGTTGTTCCTCAGATCGATGGTTCATCTCGCCAGTTACCCAGTATTAAATAGCCTCACTCTCTGGGCCACACTCAATTCCAGTTTAAATCCCCCAACATGCCCCTGACATCTCTCTAGTCCACTGTGTCATCGGGCACAGGTGTGACATTCTCCCTTTCTTCAGATGGAGCCCCTGTCCAGACCGCTGCCGTCGGAAAGCGGAGCCTGAGAACGCCATAGTCCTCCGAGGTGACTGTCTCGGTGATAGGGTAGACCACCACACCTTGAGTTGGACGACCAAGCCATTGTCGTGTTTCATCAGGTCGCCGACTGTCAGATCGGTGGTGCGCACCAGCTCGGGAAACACTGGAGTGTAGTCCGGCATGAATGGCTTCAGCTGGGAGACGGAGTAAATGTGGCTGTCGTCCGGAAGATCGAGCTTATAGCGAGCTGCCTGACTGATTGCAGCACCTTTGAAGACCCAAAGTACTTGCATGTGAGCTTGTGGTAAGGCAACGGAGCTTTGGGCGTAGGGTTGCAGCTTGAGCAGGACCGCATCCCACACCATGAACATGCGCTCAACACGGTTGCGGTCAGCCTTGCGCTGGATGCGGCACTGACCTCAGAGCAGCTGGGTGCCCAGGAGCTCGGTCTGCTGCTCCCAATCTGTGTCGTCGATCGCTGATGTAGAAGCAGTCGGCCAAGAGAGGGTGGCACTAAGGTTTGGTTCCTGCCCGTAGAGCACCTTGAAGGGGGAACAATTGAGTGATCGAGTGAAATGTGGAGTTGTACCAAAGCTCCACCATCAGAAGCCAGCACCCGCATTTGCCTGGAGTGTCGTGGAGGTCGCAGCGAAGGTAAATCTCAAGGCATTGGTTTACACGCTCACTTTGACCATTTGTTTGTGGATGATACACTATGGACTACCGCAGCTGGGTGCCAACGGAGGCGAGCATCTCTTGCCACATGTCGCTGGTGAAGACGCAGTCACAGTCCGAGACGATCGACTTGGGCGTGGCGTGAAGCTTGCGATCGCGACCAAGAACGTCCGCACCACTTATTGTGCACTGAAGGGGTGGCAAAGTGGCATTTAGTGTGCAGGCTTGATGATGAAGCGGGTCGACAACCACCATGATCATGTCAAATCTGTTAGACTAGGGAAGGCCCTCAACGAAGTCCATGGTCAGGCCCGTCCACGGCCCTTCCGGCACCGATAGGAGTTCCAAGTAGGCCGGCTTGGTGTGTTCGTACTTGGCGTGCTGGCACACCTCACACTGTAGGACAAAATCATCGACGGCTTGTTTGAGCCTTGTGCACAGGAACAACTTGACGCAGTGGTAGGTCGCGACCAACCCAAAGTGGCTGCCGACCACATTGTTGCGCAGCACGCTCACTAGCTTCGCCTGCAGTGCGATGTTGCAGCCGATCCATACACGCCAGTGGAAGCGAATGATGCATAGCAGTGTTGCTTCTCCAGGCTGCACAGTGCGAGTTGGCAAAAGCTTGCTGACACATCTGTCTTGTATGAGTTAGTTACCTCCTGCCTCCGGCCGGGTTGCCAGACCAAGAGAGTGTCAACCAAGAGGAGGTTGCCCACGCGAGACAAAGCATTGTCAGAGCCGTTCTCAACGTCGTGCTTGTATTGGAAGGTGAACGGGAGCCACAGGAGGTTGGACATCACCGTCCGTTGCAGATTTGTCACGAGCTGACAGTTGCCCAAGCACTGCGGTTAATCAGGATCATGAACGGAGCCGTTTGGAGGTCGGTGCACCACTTGTCCACGGCCATCATGACAGTGAGGAACTCCTTTCCTGATTGTTTTTTGTTGTGGACGCCGAGAGCCTTGCTAAAGAATGCCACGGGGTGGCTGCCTTGCACGAGGACGGCCCCAATGCCGGTGTCATGGGCATCCATCTCAATTGACGATGGCTTAATGAAGTCGGGCAGCACCAAAACGGCTGTCGTCACCATCGCTTGATTGAGTGGCTCGGACACCGTCTAGGCATGATCTGCCACTTCAAAGCCCTTTTTTTGTTAGCAGCGGGGTAAGTGGCTTGGCAAGGATGCCATACATGGGCACAAACTTTCGGTAATAGCCCGTGAGGCCAAGGAAACCTCACAGCTTGGTGGCGTTGGTGGGAGTGGGCCAATGTTGCATGGTTGTCGCCTTCTGGTTGTCTGTGGCGACACCGTCCCAAGAGATCACATGTCCTAGGTATTTGATACCAGTCTAGGTGAACGTGCACTGGGATGCCTTGGTGTGGATGAATCCTGTCGAGCAGCCGATGCAAGTGGCTAGTGTGCTCCTGAAGTGAGGAATTATACACCAAGATGTCATCCAGAAAGACAATGAAAAACCTACTGACATGCTCGGCGAAGATCGAGTCCAAGAGTCATTGGAATGTTGTCAGCGCATTCGTCAACCCAAATGGCATGACTCGGAAGTGGAAGTGTTTGTGGTGCATCTTGAACGCCATTTTCATCTCATCACATGCTTCATCCAGATTTGGTAGTAACCAACATGGAAGTTGAGCTTGGAGAAGTAGGTCGCGCCGCTAGCTCATTGAGTTCGTCGAATTGGCAAAAGGAACTTGTTTTTTACTGT